>NC_141554.1:74725357-75057500 GCF_021556685.1 Rattus norvegicus
ACTGGGAAACATAGAATAAGATGGAAGACAGATTCTTGGTGAAAACCAGAATTTAGGTAATGTCAGAAATAGAAAACCTGAAAAGTCTGATGTCTCAACCAAGAAAGGAACTTTTTCTTTCTTTTTTTTTTTTCTTTTTTTTCGGAGCTGGGGACCGAACCCAGGGCCTTGCACTTGCTAGGCAAGCGCTCTACCACTGAGCTAAATCCCCAACCCCAGAAAGGAACTTTTAAGAGCCTTATTCATACCGTGCCAGCAGGAGCTAGAATTAGAACATGTCTCAAAAGGCAAACAATCTAGTTAGGATTGGGGTTCATTTGATAAAGTGATTGCCTGGAAAAGACAAAGCCCTGGCTTCAATCTCCAGCACCAAATAAAGTGATGGCACATGGCCGTAATCCTGGCTCTTGGATCAGGAGGATGAGAAGTTCTGAAAGAAAGTCAAAATGGAAGGCAATTAAGTAGGCTTACATAGACCTAGAGGGGAATACCATATAGTAAGGGTTAGAAGACTGAAGGATTATTTGTTAGAAAGACTTGTGTAAATAGAAAGGGGTGATAGCTATAATAGGAAAAATTCCCTTATACAGAGAGGCCTTTTGCTCTGAAATAGGTAAGGTTGTCTTTGTGACAAAGGTGAAAATAGTGTGGGAATCTGATGTGTTGAGTCTTTAGAGAAACACCGAGAAACTAGAAACAAGCTAAGATGCCTTTGGGGACTGGAGAGGTGGTTCAGCGCTGAAGAGTATGCACTGCTTTTGAAGAGGACCCGAATTTGATTCTTGGGACCCTTCTGAAACTTTGAGTACCTACACTCAGGTGCACACTTACAAAATAAAAAAATACTTTAAAGCAAAATGGCCTCTTTATTTTTTAATTCTTCTTTTAGAAAAAATTTTCCCTTTTATTAAAAATAGATTCTTTTTCTCAAACAATATGTCCTGACTATGGTTTCTTCTCCCAGTTCCTCTCCACTTCCCTTCCCATCTGGATTTACACACTTTGTGTCATTAGAAAAAACCAGGCTTCTAGGAGATAACAAAACAAAATAAAATGTAATAAGAGGGGGAAAAAACTACATCAATCATTTGCCTGGATAAGGCAAATCAACAGAAGGAAAGGTCCCCCAAGAGAAGCCATGAGAATCAGAGACCCACTCATTCACACACTCATGAGTCCCATAAAAATCACAAAGCTGGAAACCATAATATATACACAAAAGGCCTGGTATGCAGGCCCTATGCATAGTACTTCAGTCTCTGTGTGTTCATCCGAGCTGTTGTTTTAGAGGTCTTTGTTTTCCTGGTGTCCTCTATTCTCTCTGACACTTACACTCTTTCCCCTCCTCTTACTTAGGGATACCTAAGTTCTGAGGCTCTGAGGGGACAGATTTGATGGTGACATCCTATTTAGAGTTGTGTGTTCCAAAGTGTGTGTGTGTGTGTGTGTGTGTGTGTGTGTGTGTGTGTGTGTGATGTCATGTCTGGGTGTGGGTCTCT
This sequence comes from Rattus norvegicus, assembly GCF_021556685.1. Taxonomy (NCBI): domain Eukaryota; kingdom Metazoa; phylum Chordata; class Mammalia; order Rodentia; family Muridae; genus Rattus; species Rattus norvegicus. Next base: position 74,726,857 of record NC_141554.1, read on the forward strand.
ATTCTCATCTGCTATAGGAGGAAGCTTCTCTAAACGATAGCTAGTGATCTGGTTTCCAGAAAGAGTCTTTTTTTTTTTTTAAGTAAATAAAGTGTCTATCATTAGCAAGTGGGATTGAATAATAAGATGTCCATTCAATGGAAAACTACACAGCTGTTAGTAAGGAAAACATATGATGTGCTAGTATGGAAAGATCCTTGAAAAAATAAATCATAAAATAGGGTTTGATTTCATTTAAGGAGCAAAGGAGGATATTAGTCTATGCTCATGTATTTATAGAGTAGAAAACGATTGAGCAATATGCCCTTTGAACTGCTGACACCTCAGATTGAGATGGAATGGGCAGGGTTCATTCTTGACTCTAAACTTTTCAGTTTTAGTTTTAATTTGGTGTGTGTTTGTTATATGTACTTGAAAGTATAAATCTGTGTGGAGGCCAGAGATTGATGTCTGATATCTTTACCTAATCATGCTCCAACATTATTTTTTTTTTTTGAGACAAGGTATCTTGGTGAAATGGAGGCTCACTGATTTGGCTAGACTAGCTGGCCAGAAAACTCCAAAGATCTTCCTGTCTCTACCCTATTTTCCACCATCACCTTGGTTAAAGATATGCACCACTTATGCCTGGCTTTTTACCTGGGTTCTGGGGCCTGCCAAGCCTAAAGACCTAAATTCAATCTCTGACACCTAAATGGTAGGAGAAAAGTGCTCCCCAAAGTTGTCCTTTGACCTCCACATACATGGTGTGGCATGCATGCATATTCAGGGAAGGACTGAAGAAGCTGAAGGGGTTTGAAACCCCATAGGAAGAACAATATCAACTAACTGGACTAAACCACCACCCAGACAGTACACATGGATAGACCCATGGTTCCAGTTGCATATGTAGCAGAGGATTGCCTTATCTGGCCTTATCAGGCCCTTAGTCCTGTGGAGGCTTGTTGTCCCAGCATAGAGATGCTAGGGTGGTGAGGTGGGACTGGGTGGGTGGGTGGGGAGCACCCTTTATAGAGGCAGGGGGATGGGGATAGGATAGGGGGTTTACAGAGGGGAAACTGAAAAGGGGGACAACATTTGAAATGTAAATAAATAAAATAACCAATTTTTTTAAAAAAGAAAGAAAGAGAACACCAGTGAGATAAATATGGTTCTGGGCATCAAAACTCAGGTCCTCAGGATGACAAGGTAGGTACTGCCAGAACTATCTGCTCAGTCCTGTTGTGTCTGTTAAGACTAATTTATTTCTGGGTAATCCAGGCTGGCTTGTTCTCTCTTGTAGTTGGTTGGTTGGTTGGTTTAGTTTTGGTTTTGGTTTGTATGTTTGTTTTTGTTTTGAGACAGGGTTTCTCTATGTAGCCCTGGCTGTCCTAGAACTTTCTCTGTAAACCAGACTACCCTTGAACTCTGATCTACCTGCCTCTGCCTCTAGAGTACTAGGATTAAAGAAATGTGCCATCATACTCAGCAATAGTGTGTGTGTGTGTGTGTGTGTGTGTGTGTGTGTGTGTGTGTGTGTGATATTTGTACATGTGAACACATATCACACTTATGCAAAGGTCAGAGAACAACTTTATGGAAAGAATTGTTTCTTGCCTTCCACCTTGATGTGGGTTATAGAGAATAAACTCAGGCTATCCAGTTTGCTCCTTAAGTGTTTTAGCCACTGAAGCATCTTGCAATCTTCCTGGTTTTCTTGATATTTTTAAATGACCACTGAGGATAGGGGAGCTAGAGCTGGCTAGAGCTCCATCACAAAGTCAATGGGCATTTGATATACAAGAGAAGTACTGTTTCATTTTATTTTGGTATCTTTGGGCTTGAGGAGAGATAGGAACTCTGTTTATAGTCCTGGGCTATCCTGGAGCAAACTAAGTAGCCAAGGCTAGCCTCAAACTCAATTACCTTCCTGCCCCAGCTTTCTAAGTGCTAAGATTACAGGTATTTGCCACCAGGGTCAGCTCAGTGTTCATTTTAAATGATAACAATTTATTTGTGCTTTTTTTTCTCTCCAGAGGTTCTTAGCAAGACAGTTGTCAAAGTATAGAAGTAGAAAATACATTGTGTACCAGGCTAGGTGGTGCACATCTTTGATCCCAGTGCCCAGGAGGCAGAGGGAGAGACAGAGGCAGGCAGTTTTCTCAGTCCAATACCAGGCAGGGCTACATAGTGAGAGACTCTGTCAAAAAAATAGTGTAAGGTCCTCCTGGTCGTAAGAGATGGTTGGTGAAGAACCTCCACTTGGAAGGCAGTCTGGGGCAAGAACATCACATTCATCTTTGGTTTTGCCTCTTTTTTTTTTTTTTTTTTGAGATAAGGTCTCACTATATAGCTCTGGCTACTGGCTCTCCCAGAACTCACTATGCAGACCAGGCTGACTTCAAACTCACAGAGATGTCCTGACTCTGCTTCCTGAGTGCTGGAACTAAAAGAGTGCACCAATTTTATTTTATTTTTTATATATGAATATTTTGTCTTTATGTATGAAAGTGAACCTGCAATGGGCAGAAGAAGGCATAAGATCCCCTGTAACTGGAATTATGGATGGCTAGAAGCAAGTCAAACTCCTCTGCAAGAACAATAAGTTCTCTTAACCCCTGAGCCATCTCTGAGACTGATGGCAGTTTTGAGGCTACCCTGGGTTATATTAGCAATTCCCTGTCTCAAACGTTCTTAAAAATAATTTTGTATGTTTTATGTACACACACACACACACACACACACACACACACACACACACACATATATATATATATATATATATATATATATATATATATATGCACTGTGATATTTACACACGTGTGTATGTATGAAAGGACAACCTGCAGGAGTCTCTTCTATCACACGGGTCCAAAGTGTTGTGAAAGTGAGGGGAATGAAGGTGTTAGGTTAATGGTCAGCTAATGTTTTGCGGCATAGCTGTCATTGGCCTATATGCATTAACTTGGGCAAAATCAAAGTACTTTTTACAATTAGAAGGTGTAGGACTGGTATAGCCCAATGGCCATCCATAGAATGCATGCCCTAGTATATGTGAAGCTCTGCATCTCATCTCTCCACTGCTAGGAAAACAACTTTTGAAATTATGATAAGCAATGAAAAGAATACTTTCGGAACTGGCCAGAGAAGTATGTGTAAATGAAGATTCACTGTTTTGAGGGAAGCCAAAGGAAGAGTCTTTCAAAGGATAGATGGTTCGCAGCTTCTGATACTTATGAATGGCCAGTCACATAAGGCCTGAAAGTTATGATTTGGATGTGGAAATGGAAGAGCCTAGGGAAAGCAGTTTCTTTGGAATTGTGAGTACAGAAACCAGATGGCAGTATCATTTCTAGGAGCTTGGTTTGGGTGTGTTTACTTGATCTAACCCAATCCTGAACTGTTTTTTTTTTTTACCCTCCAGATTTTATTCCACTGCTGGTCCACCCCGCAAGAGTTCCACATCCCATACCTCCTTCCTGTCCCCTCTCTCCCCCGCCCCATCTCCATAAGTGTGTCCCCACCCTACCTACCCCACCAGACCTCTAAACTTCCTGGGGCCTCCAGTCTCTTGAAGCTCAGGTGCATCTTCTCTGACTGAACCCAGACCAAGGAGTCCTGCTGTATATGTGGTGGGGGCCTCATCTCAGCTGGTGTGTGCATGCACCAGGCATGGTTGGTGATCCAGTGTCTGAGAGATCTCGAGGGTCCAGGTTAATTGAGACTGCTGGTCCTCCTACAGGGTTGGCCTCCTCCCTAGCTTCTGCCTGCTTTTCCCCTAATTCAACCAGAGGGGTCAGCAGCTTCTGTTCATTGGTTGGGTGCACATATCTGCATCTGACTCTTTCAGCTGCGTGTTGCATCTTTTGGTAGGTAGTATGATAGGTCCCTTTTTGGAGCGCCCCATAGCTTTAGTAATGGTGTCAGGTTTTGGGGCCTTCCCTTGAGCTGGATCCCCCTTTGGGCCTGTCGCTGGACCTTCTTTTCCTCAGGCTCTTCTCCATTTCCATCCCTACATTTCCTTCAGACAGGAAGAATTATGGGTCAGAGCTATGGCTGTGGGATAGCAATCCCATCTCTCACTTGATGCCCAATCTTTCTGCTGGAGTTAGGCTCAACAAGTTCCTTCTCCCCACTGAGGGCCTTTCATCTAGGGTCCCCTGCTTTGAGTCCTGAGAGTCTCTCACTTTCCAGGTCCCTGGTACATTCTAGAGGGTCTTCCTAACCTCCTTCCTCCTGAGGTCACCTGTTTCCATTCTTTCTGCTGGCCCTCAGGCCTTCAGTCCCCCCCAATACCAGATCATGTTCCCCTCTCCCCCCTATCCCCTTTCCCTCGAAGGTCCCTCCTCCCCCCACTTGTGGTTGCTTTCTTCTCCTTTCCAAGTGGGACTGAGGTATCCTCACTTGGGCCCATCAGCTTGTTGACCTTTTTGAGTTCAGTGGTCTGTATCTTGGGTATTCTGTCCTTTGGTGGGGAGCTATTATCCACTTATTAGTGAACTTTTTTATGAAAATAACTATTTCCATTTTGCAAATAAGGAAACTCATTTATGTTTTCACAAGGAGAAATAATTAGCCTTGGATTGGAGGATTACTTTTTTATGTATGTATGTATGTATGTATGTATGTATGTATGTATGTGTGTGAGAGAGAGAGAGACAGAGACAGAGACAGAGAGAGAGACAGAGAGAGAGACAGAGACAGAGACAGAGAGAGACAGAGACAGAGACAGAGACAGAGAGAGAAACAGACAAGACAGACAGATTCATACATTGTATTCACTAGAAACAAACCCTGCTTCCTGGACATTATGAATCCTAGTAAGATTTGTCTTTATCCTAAAAGTAAGGGTAAACCAGTAGCTGTAGCATAGAACCTGGAAAGGTTACCTTTAGCTTGTGTTGGCAATTTGATGTGAAATGGCTGTGGTTGGGCTGGAAGAATGGCTTAGATTAAAAGAATAGTTTGCTCTTGGAGAAGACTAGAGTTTGATTCCCCAGCGGGGCAGCTCACAACTCCAAGTAACTCTGGCTCTGCAGGCATGTGCCTTCCTGCATATAACTTCCCACCCCCACATACATATCATTTTAAAAGAGAATTGTTTTTTAAGAAAATAGGCTAAGGCTAAAGACATGGCTCTGCAGTTAAGAACATTGACTGCTCTTCCAGAGGACCAAGGTTCAAATTCCAACACCCACATGGCAGCTCACAGCTGTCTGTAACTCCAGTTTCAGGGGATCCAACACCCTCATACAGGGGTATATACAGGCAAAACACCAGTTACCAGGGTACATAAAATAAAAAGAAATAATTTTTATTTGTTTTTTATTATTTATTTAATATATATGAGTACGCTGTAGCTGTCTTAGACACACCAGAAGAGGGCATTGGATCCCATTACAGATGGTTGTGAGCCACCATGTGGTTGCTGGAAATTGAACTCAGGACCTCTGGAAGAGCAGTCAATGTTCTTAACTGCAGAGCCATCTCTTTAGCCTTAGCCTATTTTCTCTTTTAAAAGAATCTTTCCTCGGTCCCCAGCTCCAAAAAAAACAAAAACAAAAAACAAAAAACAACAACAAAAAAAGAATCTTTCCATCCCAAAAGAAATCACTTTTAAAAATTAAATATATATATATATATATATATATATATATATATATATATATATATATATATATATATATGCAGGGGGCCCAGTGCAGACCTGTGTGGGCCCTGTGCTTGCTGCTTCAGTCTCTGTGGGTTCATGAGTTTTGCTCAGTTGTTCTCCAGGTGAAGAACAGGACAAGCTTGTCCACTCTACCCATACCTAATCGTACTTAAGTCTTAGCTAGAGCAATAAGACAACTTAAAGAAGACCAAGGAGATACAAATAGGAAGGGGAAATGTTGAAGTATCTTTATTTGCTGATGATATGATAGTATACATAAATGACCCTAAAAATTCCACCAGAGAACTACTAAACCTGATAAAAACGTTAAGCAAAGTAGCTGGATACAAAAATAACTCCAAAAAAATCGGTAGCCCTCCTATATACAAGTGACAATCAGACTGAGAAAGAAATCAGTGAAACAACACCCTTCATAATCGCCTCAAATAATATAAAATATCTTTGGGTAATTTTAACCATGCAGGTAAAAGACATCTATGCTGTTTTTCTTTTTTTTTTAAAGATTTATTAATTTATTATATACAAGTACACTGTCACTGTCTTCAGACACACCAGAAGAAGGCATTAGATCTCATTCAAGATGGTTGTGAGCCACCATGTGGTTGCTGGATTTGAACTCTGGAAGAGCAGTCAGTACTCTTAACCGCTGAGCCATCTCTCCAGCCCCTATGCTGTTTTTCTTAAGCTCTCTTCATCTCTGTGCTAAAAAAAAAAAAAAAAACCAAACAAACAAAAAACACTGATTCTGCCTGGAATCCCAGCACTGGGGAGGCTGAGGCGGACAATAAGTTTGAGTCTAGCCTGGAGTACACACAACCCTGTCTCAAGAAACACACACACACACACACACACACACACACACACACACACACACACACACAGAGAGAGAGAGACAGAGACAGAGACAGAGACAGAGAGACAGAGAGATAGAAACTGAGACTGATAGTCACCAATTTAGCTCCTGAGTCAGAATGTCTGGGAAAACGGTGGTGATCTGTGTGTTCCAGACGCTCAGAGCCTCCCATTTGCTGGGCAAACATGTCCTTCCAGGTGACTGTGATTCGAGAACTTTGCTGAACTGATTTAGCAGCACGCCCAAGTGAGCACTATCTTGTAGAGAAGTTGCTCTTTCTCTAGTAGGCATCACAATGGGCATAAGTTGATGTGATACATGAGTGTGTGTGTGGGGGCTTGGAGTGTGGTTGGTAACATGCACACCTGTTATTCTGCTGCTGATAATCCCTAAAGCATTGTGGGATGAAAAATGTCCCTTTGGTAAGTAAACAAAATGTAAGATCATAATTTTTGTGTACCTTTTTGTTTATTTTTATTTATATGTATGTGTCTCTGTGGACACCTGGGGTGCTAGATGTCCCTGGAACTGGAGTTACAGGAAGTCATAAGGTGCCTGATGTGGGTGTAAAAAGTTGAACTGAGATCCTCAGAAGAGCAGTGTATGCACTTACCCACCAAGCCAGGTCTGTAGCACCATAGACTCATAACTTTTAAATTGTAAGATGCATTTTACTGAAGATTTAAGCCTTTGTGTCTTGGTTCATAATATTAAAGATTTTAATAAATTTATTATTTTTATTCGTGTGTCTGTATGAATGTATGCTGTGTGTGTGTGACCAGCCATGGTTACAGTGAGACCTTGTCTCAAAAAAAAAAAAAAAAGAACATAGCCCAACTTGATTCATATGTAATTACTTACAGTAATCCTGTAACATGTTTCAGAAGTGGTTAAATAGCAAAATAAGTGGAATTAATTTACATTTTAGTGACTAGGGGGATATCATATAGATGATGACAAAATTGCCTGCTCTTGTATTATCTTCTTATGAAATTAGGATTCCTAAGAGAAGGAAATAGCTATATTGAAAAAGTAGAAGTAAATACGTGGTCAAAAGTAGAAAAATTGCTGGACATAACGGTGCATGTCTTTAATCCTAGCATTTGGGAAGCCAAGATAGGCGGTTGTGAGTTTGAGGCCAGCCTGACCTACAGTTCTAGGATAGCCAGGGCTACACACAGAGACCCTGTCTCAAACAAAAAATAGTTACTAGAAATTCTTCTTCAGGAAAAGATGGCTCAGGGGTTAAAAATACTGGTTGCTCTTCCAGAGGCGCTGGGTTCAATTCCCAGCACTGAAATGGCAGCTCACATTGTCTGTAACTCCACTTCCAGAGAATTCAACCCATGGTGTACAGATACACATGTAGGCAAAAAGACCCATCATATAAAATAAAAATAAAGGTTTAAATTTTTTCCTGGGGCTGAAGAGATGGCTAAGCAGTTAGGAGCACTGACTGCTCTTCCAGAGGCCCTGAGTTCAATTCCCAGCAACCACACGGTGGCTCACAACCATCTGTCATGGGATCTGATGCCCTCTTCTGGTGTGTCTGAAGACAGCTATAGTGTACTCACATACATAAAATAAATGAATCAATATTTTAAAAACATTTTCTCATTAATTAATCATTTAATTAATTAACTAAAGTTAAATAAACTTATTCATTCACTTTACAGCCTGATGGAAGCCCCTTCCCTCTTCTCTCAGTCCCATTTTCACACCCCTTCCCCAACCCCTCCCCTTTTCCTCGGAGAAGGGGAGTACCCCCACCCAGTCCCAACCCACCCTAGTACATCAAGGTGCAGCAGGACTAAGTGCATCCTCTTTTTAAACATGTATTTATTATGTATGCAGGTTTCTGCCGGCATGTGTGTCTGTACCCCAGAAGAGGGCACCAGATCTCATTATAAATAGTTATGAGCCACCATGTGGTTGCTGGGAATTGAACTCCAAACCTCTGGAAGAGCTGCCAGTGCTCTTAACCGCTGAACCACCTTTCCAGCCCAATTAAAAAATATTTTTACAAAGAGAAATTTTTCTTCAGAAGTCTTAATATTGTTCAAATTTGAAGAACAAATGTTCTGCCAAGCAGTGGTGGTGAATGCCTTCATGCCCTGTTTTCAGAAGACAGAGGCAGGTAGATCTCTGAGTTCAAGGCCAACCTGGTCTACAGAACTAGTTCCATGACAGCCAAGGTTATACAAAGAAACCCTGACTCAAAAAAACAAACAAACAAACAAACAAACAAGAATTAATGTTCTAGGTGAACATAAAAACAGATATACACATATTCATAGTTAAATAGTCCTGTATTTTTAGATTAAGAATCATAAGCAATTTGCAGACTGGGCCAACACATTTTTCTTGCTTGAAGTACCCTTTCCATTCTTTCTACCTCCTCCAGCCTTGGAAGGGAAATGCCAGCTTCCTGTGTTTTCTGGACCAGAAGGAAGAAAACATTTTAGCAAAAGTCCACATTCCAGATCCAAATGCCTTAGAAATGTGAGGCTTGTGAGATGTTGCAGTCTTTGTCTAACTGAGTGGCTCTCACTATTGATGACCTTGAACAGTTTGCTTGGGGTTCCATTCCTCAGCTATCTGTCAGGGTCAGTATTTCAGAGGTGACTGTCAGTAAAGCTGGCTGTGACTAAAGCTGCTGTGATTTAGATGTGGTTTGTTTGTGCCCCCAAAGGGCTCACGTTCTCTGCTTGGTTCCAAGTGGGGCATGGTTGGGAGATGGTGGATTCTTAACTGAGGCTTACTAGTTCATTAAGAGTGCTGCCCCCAAAAGAGACTCAAATATTATCTAGAGTGCCAGGCAGAACCTGATGTGGTGAATTTGTAGAAAGGAGTAAGACTAACTCTCTCACCAATCTCTACCTCTCACATGAACTGTCAGCATGATACCATCCTTTATAACGAAGGAATTGATATTTTTACCCAAGCTTGACCTTTCTTCCAAAATTAAGAACTAAGTAGGGGTTGGGGATTTAGCTCAGTGGTAGTGTACTTGCCTAGCAAGCACAAGGCCCTGGGTTCGGTCCCCAGCTCTGAAAAAAAGAAAAAGAAAAAAAAAAGAACTAAGTAAACTTGTGGTGGTTTGCATGTGCTGGGTCCAGGGAGTAGTACTATTAGGAAGTGTGGCCTTGTTGAAATGGGTGTGTTACTGTGGGTGTGGGCTTTAAGACTCATACTTGCTGCCTGGAAGCCAGTATTCTGCTAGCAACTTCCAGATGAAGATATAGAACTCTCAGCTCCTCCTGCACCATGCCTGCCTGGATGCTGCCATGTTCCTGCCTTGATGATAATGGACTAAACCTCTGAACCTGTAAGCCAGCCTCAAATAAATGTTGTCCTTTATAAGAGTTGCCTTGGTCATGGTGTCTGTTCACAACAGCAAAACCCTAACTAAAACACTTGTTTTCTTAGAAAACTAGATAGCTTCATGCATTTTGTTACAGTGATGACAGATTGATTAGTCATTAGTATACTGGCATATAGTAAGCATCTAGTAATTGTCAACTTTTATCTCTTCAGAATAAGCAGAAGTTCATAGATTTAGAACAGTGGGAGTTAGTCTGTTCTTGCTTATCCATGTTTTGTTTTGTTTGAAATAAGAGTTCATGTAGCTGAGGCTGGCCTGGAACTCCTGATCTTCCTGCTTTCAACCTCAAATGCTGTAATGACAGTTATATACCATAATGCCTGGCTTGGAGCTATTCTATTATCAACATGAAATATTTTAAAGACTTAAGTCACATGTAGTGGCCTACCCAGCTCCCCAGAGGCAGAGGCAAGTGGACTCTGTGTTTGATGCCAACCTGGTCTACAGAGCAACTTTCAGGTTAGCCAGGGCTATACAGAGAGGCCTTGTCTCACAAAAGCAAAATACAAAAACAAAGAAGGGAGAAGGGAAAGAAAGAAAAGAGAAGAGAAGAAGGATGTTTAAGAACACTCGCTGCTCTAGCAGAGGACTTAGGTTTCGTTCCCAGCACCCACATGGCAGTTCAGAACTGTCTCTAATTCTAGTTCCAGGGGAACTGACACCCTCTGGCCTCCACAGGTACCAGGCACAAATGCAGTGCACATACATACATGCAAGCAAATCACTTAAACATAGAAATACTGGCACTCTTCACATTCTTTATTTTAATAGGCGTTTTGGGGCGGCAGAGGGTGACAACTATGTGAGTCCCCGGACAGCTTCAAGCTCTAGGATAGCCAGGAGAGAGCCTGTCTCAAAAACAACAACAACAAAAAAAACTTAAAGAAGTAGTTATTTGTTTTGTGGAAATACACTGTATACTGTCATTATCTTAAGACACACCAGAAGAGGGCACGTCAGATCCCATGTGAGCCACCATGTGGTTGCTGGGAATTGAACTCAGGATCTCTGGAAGAGCAGTCAGTGCTCTTAACCACTGAGCCATCTCACCAGCCCCCCAAAAACCTTTTTTATAAAAGCCCTAGGCTTCCCTGCCTGAGGCCATGTCCCTGGAGGGAAGTGCCTCTTCTCACACTCTGACCTAGCAAATTCCTTGGGCTTTAGTTTATCAGTAAACAAGAATGTCCAAGGCACTTTGGTGAGTGTCTATAGTCGCAGCTACTTGGGCAGGCTGAGTCAGGAATGAGTGAATATCTGAGTTGCCAGCCTAGGCAGCATAGAGATCATGTCTCAAACAAAAACAGGGGGGATGCATGTGCAGTGCATATACAATGTTTGGTTTACAATAAAGATTCTTTATGTGTCTGCGTGTGTCTGTGTGTGTGCATGCATGTTCCATGTGCATATGCATGCTTGGAGTCCAGGACTTCCTGAACACTGTGCTACCTCCAAGCTATCCCCAACATGTGCTCTTATACAGTCCTGGTGGGTATAAACTGGCACCTAGTCCTTCTACCATGTCATCTCTATAGTATGTTTTGACCTTTGCATGTTCAGTATCTACTTTATCTACTTTACCAATGAACCCCAGGCCTAGAACAGAATTTTTAAACCTGGATGCGCACCATGCTTTGAGAAATTATTTTTCGTCAATAGTTTTATTGAAAGAAAAGTAATTTTAATCTGGGTGTGGAGTTGCACACCTTTAAACCCAGTGTGTGGGAGGCAGAGGCAGGTGGATCTCTCTGAGTTAGAGGCCAGCTCAGTCTACAAAGCAAGTTCCAGGGCTGTTATACAGAGAAACCCTCTCTTTAAAAAAAAAAACCCAGCAGGCTAGAAAGATGGTCAAGCTTTTAAAAGCACTGGATGCTCTTCTAGAGGACCCAGGTTCAATTCCCAGCACTTACATGACAATCACAACTGTCTGTAACTACAGTTCCAGGAGATCCAACACCCTTACACAGATATAACAACAATTCATAGAAATACATAAATAAATCAAAGAACAAAAAAAGAGAGAGTTTTAAAGAATCTCAGATCCACAGGGAAGTTTTTATTTTCTTCTTCATTTGATACAAGGTTTCATGTAGTTCAGGCTGGCCTTGAACTCCTATGTCGCTAAGGGTGGGTTTTAAATCCTGATCTTCCTGCCTCCACCTCCCAAGTGCCAGGATTATGGGTGTGCACCAAGCCCACAAAGGACAGCAGAGAGTTGCTATATAGCCCCTTTCTGTCTTCCCCTCACATAATCATGATTCATACTAAAGCCAGGAAGTGAGCCATGGCAGTCTTGTGAGCTGTGTTTCTTTGTTCAGGTTTTACTACTTTTTGTACTAATGTCTTCTTTTCTATTGCAGAATCCAATCCGGAATCTCACATTACATTATCTACTGGGTCTTTCATGACTAGTTTATTTTGGAAGGGTCCATATCAAGTATTTTGTAGGTGTCTTAGTTAAGGTTCCATTGCATGGAGAGACACCATGACCATGGAAACTTTTCAAAAGGCAAATATTTGGGTTGGGGACTTAGCTCAGTGGTAGAGCGCTTGCCTAGCAAGCGCAAGGCCCTGGGTTCGGTCCCCAGCTCCGGAAAAAAAGAAAAAGAAAGAAAAAAGAAAAAAGAAAGCAAATATTTAGTTGGGTCAGGCTTACAGGTTCAGAGGTTCAGCCCATTATCTTGGTAGGAAGCATGGCAGCATGCAGGCAGACGTGGACCTGGAGCAGCTGTCTGAAGGCGGCCAGGAGGGGTCTTTCTTCCATGCTAGGAGACCTCACACCATACGTACCACGTCCACTTTACAGTTCTTATGGACGGGACTCTAGCTGGTCTTGGACATCCTGAAAGCCACAGGCGTTTGTTGAGTCGTCCCCCAACACGTCTGAGTATCATACTCCATGTGACGATACTTGTTTGAGATTTCTAGGCCTCTCGAAAATCAGATTTAGCGTGTCTGGCATGTAATCTTTGAAAATGCTTACACTTACTGATTGCATGGCTGTACATGCATTTAGGGGAACACTTGTGAAGGTCAAAGGAAAGCTTTTGGGAGTTGGCTCCCTCCTTCCACAAAGTCCTGAGGACTGGACTCGGGTCATCAGGCTATGGTAGCAAACACCTTTACTGGGTAAGACATCTCACCTGCCCAGAACTAGTATTAAAAGCTTCCCTAGTGACCCAGATGTTATGGTGCACAGGTGTAATCCCAGAACTCTGAAGGCTGAGGCAGGAGGACTACTTTGAGTTCAAAGACAGCCTGTGTTATATATGTGTTATTAAAAGCAAAAGCAACTCTCTTCTCTCTTCTCTCTCTCCCCCTCCCCTTCCCTCTCCCTCTCTCCTCCTCCCCTTTTCCTTCTCTTCTCTCTGTATGTGCCCTTTCTCTCTTTCTTCTCCTTTCCCCCCTCCCCATGATGGATCCCCTGGCCGCAATCCTTGGGGCCAGTGAACTCGCCCAAGAGCAGCTTCCCAATACACTTTAAAATAATCTAAAACAGGGGTTGGGGATTTAGCTCAGTGGTAGAGTGCTTGCCTAGCAAGGACAAGGCCCTGGGTTCGGTCCTCAGCTCCGAAAAAAAGAAAAAAAATTCTAAAACAAAACAGCAAAAGCAAAAACTCCAAAAAACTCTTCTCTAACCAGGCACTTACTTGTAGGGCAGAGGCAGGTGAATCTCTGTGAGTTCAAGGCCAGCTTGGTCTGTATAGCAAACTCCAGGTTAACCAAAACTATATGCATAGTGAGGTCCTGTCTCAAAAAAAAAAGTTACAAGAATGAGTGTTACCCTGAATGTACAGTGTCAAAGGAAGTCTGTACTGGCTAGTTTTGTGTGTCAACTTGACACAAGATGGAGTTATCACAGAGAAAAGAGTCTCAGTTGAGGAAATGCCTCCATGAGACCCAGCTGTAAGGCATTTTCTCAATTAGTGATCAAGGGAGGACCCGGCCCATTGTGGGTGGTGCCGTCCCTGGGCTGGTAGTCCTGGGTTCTATAAGACAGCAAGCTGAACAAACCAGGGGAAGCAAGCCAGTAACATCTCTCCATGGCCTCTGCAGCAGCTCCTGCTTCCTGACCTGCTTGAGTTCCAGTCCTGACTTCCTTTGGTGATTGAACATCAATGTGGACAGTGTAAGCTGAATAAACTCTTTCCTCCCCAACTGCTTCTTGGTTCTGATGTTTGTGCAGGAATAGAAACCTTGACTAAGACAAAACCTGATGAGTGCTTTTGATGCCCTGGAACTGGAGTTACAGATAGTTGTGAGCCACCATGTGGTTGTTAAGAATAGAAACCTGGTCCACTGCAGGAGAAGCCAGTGCTCTTACCTGCTCAGCCATCTTTCCAACCTCCAAATGGTCACCTTTTTTTCCAAGACAGGGTTTCTCTGTGTAGACCTGGATGTCCTGGAACTCACTCTGTACACCAGGCTGTCTTCAAATTTAGAGATCTTCCTGCTTCTGCCTCCCATGTGCTGGGATTAAAGGCATGTGCTGCCACAGGGCTTGGATATATTTTTATTTATTTACATTCAAGTGTTATCCCCTTTCCTGGTTTCCTGTCCATAAACCCCCTATCGCATCCTTCCTCCCCCTTCTTCTATGAGGGTGTTCCCCCACCCATCCACCCACCCCTTCCCAAATGGTCACTTTTAATAGTGGCCTAAAGGCTGGCGAGATGGCTCACTGGGTAAGGGCACTTGCCTCGAAAGCCTAATGAGGGGTTGGAGAGATAGCTCAGTGGTTAAGAGCCCTGTCTGCTCTTCCAGAGGACCTGATTTTAATTCCCAGCAACCACATGGTGGCTCACAACCATCTGTAACGGGATCTGATGCCCTCTTCTGGTGTGTCAGAGACAGGATGCTCATAAACATTAAATAAATAAATCTTAAAGCCTAATGAGCCAAGTTTAGTCTCTGGACCTAATATTATAAATTTGCCCTCTAACCTCTATGTGTGTACATCATGCACACATGGTAATACATGGATAAGCAACTCACCATGTAAATATAAAGCTCACCATGTGACTCAGCTAGACTCAATCATGGGAATCCTGTCTCATTCTCCAAGTGCTGAGCATTACAGGTCTGAGTCGTCATTACGCTGAGCTTTCAATGTTAAATAACACAGTAATGACTTTCATGAATACAGCTGTCTTTTCTCAGTTTTTATTTGTCAAGTTTACTGTACAGGGTCAGGCATGCAGTTCAGTGATTAAGCTTGTATTTAGCAAGTCAAAGGCCATGGGTTTAGCCCCAGCACACCTGTATAAAACTAGGCAGAAAATATATGTGTAAAACTCAAAGCTAAGACCCAGCATGGAATGTATGCACGGTGCAAAGGGCCCAGTGTAACTAGAATATTGAATATTTGAATAAGGAAGGGCAGAGAGGCGTTGGGAAGGAAGGCAGAGCAAGCACATCATGCCATAGATCCACAGAGACTGTAGTGAGGAGTCTGGAATTTATCTTGATCTTGTTGGATTATGCAGAATTGTAAACAGATGTAGGCTGCCATTAGATTTAGTCAGGTTAAGAGAGATTAACTCTGTCTTTAGAGTATATGTTGAATTGGTGATACACAAAAGGGATCCAGTTTGAGGGAAGAAAATATGTTCCTAGGTTATTGGGTTAGTCCAGATGAAAACTGACAAGAAATTCAACTGAAGTGACAGCAGTGGGGTTGGAGAGGATGGGATGGATTTGGAAGATTTTAGGAAGTAGATTTGCACACATTTGATGACTAGCTGTTTTTGAGATGTAAAATATAAAGACATCATGCTGGAGAGATGGCTCAATGGTTAAGAGCACTTGTTGCTTCTGCAGAGAATTCAGGTTCAATTCCAAGCACCCACAGGGTGGCTCACAACCATCTGTAGCTCCAGTGGATCTGTTACCCTCTTCTGACCTCTGTGGACACCAAGCATCAGTGTGGTGTATATACATATATGCAAGCAAAGCACTCATGCAACATGAAAATAAAGCAAATTTTCAAAAAATTTTTAAAAATACCATTTATTTGTATGAGTATAATGTAGCTGTCTTCAGAAACACGCCAGAAGAATGCATGGTATCCTATTATAGATGGTTGTGAGCCACCATGTGGTTGCTGAGAATTTAACTCAGGACCTCTGGAAGTGAACAGTCAGTGCTCCTAACTGCTGAGCCACCTCTCTAGCCTCAAATTTTCAAATTTAAAATAAACTTTGTTTTTCAGTCAGACTTTCTGTGCATCCTTGACCGTCCTGGAACAACTTTTAAAAATATAAAATACATATACAAATGAAATGTTTACTGATGATAAGTCACAAACTATTTTTAATTATTATTTATGTATTTTATATATATATGAGTACACTATTCCTCTCCTCAGACACACCAGAAGAGGCATCAGATCCTATTACAGATGGTTGTGAGCCACCATGTGGTTGCTGGGAATTGAACTCAGGACCTCTGGAAGAGCAGTCAGTGCTCTTAACCACTGAGCCATCTCTCCAGCCCCCACAAACTATTTTTTAAAGATTTACTTATTTACTATATGTAAGCACACTGTAGCTGTCTTCAGACACACCAGAAGAGGGCATCAGATCTCATTACAGATGATTGTGAGGTACCATGTGGTTGCTGGGAATTGAACTCATGATCTTTGGAAGAGCAGCTAGTGCTCTTAACCAGTCCCACATACTATTTTTAAGTCAAGATCTCACTCTTATAATCCAAGTTCAAGGCAAGTTACTCTTCCCCCCCTCAATAAATTTAATTTAATTTAAATTTAATTTACAGTGCCAATTTTTCTCCCTTCTCTTTCCTACTACCAAACTCTTTAATAAAGAAAGAAAGAAAATGTAAATGTTATAAATCTGCAGCTTAGAGGCTAGATGTTTACTGTCAAAAACAAGGGTTCACTGGATACTTTTGTATATGTGCCATTTCAAGCACTTATTTACAAACTATATGGAGAATAACATAGATTATATAGAATAGATGTAAAAGAATAACTTTTGCAAGGCCCTGGGTTCGGTCCCCAGCTTCGAAAAAAAGAACCAAAAAAAAAAAAAAAAAAGAATAACTTTTACACCACATAGGATAGATTTAAACACTTTTGGGTTGGGGGGGTTACTTTTTGAGACAAAGTCTCACTGTGTGGCTCTGATGGACCTGGGATTCAGAATGTACATCAGGGCTGGCCTCTAGCTCGCAGAAGATGTTCCTGTCTTTGGGTCTCTTAAGATCACAGATATGAGTCACCATGCCAGTATGGTGGGGTTTTGTTTTCAAATATAGAATAGATAACTGCTCTCTTTCAAAAATCCTCCCTGTGGTTATGAGTTTTCTTTATTACTAATGATTTTTTAGTATTTCCTTTTATTTTGTATGTATGTATGTTTTGTTCACATATATGTCATGTTCATGAAGTGCCTTCAGGAGCCAGGAGAGGGCATCAGGCCCACTGGAACTGTAGGTACAGACAATTGTGAACTGTCATGTGGTTGCTGAGAACTGAAGCCAGGACCTCTGGAAGAGCAGCCAGTCCTCTTAACACTGAGCCATCTCTCCAGCCCCAGAAAAACCCATTTGTTAATATGGAATTTCTACACTGAAGAACATAACACCATTACTTTCTTTATTTTATTAACTGTGTCCTTTTGGGGGTGTGGTACGTGTGTTTATGTGAGTAGAGGTGCCCATGGAATCTGGAAAAGGGTGCTGCTGAGGGGTTGGGGATTTAGCTCAGTGGTAGAGCACTTGCCTAGCAAGCGCAAGGCCCTGGGTTCGGTCCCCAGCTCCGGAAAAAAAAGAAGAAAAAAAAAGGGTGCTGAATTCTCTGGAGCTGGAGTTAAAGATGTTGAAAATTGCCTAATATGGGTGCTGGGTCTGCAAGAAAGGTAAAAAAAAAAAAAAAAAAAGCTCACACCTGCTGAACCATCTCTCCAGCACCAACACTATTCACTTTTGATTGTGGCTGTATTTGGTAATCTTGCTCCTTTCCACTTTTTTAAGATGCAATTTTGTGTGAATGAGTGATTTTGCCTGCATGTATGTTTATGTAGTATGGTTCATGACGAGTGCTGGCAGAAGTCAAAAGAAGGATCTTCTGGAACTGGAGTTATGAATACAGGTGAGCCAACATGTGGCTGCTAGAAACCCAGCCCATTTCCTCTGTAAGAGCAAGGAGTGCTCTTGCTGGATGAGTCATCTCTTCAGGCTTCCAATAATCTCTTAGACATTGTTGACATAACACTTGAAACTAGTTCTTCCCTCGGCAGCAGAAGATGAATCTTTCCACTTGAAGAACATGCCCTTTCTCTGGAGTGTGACCAGCCTTTGTGTAGTGGGGCTGCACGAATCTTCTACAGAGAGTGCTTTGTGTGTCGTAGCACACTGTTCCAATTCAGTTGTTCTACTAGTCCTCACCCTGATCCCCGCCCAACCTTCTGCACGGTAACTTCCTTCTGCCTTTCTTCTTTTTCCTTTTTCTCTTCCTCGTGCACACCTTTTCTTTGCTTTCCTCCCGTTGCCTGCTTTTTTTTTCCTTTCTTTTTTCCTGCCTTTTTTTTTCTTTCTTTTGTCCAGAGCTGGGGACCGAACCCAGGGCCTTGTGCTTGCTAGGCAAGCGCTCTACCACTGAGCTAAATCCCCAACCCTGCCTGCCTTCTTTTCTGACACCTTTGGGATTCAACTTGATGAAGCTATTCAATCAAGTGAAGCTAGGTATTGCTCTGTAGTTTGCTTGCCTGTTTTAAGTTGTGATGCATGGTCTCGCTATGACATTGTTGGTTGTTGCTTCAGTCCTGTCCTCATCTCTGAGCTACACCTCCAAACCTGAGTAGTTTTCAGGTGTTATTGGTTCCTAACTAGTTAATTTTAAGTAAAGAAAATTATTTGGGAATATGCCTGTGTGTCTGACTCAATCTATAGAAAGACTTGAATTGTAGAACAAATCCTCCCTTTCTTCCTTCTGTTTTGAGACAAGGGTATCCACACTGTAGCTCAGGCTGGTCTCAAACTTGTGACAATGCTCCTGCCATACCCTCCAAGTACTGGGATTACAAATTGGAGCCCGGCTAAGGTTTGCCTTATAAGACATATTCTCGGGCTGGGGATTTAGCTCAGTGGTAGAGCGCTTACCTAGGAAGCGCAAGGCCCTGGGTTCGGTTCCCAGCTCTGAAAAAAAAAAAAAGAACCAAAAAAAAATAGACATATTCTCCCTGTAAATGGCCTCATTAGTCTGTGTCTGTGAATTCCAGACTGCCCTTTTAACCCTGTCCTGTGCTCTTGGAACTCATCCTGCTAGCCCCTGCACACACACACACACACACACACACACACACACACGGATATGTGTGCATGTCTTCTGCCAGTTTCATTTCTCTGAAAGACCTCTGACACACCTTTCAAAGCATTTGCACCATCTAACCTGCAGTTATTCTCCTGATAAGCGTGGGGTGGCACTCTTCAAACATGTCATCTACTCTGTTTATCTGAGCAGTCTTAATGAGTACTTGGGAGCACTTGAACTGTCATTGCCTCTAACACTCCAACAAGAAGGAAAACTTTGTGGAGGTCCCAGGAAGGGTTTTCCAGTGTCAGGAACAATGTACCAGCACTACCACAGGGAACCACTTTGTAAGCTGATTGGTTGATGAGAATAAACAATATATCTGAGTCCAAACTAATACACACACACACACACACACACACACACAGAGAGAGAGAGAGAGAGAGAGAGAGAGAGAGAGAGAGAGAGAGAGAGAGAGAAAGGACACAATCTCTGATTCAAAGGTATTCCAAGTAACTGTGGAGACTGACCGTAAGGTCTGTGCTGCATACGGTGACTTCCCTTAAAATAGTACTCCAGAAGGAGAGTACTTCATTTCATAGAGAAACTTTCCTCCATTTAAAACAATTATTTGGGGCTGGGGATTTAGCTCAGTGGTAGAGCGCTTACCTAGGAAGCGCAAGGCCCTGGGTTCGGTCCCCAGCTCCGAAAAAAAAAAAAAAGAAAAAAGAAAAAAGAAAAAAAAAACCAATTATTTATCGGGGCTGGAGAGGTGACCCAGCATTTAAGAGCACAGGCTTCTCTTGCAGAAGATCTGGGTTTAGTTCTCAACAACTATGTGGTGTTAACTCCAGTCTCAATGAATGTGACATCCTCTTCTGACCTCCTGCCCTCCTCCTGGCATGCATGTGATACACACACACACACACACACACTAAAACACTTATTTAGTGTGGTGGGGCATGCATGCTGCAATGTGAGGGAGAGGTTAGAGATCAGTGCTCTCCTTCCCACACGTGAATTCCAGAAATCAACCCGAGGGCACCAGGCTTGGGAGCATGTATATCCCCCATGGAGTCATTCCTCTAGCACCTGAATGATTTTTTTTTTTTTGGTTCTTTTTTTCGGAGCTGGGGACCGAACCCAGGGCCTTGCGCTTCCTAGGCAAGTGCTCTACCACTGAGCTAAATCCCCAACCCCCTGAATGATTTTTGAAAAGTGTATCCATTCTAATGGTTATGAAGTTGTGTCTCACTGTGAATTTGGATTGTGTTGCTCTAATAACCAGGAAAAGTGATTTTTCTCTCTGTTTTTATAACCCTCCCCACTTTGAGACAGTATCTCACTATGTATCCCCAACTGGCCTAGAACCTTCTATATAGACCACACTTGCCTCAGACTCAAAGAGATCCATCCACCTGCCTCTGCTTGGATTAAAGGAATGCAACAATACACCTGTCCCCAGGGACAGCGCTTTTGTCTTGTCTTATTCCATAGCTAAGATTAGCCTAGAACTTATTATTTAGCCCAGATAGCTCTTGAATTTGAAACAATTCTCTTGCCTCAGCCTCTCAAATGTGAGCCACCATGACAGATGTCTTTCTATTTGATGTGTGCATGTGTGCTTTTAATTTTAAAAGATTTATTTAGATAGGTGTTCTGTTAACATGTCTTTCTGTGCACTACGTGTGTGCAGTGCTCACAGAGATTAGCAGTTCCCCTAGAACTGGAGTTACAGATAGTTGTGAGCCAACATGTGTGTTCTAAACCATCTCTCCAGCCCTAATAACTTACTGTTTGTTTGTTTGAATAGAGGAGAGTTTCTCTGCCAGAGTCTGCTTCCTTTGCTCCATACCGTATTATTTGAGTATACTGGAGTCTATAAAATATCTGTTTTGTTATTCTGTAAGTCTAAAATTTTGCTTTAAAACTTAAATTTATTAAAATATATAGACAAAGGGCTGACTAGATATTTCTCCAAAGAAGACAGACAGATGATCAACATGAAAATTTGCTTAACCTTTCTGAGCTGGATATGGTGACACACACCTAAAGCCCAGCTGTTCAAGGGACAACGGCAAGAGGATTACTGGAGCCTAGGAGTTTGAGGGCAAATCAAGCACCATAACAAGATGCCAATTTCAAAACAAAACAACAGTAATAAGAACTAAACAGCCAGGAACAAGGGCTCTGGGTGTAGTTCAGTGGTAGAGCACATGCTAAGCAAGAATCAAGATTTAGTTCACAATGCTGAAAAAAAAAACAAAAACAAAAGAAATAAACAAAAAACCAGAAGGGCTAGAGGGATGTCCTAGAGGTTAAAATACTTGTTATTTCTGCAAAGGACCCAGAAAGAAAGCAAGAACAAACTGGACAATTGTCCTCTGACCTACACATGTATGCACAAACACACACACAAACACACTCACTCACACACACACACAAAATTTTAAAATGTAATTTAAAACATTATTCAGGGGGTTGGGGATTTAGCTCAGCGGTACAGCGCTTGCCTAGCGAGCGCAAGGCCCTGGGTTCAGTCCCCATCTCCGAAAAAAAGAAAAAAAAATTATTCAGGAGGCTGAGACAGGAGAACTGGTAACAGTTTGAATTTGGCCTGGGCTACATAGCAAACAAAGCAAAAAATCAAACAGGAGGAGGAAGAAAGAAAACGAGGTAGTGTGGGTGACGGTGTGGAGAAATGAAAGCCCACACGTCCATGCTTTGCTGCAGGGTATGTAAGAAGAAGCAGCCTGTGTAGAAGGCAGCATTGAAATTCCTTGAAAAAAAAACTGTGAGAAGGAGTATTACTGGGCTAGGGAGCTAAGTTAGTGAGCAAATGACACGTGTGTCTGCTGACCTGAGTTGGGATCCAAAGAATACAGGTAAAAGCCAGACACAGACAGTAGCTCGGAAATTTGTAATTCTAAAGGCTGGCAAGATGGCTCAGAAGTTGAGAGCACTGGCTGCTTTTCCAGAGATTTGACTTGGAGAGCTGGTTTCGATTCTCAGCACCCACAGGGCAGCTCAAAAGCATCTCTAACTCCAATTCTGGGGGATCTGGAATTGGATCTGGGATCTGGGAGTTGGGCTTTCAAGTTTCAAAAGAAATGAGCTATTTTCAGTCTGCTTTCTGCTTTCCATCTCTGGATCAGGATGTGGGTTCTTAGCTGCTGCTCCAGTGCCATGACTGCCTGGCTGATGTGTGCTCCCTGCTCTGATGGTGACTGACTCCAATCCTTCCGAAACTGTAAGCCCCAATAAGCCTTTCTTTCTTCCATAAGTTGTCTTAGTCATGCTATTTTAGCACAGCAACAGAAAAGTTATCAATATACCTGATAATTTGGGTTCCTTCCCTGGGACTCACATAAGGGGAACGAGAGAATGAGCTCCTGTAGGTTGTCCTTCAACTTACACATTTGGACCACAGCATGTGCATACTCACACATATACACAGGTGTACATACATACACACACGAGTGTGTGTGTGCACACACATCCAGCACAAAGAAACATAATGAAAATAGCAAACGGAGAGATCTATGGATATTGCTTAGTGGTAGAGAAGTTTCTTAGCTTGTCTAATGCCCTACATAGACTCCAGTACTAAGGAAACTGGCAGGGAAGTGGTAATTGACATAAACAGGAAGGATAAGAATCAAGTGATTGGGAAATAAAAATAACAGCTCCAGGCCTCACTGGTTATATGTGAGAATGTGTCCAGATTCCTGTTTCATGAAGAGATCTACATTTGTCACAGCTTTTTGTTATCAGCAACAAAGACAAAGGCTGACTAACCAGGAAAGACATTTTTTAAAGAGTGTGAGTGGGTTCCTAGGATGCAGGGAGCTGTGGAGAACCATGTTGGAGGCTCAGCTTCCAGGAAGAATGCTCTCAAGCATTGCAGAAGCAGGCGGCAAAATGGATGACACACATTTGCCCACACAAAGAACAGCAGGGAACTGCTGATTCGGTTGCTGACAGAAAACACTCAAAATTTCCTCATTGATGAAGCGGGAGGATGAGGAGGACAGAAGAATCTCCCTCTCAAAGAGCATTTTCCTTGTATTGGGGAGTGTGTGTGTGTGTGTGTGTGTGTGTGTGTGTGTGTGTGTAGAGTTCATTTGAAACACGTACTCTTTCTGAAGAACTAGTCTGAAGAACTAATACAGATGTCTAGCAGGTGGTAGTGTATTTGAAGTTCTTAGCATTCAGGTAGCAGTTAAGACAAGAATATGTGGGGTGAGTCAGGGCTAGCATGACAGATGAGATGGGAAGACAGAAAAGAGAATCCCAACTTTGGAGCTGGAGGAATGGCTCAGATGGCAGTGGCTGACTGCTCTTCCAGAGGTCCGGCGTTCAATTCCCAGCAACCACATGGTGGCTCACAACCATCTGTAATGGGATCTGATGCCCTCTTCTGGTGTGTCTGAAGACAGCTATAGTGTACTTATATAGAATAAATGAATAAATCAGAGAGAGAGAGAGAGAGAGAGAGAGAGAGACAGACAGACAGACAGACAGACAGACTGACTTTGGAAAGAAAAGTTACCTGGAATTCTCTGTGCCCCTGTAAAAAGCCCTAGTTGCTCACATGCATAATCTAGCCAATGTTTTCTTTCACTTTGCTCAGGTACATTTCACTGTTTATACACCATAAGAAGGGGAAGGAGAGGGACTGGGGATTTAGCTCAGTGGTAGAGCGCTTACCTAGGAAGCGCAAGGCCCTGGGTTCGGTCCCCAGCTCCGAAAAAAAAGAACCAAAAAAAAAAAAAAAAGAAGGGGAAGGAGAAGCCCTTGGTCCTGCCAAGGCTGGACCCCCCAATGTAGGGGAATCTGGGAGGCAGGAAGGGGTGGTTGGGGAGGGGGAACACCTTTATAGAAGAAGGGAGGGGATGGGATAGGGGGTGTATGTCTGGGAAACTGGGAAAGGGAATAACATTTGAAATGTAAATAAACAAAATATCAAATAAAAGAAAAAAATCTCTAGTCCTATTTCACATTCATTGACCAAAGGAACAACATGTCTAGTCCTGTTTCTATTGATTTGTCCAGATCTAAAGGGATAACTCTGATGGTTAACCTTTATTGTCAACTTCACTGGATTGAGATCCCCCTAGGTAGGGATGTCGAGGTGGCTTGGCAGCTAAGAGTACTCCGTGCTCTTGCAGAGGACTCAATTTAGACTCCAAGTACACATTTCAGGCAGCTCACAGCCTCCTGTTATTCTAACTCCAGGAGAGCCAGTTTCCTCTGCTGGAGTCCTGGGCAGCAGTATTCACAACATCCATATACTCATAGACACAAAATTATATATAAAACAATTTTATAAAAAAAAAAAAAAGAATCACCTAGGAGACCCACTCTGGGCCTGCCATGAATTTGTTTCCAGAGAGATGTAACTGAGACAAAAAAGACCCTTCATGAATATGGGCAGCACTCATCCCATAGGATGAGGTTAGAGATGCCCAGGAAGAAAGAATCTGAAGTGAGATTGGCCTGTGGGCATGTCTGTGGTGCATTTGCTTGACTAATGACTGATGTGGGAGGGCTCAGCCTACTGCGTGTGGGCAGTAGCACCCCTGGGGAAGTGGTCCTTGGCTATGTAAGAAAGCAAACAGTAAACTATGGCAAGCAAGCCAGTAAGTAGCACTCACTCCATGGTTCGACTTCAGGTCCTGCCTTTGGGTTCCTGGTTTGAGTTCCTGCCCAGGTTTCCCTTGATGACATACTGTAATCATAGGCTAAAATAAACTCTTCCAGGCTGGAGAGATGGCTCAGAGGTTAAGAGCACTGACTGCTCTTCCAGAGGTCCTGAGTTCAAATCCCAGCAACCACATGGTGGCTTACAACCATTTGTAATGAGATCTGATGCCCTCTTCTGGTGTGTCTGAAGATAGCTACAGTGTACTTACATATAATAAATAAATAAATAAATAAATCTTAAAAAAATAAACTCCTTCCTCTCCAATTCAGTGTTTTATCACAGCAACAGAAAGTGAACAAGAACAATACACACATACAAAAAAAAAGTGCTGGGAAGATGTTTCCAGTCAAGGAAGTTCTTGCTAGGGTAAGAACATGACTCAGATCCCCTGCGGTCATGCAAAAACCAGATCTAGCATGAGCTCCTGTAATCTCAATCCTGGGAAGATGGAAACAGGAAGGTTCCCAGGGGCTTGCTGTCCATTCAATTTGGCTGAATTGGTGAACTTCAGGTTCAGTGAAAGACCTTGTCTCAAAAGAACTGAATGAATAAACAAATAAGGGGTAGGGCTGGAGAGATGGCTCAGTGGTTAAGAGCACTGACTGCTCTTCCAGAGGTCCTGAGTTCAATTCCCAGCAACCACATGGTGGCTCACAACCATCTGTAATGAGATCTGATGCCCTCTTCTGGTGTGTCTGAAGACAGCTACAGTGCACTTATATAAATAAAATAAATAAATCTTTAAAAAAAAGAAAAAAAACAAATAAGGGGTAAACAATTG
Organism: Rattus norvegicus; assembly: GCF_021556685.1. Taxonomy (NCBI): domain Eukaryota; kingdom Metazoa; phylum Chordata; class Mammalia; order Rodentia; family Muridae; genus Rattus; species Rattus norvegicus. The sequence continues at coordinate 74,752,510 of NC_141554.1, forward strand.
AAAAGGGCATCTGACTCGGACCTCCAGCCTTCCACCATCACCCCCACACATATGCACCCACACACACACACACACACACACACACACACACACACACACACACACTCATGCAGACAGACACATACATACAAAAAAAAGAAAGGAAAGAAGAAGTCAGAGCAGTAGCTCCCACCCCTCTTCTTCCTGACAGCTGCTTCATGCTGTGGCCACCATGGCTAGCCTGTTCCCACCACCATAACTTCCCCAGCACCATGGACCTTATCTTCAAACTGTGAGCCAAATGGACTGTTCTTTCCTTACGTTGCTCTTGTTGGCAATTTTTGTCGAAGCAACAAGAAAAACGACTAATAAAACAGGAAAAACTGGGGGTTGGGGATTTAGCTCAGTGGTAGAGCGCTTGCCTAGGAAGCGCAAGGCCCTGGGTTCAATCTCCAGCTCCTAAAAAAAAGAACCAAAAAAAAAAAAAAAACTGGCCAGGTGTGGTAGCATGTATGTTTCCTTCTAGCACCTAGGAAGCAGAGGCAGGCAGATCTCTTAAATTCCAGGCCAGTCTGGTCTGCATAGCTACTTCTAGGCCACCCAGGGCTACACAAAGCAAAACAAAGGGAAAAACCCCACCGTGAAAGAAAAACAACAGTAAAGCTCTCCAAACTGTTGCAGTGAGTACCACGCCCTCCTATGACAGAAAGGCTTTAGTGCTGTTTCCTTAGGTGTTCACACTCTTGAGGAGCAAAGCCTTTCCACCTCTAATTGTAAAATCCTGAGTCATAAGACCTCTGGAATCAGGGATGGGGGTGAGGGGTGGGGACAGAAAGAGACAGAGACACAGAGAGAGGATCCTCTAAGTTCCATCTCCAAGGAGCAAAATATTTTCTTTTTCCTAAGGGAGGAGGGTGGCTATCTTTTCTATAAAATTGAGGAAATTGTCCTCTATCTCTCATATGAGCTAAAATTTGTCACTCAGAAAGTTTTCCATCATCGTTGGGTGATAGTGGTACTTGGCTTTAATCCTAGCATTCAGGAGGCAGAGGCAGGTGGATCTCTGCGAGTTTGAAGATAGCCTGGTCTATAAGGCAAGTTCCAGGATAGCCAGGGCTACACAGAGTGCCTGCGCACCTCCGTGTGTGCCTGCGTGTTAGCGTGTCTGCCTACTTGCTGCATGTCTGTGTGTGTGCCTGCGTGTCTGCGCGCCTACGTGTCAGCGTGTCTGCATGCTTGCATGCCTGCGTGTCTGTGCACCTATGTGCCTGCGTGCCTGCCTGTGTGCCTGCGTGCCTGCCTGCGTGCCTGCCTGCGTGCCTGCCTGCGTGCCTGCCTGCGTGCCTGCCTGCGTGCCTGCCTGCGTGCCTGCCTGCGTGCCTGCCTGCGTGCCTGCCTGCGTGCCTGCCTGCGTGCCTGCCTGCGTGCCTGCCTGCGTGCCTGTCAGTGCGTCTGCGTGTCAGTGCGTCTGCGTGCCTGCGTGTCTGCGTGCCTGCGTGCCTGCGTGTTTGCCTACGTGCTTGCGTGTCTGCGTGTGTGCCTGCGTGCCTACGTGTCTACGTGCCTATGTGTCAGCGTGCCTGCGTGCCTGCGTGTCAGCGTGTCAGTGCGTCTGCGTGCCTGCGTGTCTGCGTGCCTGCGTGTCTGTATGCCTGCGTGTCTGCGTGCCTGCGTGTCTGCGTGCCTCCGTGTCTGCGTGCCTCCGTGTCTGCGTGCCTGCGTGTCTGTATGCCTGCGTGTCTGTATGCCTGCGTGTCTGCGTGCCTGCGTGTCTGCGTGCCTGCGTGTCTGCGTGCCTCCGTGTCTGCGTACCTGTGTGTCTGCGTGCCTGCGTGTCTGCATGTCTGCGTGCCTGCATGTGTGCTTGCATGCCTTCAAGCTTGTGTGTACTTATATACGTATGTACATACCTGCAAAGATGCCCAAGGAGGCCAGAAAACATCATCAGAGCTCCCGGAGCTGGTGTTACAGGCAGTTGTGAGCTGCCCTATGTAGGTGCTGGGAGCTGAATTCAGGTCCTCTGCAAGAACAGAATATACCATTAATCAGTGAGCCCCCCCTCCAGCCCTTTGGCTGAATATTTAATACTGCAGACTATAAAGCATCCCCCACATTCTTCAGAGTTGAACAATATTTTGATTTTAGAATCATTAATGCTGAAAGCACTTTATATAAATAAACACATAGTACAAAATGGCAGCAGTATGTTTAGGGCAATTTGAGAGATTGTTAGAAATACTGTCCTAAGCTAAAAGTCATTTAACAATCTGCTTATAAAACTTAGATCAGCAACTCAAAACAGTAGTTATTAAAACCAAACTTTCTAACAATACAAGGATATGCTAATCTGATATATGCTGAGGAATGATGAATAAAAGTAGTAAAGGTCATTGTTTTCTATAATGAAACAGAGCAGAAAACCACGTAAATAACAGTTAAAACACTGCCATTCACGGTATTTTGCGGGGAGGAGGTGTTTTGGGGAAGGAGTTGAGACAGGATTTCTCTGTGCAGCCCTGGCTGTCCTGGACCTTATTCTGTAGACCAGGCTGGCCTCAAACTCAGAGATCTGCCTATCTCTGCCTCTCCATGTGCTGATATTAAAGGCCTGTGCCATCATCACAAAGCATGATATTCCTGACTCTGGGCTAACAGGCTTCTGGGAACATTTGTTGCCTTTGGTGTGAATTCAGGCATGCACAGTATTCAGAACCAAGTATACAGACAAGTCCCAGGAGGTGACCCCCACAAGTGCCGTCAGAAACACCTGGGATTTGTTTCAGGTTTGATTTTTCAGTTAACTTGTAGTTGTGAGAAACTCCGACATTTTTTACCATTGCTATTTTTTTTTCTTTTTGTGACCCACCTGTTCACATTCATGACTCTGGGTTTAAGAGGCTATGATTTGAAGATAGTCAAGATGGGATGGTAAGGAGAACAATTTATGACAATGAACATTCAGGATCGTGGTGGTGTGTTGAGTTTGGGGTCACAGGTGGAGACAAGAGAGAGCAAGGATACCTAATAGAGCAGGGTCCTGAGGAGGCACAGCATGACAGACTTGGGTAAATCGGGAGACTTGAACGGGAAGATAACACAGAGAATGGGATGGACATACACGCAATGATGTTTACAGAGGATGTTCAGCTGAGGTTGGTGACCAAATATTTGGCTTAGGTTTGTAGCTTAACAGTTTTTGTAGTACTCAGAGTGGAACCTAAGGGCTTATGCAAGCTAGGCAAGCACCCTGTCTCTCCAGGCTGTGGTGAATTTTCTCTAGAGGGATATAAGAATTCAGATGAAAACAGGGAGTGGGATTTGTTGTGTGAACCCAGAGTCTGATGTTTGTGGGCTGCACAGGGATGCAGAAGGAACAGGAGAAGCTGGGAAGAGAGTAGTTGAGGCAATCAAGTGACCGACACTCAAGTCAGTCAACAGGTTTTCCAGGGCAGGATTGAGGATTAAAAAGAAAAAAGACACTTAGACAACACTGTATCATGACCCCAGCCAGTTCTGAGGCTGAAGGCGAGTTTAATTTTTTTTCCAGTCCGCTTTTATTTCATTCCGAGTACATACAAAGAATATAGCCAGTCCTTAAGGCATAAACAAAGCAGTCAAGGAACAATCAGGGCAAAAACCAAGGCAATAAACAAAAGTCCCAAGGTCACACCATGTTTAGGGGTTTGTCAGGATGATCCAGATACAAGGAATACAATACATTCCTCAGCTGTATTTGCCTTGAGCCTGCTTCATTGTCCCAGCCTGATATCAAATTCCTGCCAAATTCCTAGAAGCAGCCCTGAAAGCTCTCCACAATCAAGCATGGGGTTAGCTACGTGGTGTCCCAGGCCTGCAATCCCAGCTACTTGGGAGACTGAAGACTGCGAGTTTAGAGTCTGTCTGGCCTATACGGCAAATTTAAGTCTGTCCTGGGTGATTTACCCAGACTTAGTTTTGGAATTTAAAATATAAAAGAAAAGAGGTGAGGGTGTAGTTTAGCTGTAAAGAGCTCTTGAATTCAATCCCCAGCATCAGGAAATGACTCACCAGTTAACAACATGTACAGCTTTTGCACAGGACTGGAGTTCAGATTCCACATCAGGTGTTCAAAACTGCCCGTAACTCCAGTCTTGAGATCCAGCGCCATCTTACCTTGGAGGGCATGTGTACACTAATGCACAGGCAAATGTGGGAAGGAGAAGAAACAGGTCAGATGGTATGCTGGAGTTGGGAGGTGTTAGAGCTGAGCAGTTATGGATCATGGGAAAGTTCAAGACCTAGTGCTTTGGGTCTGTGTGAAACAGGACTGAAAAATTGTTCATCTATCATCTCCATGAATAATGAAATCCTTAGACCTAAATCCATGGCCTTAGATTACAGCAAAGAAGACTGGGTCAGGTCCACTCTCTTTAAGGAGCAGGAAGTGTCAGATATATGACTTCCTTAAGTAGGGCTAGGAGTGCAGGAGGCCTGGGGACATTCTCACTGGGTCCTGCCTGGCCTTTGAGCCTGTAGGCTGCAGGAGCAAGAGGTAAGGGAGGAAGAGGAAGGACTCACCTGGAATGGCAGTGAACATTCGAATATCCTGCTGGCTCTCTCTTGAATACCAGGTAAACGTTGCAGATCATGTTGGAGGATAGAACAATTATTCTTACAAATCCACCTTCTTTTTTATTTATTAATTATTTTATTCTTTTACATCTCAAATATTATCTCCCTTCTGGGTCTCTCCTTTATGAATCCCCCACCACATCTCCTTTTCCTTTGCCTCTAAGAGGGTGCTCCTCCACCGACCCACCTACTCCCAACTCACCCTATGCTGGAGCATTGAGCCTCCCCTCCCACTGATGCCAGATAAGGCCATCCTCTGCTACATACATAGCAGGAGCCATGGAGCAGCCCATGTATACTCTTTGGCTGGTGGTTTAGTCCCTGGGAGCTCTGTGGGGTCCAGTTGATACTTTTGTTCTTCCTGTGGGGTTGCAAACCCCTTCAGCTCCTTTAGTCCTTCCCCTAGCTCTTCTATTGGGGTTGCCGGGCTCAGTCCAATGGTTGACTATATCTGCATCTATCTTAGTCAGGTCCTGGTACAGCCTCTCAGAGGACAGCCATTCAAGGCTCCTGTCTGCAAGCACATCTTGGCCTCAGCAATAGTGTCAGGGTCTAGTGACTCAGATGGAATGGATTGCAAAGAGAGGCAGTCTCTGGATGGCCTTTCCTTCAGTCTCTGCTCCACTTTTGTCCCTGCTTTTCCATGTATGTCATCTTGGGTCTGGGTTACCTCACTCAGGATGATATTTTCCAGTTCCCTCCACTTGCCTATGAATTTCATAAACTCGTTGTTTTTGATAGCTGAGTAGTATTCCATTGTGTAGATGTACTACATTTTCTGTATCCATTCCTCTGTTGAAGGGCATCTGGGTTCTTTCCAGCTTCTGGCTATTATAAATAAGGCTGCGATGAACATAGTGGAGCACGTGTCTCTTTTATATGTTGAGGCATCTTTTGGGTATATGCCCAAGAGAGGTATAGCTGGATCCTCAGGCAGTTCAATGTCCAATTTTCTGAGGAACCTCCAGACTGATTTCCAGAATGGTTTTACCAGTCTGCAATCCCACCAACAATGGAGGAGTGTTCCTCTTTCTCCACATCCTCGCCAGCATCTGCTGTCACCTGAGTTTTTGATCTTAGCTATTCTCAAATACACTTTCTTCAACAGGTGAGCATTTCTCTTTGCTGGTTGTCTTTTTTCTCTTTCCTCCAAACCTACCTCCCAATCAAACTGACAATGACCTCATCCCAGGCATCCATCCGAGCCAGGATAATTTGGGGAGTAACCACCATGCTAACAGGGACACTCAGCAGTGTGAGCTGGCACTTCTTAGAGTAACCTGAGTTCACTGGGGCAACTTTTTTTTACACAGAGGTTAACTGAAATGTGATAGTTTTTATATGTTTAGCCCAGGGAGTGACACTATATGGAGGTATGACCTCGTCAGAACTGGTGTGGCCTTATTGGAGTAGGTGTATCACTGTGGGCTTGGGGTTTTTTTATTTGTTTATTTTATGTGAGTACACTGTCATTCTCTTCAGACACACCAGAAGGGTCATTGAATCCCATTACAGGTGGTTGTGAGCTACCATGTGGTTGCTGGGAATTGAACTCAGGACCCCTGGAAAAGCAGTCAGTGCTCTTAACCACTGAGCAATCTCTCCAGCCCATGAGCTTAGGTTTTAATACTCTAATCCTAGCTACCTGGAAGCCAGTATTCTGCTAGCAGTCTTCAAATGAAACTGTAGAATTCTCAACTGCTCCTGCACCAGGCCTGCCTGGATGCTGCCATGTTCCTGCCTTGATTATTATGGCCTAAACCTCTGAACCTGTAAGCCAGGCCCAGTTGATTGTCTTTTATAAGACTTGCCATGGTCATGGTGTTTGTTCACAGCACTAAAACCCTAAGATAGAAATTGGTACCAGGAATGGGGTATTGATTTGATAGGCCTGACCATGCTTTTGTTTGGAAGAATGTGGATTTGGGGACTTTGGATTTAGAAAGCTGTGGAGTGCTTTAAATGGGGCTTAATGGGCTATCCTAGTAGGAATATGGAAGACTGTGTTACTGAGAGTGATTTGAATTATGGGGACCTAGCCTAAGAGGTTTCAGTGGAGAATTTCAATTTGTGGCCTAGAGACATTTTTGTGGTATTTTGGTAAAGAATGTGGCTAATTTGCTCTTGTCTGAAGAGTCTGCCTGAGGCTAAGGTGAAGAGACTCAGATTAATTACATTGACAAAGGAAGTCCCAGAAATGCCCATCAGAGACTGTTCTCTGGTTAAGTCTCCTGATGAGCATTTTGAGCAAGTGTAGCAAACATAGAAAGGAAAAATATGGGTCTGGAGAGATGGCTCAGTGATTAAGAGCACTGACTGCTCTTCCAGAGGCCCTGAGTTGAAATCCCAGCAACCACATGGTGGCTCACAACCACCTGTAATGCGATCTGATGCCCTCTTCTGGTGTGTCTGAAGACAGCTACAGTGTACTCATATATAATAAATAAATCTTTGAAAAAAAGAAAGGAAAAATATAAAACATGTGATTTGAGTATTAAAGGGGCACCAGGAAGTGAAATGGACCTGAATCCTGTGTTCTAGGAGATAACAAATTAAGGGAGTGGGATTTTGGGGCAAGATCCTACCCAGCTAAATTTAGATCCAGGCATGATGGTACACACCTTGAATCCCAGGTGATGAGTTCAAGGTCAATCTACAGAGCAAGATCTAGGACAGCTACGTTTAAGCAGTAAAGATGTTGGAAAACAGAAAGCAAGTGCTAATGTAATAGAACAAGGGGCCCATGCTCCATACCCAGCAAGCAGCAGAACACAGCAGCTTAGACCATGTGTCTCTGGCTTTATAGTCAAGAGGAGGAGACTACTAGGACAATTAGTGGTGATTAAGAAAAGACCAGCATCACTGAGGTGAAATCTTCTGGGAAGTGTTTTCTGAGAGCACAAAGAAGCTGTGTTCCAGAGATAGCCAAGGTTGTACCTCACTGCAGCTGCACTTGGTATTGTGAAGAATCACCCAGGTGGTACTGGTTTTGAAGGCGTGGAGGGATCATGAAGAGCAGCTGAGGCTTGGCACTGTTAGAAGCTGTGGTAAGCCATTAGTGAAGGTGCACCTCAGTTGTAGTTGATGGCCCAGGACTTGAAGGGGTCATGCAAAGGAGTTGAGGCTTGGCACCATGAAGAGGGCCTATGGCTGGCTATTGGTGAAGCCTAGTAGCAGTGAACCTGTAAGCCAGCCGCAGTTTTTGGAGATGCCAGTACATGGGATGATCACCAAGAATAGCAACAACAGTGGAGGGGATCGACCTGAGTTTAGAGTGCTACAGAGGGCAGAGCTGGAGGAGTGGCACCAGCCCTTTGGAGGAGCTCAGAAGATCATGTGTGGATCCCAGACATTGAAACAAGAAGCTGTAACTTTGGAGTTGCCTTGGAGACCCCAAGATGTTTGAGATGTTCGAACCCCAGGATATTTCCTGAGGAGCGCTGCTAACAGGGAGTGGAACCTGCCCAGGTGAAAGGAGTTTGTTGTAGTCAATAAAGATGAAAAAGGAGTCTGAAGACTCCTTTTGACATCAGATAGAGATGCAATTTGGAGTTTGCCCAGCTGCTTTCCTGTCTTGATTTGGGGATTACGGTTAAGTGACTGAATGAGTCTTAGAAGAGACTTTGAACTTTGGACTTTTAACATTGTTAAGACTGTTATAGACTACGGTGACCAAGCCAGCTCTGTAAGTCAACAGATTTTCCAGGGCAGGATCGAGGATTAAAAAGAAAATAAGGGGGTTGGGGATTTAGCACAGTGGTAGAGCGCTTGCCTAGGAAGCGCAAGGCCCTGGGTTCGGTCCCCAGCTCCGGAAAAAAAAAAAGAACCAAAAAAAGAAAGTAAGACACTTAGACAACACTGTATCATGACCCCAGCCAGTTCTGAGGCTGAAGGCAAGTTTAATTTTTTTCCAATCCACTTTTATTTCATTCCGAGTACATACAAAGAATATGGTCAGTCCTCAAGGCATAAACAAAGCAGTTAAGGAACAAACAAAGCATAAATAAAGTAGTCAAGGAACAATCAGGGCAAAAACCAAAGCAATAAACAAAGTCCCAAGATCACCAGGTTTAGGGGTTTATCAGGATGATCCAGATACAAGGAATACAATACATTCCTCAGCTGTATTTGCCTTGAGCCTGCTTCATTGTCCCAGCCTGATATCAAATTCCTGCCAAATTCCTAGAAGTGGCCCCCAAAGTGCTCCACACTATGGAGACTTTTTGTTGGGTTAAATGTATTATGTATTATGTATTATGCTAAGTTTAGGTATGGCCCCCATAAACTCATATGTTTGAACAAGCCTATGGAGGCCAGGGAGTGAAATGTGATGGTTTGTATATACTTAGCCCAGGGAGTGACACTATTGGAGGTGTGACCTTGTTGGAACAGGTGTGTCACTGTGGGCTTGGGCTGTAATATCCTAGTACTAGCTGCCTGGGAGTCAGTAGTCTGCTAGCAGCCTTCAGATGCAGATGTAGAACTCTCAGCTCTGCCTACACCATGCCTGCCTGAATGCTGCCCTGTTCCCACCTTGATGATAATGAACTTGAGTCTGAACCTGTAAGCCAGACTCAATTAAATGTTGTCCTTTATAAGACTTGCCATGGCCATGGTGCCTGTTCACAGCAGTAAAACCCTAACTACGACATGGGGTTAAAGATGGTTGTCAGCCACCATGTGTGTTCTTCAAAACGAAGTCAGGTCTTCTGGAAGAGTAAGTGCTTTTGACCACTGAGTCCCCTAATACTCAATATCATCTTCTTTTCAGAGACAGGGTCTTTCTACTATGTAGCTCTGGCTCTTCTAGAATTCTCTATATATACAGGCTAGCCTCAAACTCTCAGAGATCTGCAAGCCTCTGTGTCCTGAATGCTGGGTTTAAAGGTAGGAATCAAAGGCATTTGCCACACTTGGCAATGCTCAATATGTTTTTTTCCACCTGGAGAGGTTTAATGAGAGAAAAAGAGTAGAAGAGGAGAGGAGTAAAGGCGTGCCATGAACACATGGAGGGAAGGGGGGAGGGGAATGAGGAGAGAAGGGACAAAGGGGAAGAAGGGAAAAGAACAGAGCAAAGAGCAAGAGCAATGCTCAATATCTTAATGGCAATATAAAAACAAAACATTTGTATTTAAATGGCCCAGTGTTATATAACAATGTTTTAATACTTTGAATATCAATTTATACAATATTTTTCTAGTAAAAATATTTTAGAAAATGCTCCATAGTAATAACTTGATCAGCTATTCAAGAAACAATGATTACGTCTTGGGCCAGGGATGTGGGCAGGGGTGGGCAGTGTTGGTGGTCTCTTCCGCTCTGCAGCCTCAGGAGTGCCCACCTGATCAGGCGGTGAGGTGTCTTTCCCACAGGGTCTGGGAGCAGAGAGCTGCTGCGGGCCCGGGATCCGCGGGTGTGGGACCTCCGGCAAACACAGGACGTGCCTGGTCCTAGATGAACTCTGCCTCTGTGTGTCCCGATCTCACCTGGCAGCTCTCTTGCAGCAGACAAGTTGGTCTTACCTGTGGTCCCGAGGCTCAAGTTTGCTCGCGGGGTGCTGCCCAAGGGCTCTCTGCGGTGGCAGCAACCAGGAAGACCTGTGCCGCCCCTTCCGGGAGCTTCAGTGCACCAGGGTTCCAGATGGCCTTTGGTGTTTTCCTCTGGCGTCCGAGATGTATGTACAGAGAGCAGTCTCTTCTGGTTTCCCAGGCTTGTCTGCCTCTCTGAAGGTTCAGCTCTCCCTCCCACGGGACTTGGGTGCAGAGAACTGTTTATCCGGTTCCCAAAAACACTGGTACAGCACTTAAGCCTGAGGGACCCTGTCTTCAGTTGGCTTTGAATGAAAATGCAGGAACAAAGGAGCAGAGACTGAAGAAAATGATATTTCGAGACTTCCCCACCTGGTGATCCATCTCATCTGCAGACACCAAACACAGCAGACACTATTGCTGATGCCAAGAAGCACTTGCTGACAGAAGCCTGGTATGGCTGTCCCCTGAGAGGCTTTGCCAGAGCCTGACCAATACAGATGTGGATGCTTGCAGCCAGCTATCAGACTGAGCACTGGGACTGCAATGGTGGAGTTAAGGGAATGAATGAAGTATCTGAAGGGGTTTGCCACCTCATAGGAAGAACAACAGTATCAACCAACCAGACTCCCCAGAGCTCCCAGGGACTAAACTATCACCTAAAGACTACACATGGAGGGACCCATGGCTCCAGCTGCTTATATGGAAGAGGATTACCTTTGTTTACCCTTTAAAAATAATTCTCAGTAAGACTATAGGAACAGACTGTCAGGGTTCATTTGTGAACTTCTGGCTTGAATGATATATCTGTGTCTAACAATTATAATTATTAGTTACAGCCTGAATTAAAATATAATTAAACAAATTACATTTAAGTTGACAATGTGTACATACTAAAAACTCAAAGGTTACAATCATTTGTTTTTGTTAGTAAAGCAAAAATATATTATTTACTGAGAGTCAACATCATTAGCAATTGTTTTGAAACTGCTGAAGTCCCATTCATTATTATTGTCAATTTTAAGTCATTTTCACTAATTCACAATATTACATGCTACACCCAGCGCAGCTAAAACTAAACCCTGGAGTTGCTAGAAGAGAAGAGCAATGATGAAGAGCAGAGATTAACATGGACTTCTAGGTTTCTTTTACTTGGAAAAGAGAAAAAACTATATTAAACAGTTTGGTATATTTAAAAGGCAGGGCAGGTCTGGACATCACTGGGAGGGCCATGCCTTATCAAGAGCTTTAGAGGTCACAGAGTGTACAGCTACCTCTTAAATGTACTTCTCTTGAAGTGCAATCCGAATGCTGTTTACTTTCTGGTTCTCAGATCTCCATGCCATAATCTTCAGAAACAAGATAGCCAAGAGAGTATTTCCCAAATCGCAGGTTACCTTTGAATTTAAGTTTTCCTTGGTGGAAGCTTTATAGGCTATCTTCATATACAAATACAGAGAGCTAATGCTATAAACATTGTTAAAAGAGAAAATTCATCTTCAGAGAATGAGAAAATATTTGAATCTAAAAATTTACAAAGAATCATTATTTGCCAAACCAGCAAACAATCTGCTGGGATTTTTTTCATGAGCCTCTGGCTTTTATGATATGATAGTGTATAACAAATATAAGAGGGCAGGATCTGGGAAAGATGGCCACAAGACATATTAAGTTTTTACCTTCTCCCTCCTGATCTCTTCTCTTGAAATATTCAGAAGTATCCCTGTGCTCTCTTTTGATTCTTTAGATCATGCAAATTCATAATAACTCATGAGATTCTGACATCTTCAGTCATTACTTTCATACTTAAATAATGTTTATGAAATAGTAGAAAGACTATTATAAATGCTGTATGACTTATGGTTATAAATAAAATTCTTTCTATTGTTAAAAAAAAGAAACAATGATTACAGACAATATTTTTTCATTAAGAGAAAACTATGGATATTTATGTTCAAAATTAATTGCATTGGCAAATTCCATTCTGAAATTTAAAAAGTACTGCATGAGCTGACATTAAGAAACAGAGGAGGGGGGCTGGAGAGATGGCTCAGTGGTTAAGAGCATTGACTGCTCTAACAGAGGTCCTGAGTTCAAATCCCAGCAACCACATGGTGGCTCACAACCATCTGTAATGAGATCTGACGCCCTCTTCTGGTGTGTCTGAAGACAGTGACAGGGTACTTATATAACTAAATAAATATTTGAAATAAAGAAAAAGAAACAGAGGAGAGCTAGGTAATGGTGGTGCACAACTTTAGTCCCAGCACTTGGGAAGCAAAGGCAGGTGGATCTCTGGGGCCAGCCTTGAGAGCCATGACAGCCAGAATTACACAGAGAGACCCTGTTGTGAGAGAGAGATGGAGAGATGGCTCAGTGGTTAAGAGCACTTACTGCTCTTGTAGCCACAAGGCAGCTCACAACTGTAACTCCAGCTCCAGGGTATGGATAATGGTTTGTACATGCTTGGCCCAGGGAATGGCAGGATTAGAAGTTGTGGCCTTGTTGGAGTATGTGTGTCACTGTGTGTGGGTCATCCTATTTGACTTCTGGGTAATAAATCTCTCACCCTAGCTGCCTGGAAGCCAATATTCTGCTAGCAGCCTTCAGATGAAGATGTAGAACTCTCAGTTCCTCCTGCTCCATGCCTGCCTGGATGCTTCCAGATTCCTGAGTTGATGATAATGGACTGAACCTTTGAACCTCTGAACCTGTGAGCCAGCCCCATTTAAATGTTGTCTTGATCATGGTGTCGGCTCACAGCAGTAAAACTATATGTTCTTTTCTGGCATCTAGGGACATTGTATTCTTTTTTTTGTTAAAAGATTTATTTATTTATTTTATGTATATGAGCACACTGTAGCTGTCTTCAGACACACCAGAAGAGGGCGTCAGATCTCATTACAGATGGTTGTGAGCCACCATGTGGTTGCTGGGGCTTGAACTCAGGACCTCTGGAAGAGCAGTCAGTGCTCTAAACCACTGAGCCATCTTTCCAGCCCTGAGGACATTGTATTCTTATGGTGTATACATATACATGCAGGCAAAGCACCCATACACACAAAATAATAAAATAAAACTTAAAAAAAGAAAATAAAAAAAGACTAGGTACAGTGGTGACTAAACCTATAAAAATCTAAGAACTAGGGAGGTAAAGACAGGAGAATCAGAAGTTCAAAGCCATCGAGTTTGAGGCTAGCTTGGGATGCATGGAAACCATGTCTCAACAAAAGAAATGAAATTAAAGAATTTGTCAAGCAGGCTAGGACGGAGGGGATGGGCTTTCTGGCTTGAGGACAAGGTAGCGAAAGTAGCATGATCTTTTTAGGGAGGTGCAATGTGCATGAGTGATGCTAAGTGTAAGCACAAGGACATGTGGCAGCAGCTGCAGCTGCATAAGCAGGAGGAGGGCTGACATCTGTGCATGAAGCAGATGATATATGACCATGGAGGGCTTCTACACCAGGGTATCGACTTCATTTTGGCTCACACTTTAGGTGGCCTAAGGTCAAGTGTGGAAGAACTGTCAGGTGGTACTAGTGCCCAGAGATAAAGAGCAGTTGTAGTTGAAGACCACAGGGAGCAGCACTGAGATGGAAGCCCAGGCTGAATTCCAGAGCTATTTTGATACCCCACATGTTCTTCTGGCTCTACACCCTTTCACCTATTTTCGGCATGCAATATGAAGCCTGGTATGTTTTTCCTTCCATTGATGCTATTTTATGGTCCAGCTCTTTACCGAGAAGCAGCTGTTAGGATCTTTAGGAATGGGGTCTCTAATACTGACATCAAAGATCTTCAAGTGCTAGCTAGATGGTGGTGGTGCACACCTTTAATCCAAGCACTGAGGAGGCAGAGGCAAGTGAATCTTTGAGTTTGAGGCCAGCCTGGACTACAAACAGAGTTCCAGGACCTAAGGCTACATAGAGAAACCCTGTCTTGAACCCTACCCACCCACCCCAACCCCACCCCCCAACTCCAAAGAAAGAAAGAAGAGAAAAGAAAAGAGAAAAGGAAGAAAACAAAAAAGAAAAGACAAAAAAAGATCTCTAATCACATTCACCTCTCCAAACAATGCACCTAGCAACTTCAGAACTCTTGGAATCCCGTTCCTCAGCAGGCTACTAATACTCCGTGTCTCTAAACAACAGCTTATGTTTCTTTACAAAAAGTATGTATTTATTTATTTTAGTTTTCTGGGACAGGGTTTCTCTGTATAGCCTAAGCTGTCCTGGAATTTGCTCTGTATGTAGACCAGGCTGACCTCAAACTTAGAGATCTGCCTGCCTTTGGCTCCTGAGTACTGGGACTAAAGGTACCACTACGCCTGGCTGAAATTTAGGTAGTTTCAATTGAAATGTATATTCCCAAGCAGGAAGAATAAAAAGACTGTTTCGGGTGCTTGTGCAGTAACACAAAACTGTATTCTTTAAGAACTGTTTAGAGAGCAGCCTCTGTTCTTCACCATCTATTCCAGTCTCATCTCTGTTGCTGTGACAGATTTGTTTTAAAAGCCAGGCAAATTCTAGCACTCCAGAGACAGAGACAGGCAGATCTCTGTAAGTTCAAGGCCAGCCTGATCTACATTGAGTTCTAGGACAGCCAGGACCACATAGAGGGACTCCGTTTCAAAAACAAATAAAAGACTGACAAAGGTGACTTAGGGGTAAATGGGGCTTATGTTTGTTTACAATTCCACGTGGCAGTCTACTGTTGTGGTGGGAAAGTCAAGGCAGGAACTTTCAAACAACTAGTGAAAGACCCCCGGGGTGGGGAGACCCTCACTCAAGTCTCGGGATGACGCAACCCCCCAAGAACTCACACAAGACCGTCCTTGTTGTAATCACATGAGGTTTATCGATAGCAACCAGTGCACTGGGGTTGAGACTCGTATCCCACGCAGGGGCAGTGGAGTTCGACCCCGAGAGGCTGAGAGAAGAGGTATTTAAAGGGAGAAACCACAACCCGAGGGGGCAGGGATGGCGTCATTGGAAAGTGTGTAGAATAACAGTGAAAAATCACAAGGAAGAACTCTCTGTCCCCCAAGATTGTTTCCTAGGAGAAGCTGTCTCCTACTTCTCAGATTGTTTAACTTCATGGTCCGCTAGTTCCTAGGAGAAGTTGTTCCTTGTTTCTCAAGATTGTTCTCTAAGATTTATGGTCAGCTAGTTTCTGGGAGAAAGCTGTTGAGCTGGCCAATGTAATTATCCATTCTATAACCCTAGGAGAGGCTTTTTGGAACATACAATTCTGGGGCCTAACCTGTTTTTTTTTTTTTTCTGCTCTAAACTTTGTGTCTAGGGGGGCAACTTTAAAACTTTTATCTTTCACTAGTCCATCCCACTCACAATCAGGAGCAGAAAGAAATGAATGCCTGAATATCAACAGTCTCCTGCTTGCTCAACTTGGTTTCTCCCTTTGCATATAGTGTAGGACCAGCTCTTTCTTCATCAATTAGCTAAGACAGTCCCCCCAAAGGCATACCTCCAGGCCAACTCAATGTGGACAGTCCCTCATGGGAATTCTTCCCAGGTGACTCTAGGTTGTGTCAAGTTGACAAAACTATCATGCCATCTTCTGCCTCTGTATAATTGGGCGTGCATATCGAGGTAGACAACAACCCAAATGGCATGCCCCAGTAACCAGAGATCCCAGAAGAAGAGACTCCAGGCTTGGGGCCCTCAAAATCTAGCACTTGGCGGCCCTCTGTAATCTACACTATAGGTTTACTCTGAATAAAGTTATGCTGTTAATTTTTGCAAGCCTGGGTGAGCCCTATTTTCAGTTCTTGGGATAAGAGGTCAACAACCTGGAAACTGGCCCAGATTGGACCTCGTGTGTGTGTGTGTGTGTGTGTGTGTGTGTGTGTGTGTGTGTGTGTGTAAGACACAGCATACTGGGTGAATGTCTTAGTCAGGGTTTCTATTCCTGCACAAACATCAGGACCAAGAAGCAAGCTGGGGAGGAAAGGGTTTATTCAGCTTACACTTCCATGTTGCTGTTCATCACCAAAGGAAGTCAGGACTGGAACTCAAGCAGGTCAGGGTGCAGGAGCTGATGCAGAGGCCATGGAGGGAGGTTACTTACTGGATTGCTTCCCCTGGCTTGCTCAGCTTGCTTTTTTTTTTCTTTTTTTCTTTTTTTTTTTTTCGGACCTGGGGACCGAACCCAGGGCCTTGTGCTTGCTAGGTAAGCGCTCTACCACTGAGCTAAATCCCCAGCCCCTCTTGCTTTTTTTTTTCTTTTTTCTTTTTCTTTTTTTTTTTTTGGTTCTTTTTTTCGGAGCTGGGGACCGAACCCAGGGCCTTGCGCTTCCTAGGTAAGCGCTCTACCACTGAGCTAAATCCCCAGCCCTTTTTTCTTTTTTCTTTTTCTTTTCTTTTCTTTTTTTTTTTTTTTTTTGGAGCTGAGGACTGAACCCAGGGCCTTGTGTTTGCTAGGCAAGCAC
The DNA here is from genome assembly GCF_021556685.1 of Rattus norvegicus. NCBI lineage: Eukaryota > Metazoa > Chordata > Mammalia > Rodentia > Muridae > Rattus > Rattus norvegicus. The sequence continues at coordinate 74,769,076 of NC_141554.1, forward strand.
TCTACCACTGAGCTAAATCCCCAACAACTTTTCATTTATTTTTTATGTATATGAGTACACTGTCTTCAGACACACATCAGAAGAGGGCATCAGATCCCATTACAGATGGTTGTGAGCCACCATGTAGGTGCTGGGAACTGAACTCAGGATCTCTGGAAGAGCAGTTGGTGCTTAAGAGCCATCTCTCCAGTCCTTCAGCTTGCTGTCTTATAGAACCTAGGACTACCAGCCCAGGGATGGCTCCACCCGCAATGGTCTCGGTCCTCCCTGCTTGATCACTAGTTGAGAAAATGCCTTACAGCTGGATCTCATGGAGACATTTCCTCAAGGGAGGCTCCTTTCTCTGTGTTAACTCCAGCTTGTGTCAAGTTGACACACAAAACCAGCCAGTACCGCAAGAGAAACATGGTGACAGCATATGTCAGAGGGTAATTTGTGAGATTAATTTTCTCCCCGAACTGTGGTTTCTGGGGTACAACTCTGGTCATTGGATTCCCATGAGGACTGTTTTTACCCAATTGAGCCATCTCTCAGACCTGAACTGTACACTTAAAAGGGTTAAGATGTCAGGGGTGGTAGTGCACGCCTTTTATCCCAGCATTCAGAAGGCAGAGTAAGGCAGATCTCTGTGTGTTTGAGGCCAGCATGGTCTACATAGAGAGCTCCAAGCCAGCCAAGACTAATCAGTGAGACCCTGTCTCAAAATACAAGCAAACAAAATTAGGTTAAGAAGGTCTGGTAAAGGGGGCTGGAGAGATGGCTCAGTGGTTAAGAGCACTGTCTGCTCTTCCAGAGGTCCTGAGTTCAATTCCCAGCAACCACATGGTGGCTCACAACCATCTGTAATGAGATCTGATGCCCTCTTCTGGTGTGTCTGAAAACAGTGACAGTGTACTCACATACATACAGTAAATAAATAAAATCTTTAAAGAAGGTCTGGTAAAGTGGCTTAGGTAGTAAAGGCTATTTCAGCTAAACCCATAGCTTGAGTTTGATTCCCTGCGATCCACATGGTGAAGGGAGATAACTAACTTCCCAAAGTTGTCCTCTGACCTTCACAAGTATACTGTGGCTTGTGTCCCCCTGCCCTCATAAAGAAATAAGTAGATGTAATTTAGAATGGCTAAACCAGCTGTAATGGCTATTCCTGGTTGTCAACTTGACTATATCTGGAATGAACTACGATCCAGAATTGGAAGGCCCACCTGTGATCCTGATCTTGAGGCTGGAAGACAGTTTCTGACCTGGATCTTGGCATGGAGATCTTGAGGTATAGAGGCTATAAATCTCAGGAGACTAAGGCTAGGAGATTTCTGAGTTCAAGATCTGCCTGGGACAAAATAAGTCCCAGATTTAGGCGTGGTAGTACACACCTTTAATCTGGGCCACACCTTCTGCTGGAGGCCAATATGAGGACAGTCGAAGAAGGAAGATTTGCCCTCCTTTATCTGCTTGCATTTTACTCGCCAGAACATCTGTTGGAATCTACTTCTACAGAAGACCAGCTCAAACAATTAGCCTAGTGGGACTGAGCAACTACTAGGTCCTTGGCTATCCCATTCACAGATGACCATTGTTGGGGAGTTGGACTACAGACTGTAAGTCATCTACAAATTCCCTTGCTATATAGAGACTATCAGTCTCTTTACATACTCAGGAAGCCAAAGCAGGCTGATGACTATGAGTTCCGGGACAGCCTGGTCTGCATAGTGAATTCTAGGACAGCCAGGGTTACACTGTGAGACACTGCCTGAAAAAAAAAAGATTTTGTTTTGGGTGTGGAAAGATACTCAGCACTCAGCAGTTAACAGACAGAACTACTCTTGAGAGGACTAGAGTTTGGAGGAACCAGGTTCGATTCTCGGTAGCCTAAAGTGACTCATAAGCACCTGTAAAACCAGCTCTAAGAAATGGCACAGCCACATGTGTGCACGCGTGCGTGCGCGCGCGCGTGCGCGCGTGCACACACACACACACAGTTGAATTAAAAATACAACTAAATCTTAAGAAAGTAATTAAAAAACGGTTAATGTTTTCTGTTTTTATTATTTTATTTTTATTTTTTTAAGTTTGCATGGTCCTTTCTGAAGAGATGATAAGATTGTGGGCTGGTTCTTGGACAATCAGACCAAAAGAAGGAGCATCCAAATTCCCGAGACACTCTGAAAATTAAAAGTTAGAAATACAGCAAAGATAGACCCGGACATTTTTGTTTAAATCACCAGCGTTTAACCACAAGAGGCATATAATCAACTCCTTTTCCGCCTAGCTGAGGTGTGGAGAGTGTAAATATAGGGGAAGTAAAACTCACAGTCGGTTTTAAAGCTAGAATTCAAGTTTGGCTATTCAATCTTAATTTTGTAAGTGGATTAATTTCCGACCACAGCATAAAAGAGGCAGTATTGTCAGATGGACAATTAAAGTACTATAACAGACTATACAACAAAGAACAGAGAAGTCGGCTTCTGGTAGAAAATTCCTTTTGTTGCTAGTAAATAGGACCACCTGAGTGTGTTTCAGACTCTTCACTTAAGGGCTATCCAAATTAATTGCTAGGAATACTAAATAGCTTTTGGGAAAATCTGCAATGGCAGTGCAGCTGTAGCGTCTGCTCGTCCTCACATAGAGGATTGCAGGACAATAAAGCAGAACCTAGAGTACTGTGTTGTGGGTTTTTGTTGTTACTGTTTTGTTAATTATTTTTTAATCGCATTTCATGGAAGCTAGCCTCTTAGAAGTCTTTTATGTTGGGATTTGGGAGTGAGGGGTGGGAGGGATTGGAGGGGGAGAAGAATGGAAAGAAATATCGCAGAGTTATTTTTTCCATCTGAAAAAGGAAACATTTTGCTTTGAAGCTGTGCAACTAGAACCATTTCTGGGCAAGGCCTCCCGAAGTGCTAAATTGCAAGGCTGCGCTTTTGAAAATAACAACTGATTGTCCTCCTGATGATTGATTCAGGGGGAAAAAATGACCTCAAATTACTAAATTAAAAAAAAGGGGGGCTGGAGAAATGGCTCAGTGCTTAAGAGCACAGACTTCTCTTCCAGAGGTTCTGAGTTCAAATCCCAGCAACCACATGGTGGCTCACAACCATCTGTAATAAGATCTGATGCCCTCTTCTGGTGTGTCTTAAGACAGCTACAGTGTACTTACATATAATGAATAAATCTTTAAAAAAAGGGGGGGGGCTGGAGAGATGGCTCAGTGCTTAAGAGCACCCAACTGCTCTTCCAGAGGTCATTAGTTCAATTCCCAGCAACCACACGGTGGCTCACAACCATCTGTAAAGAGATCCGATGCCCTCTTCTGGTGTACCTGGAGACAGCTACAGTGTATTTATATATAATAAATAAATAAATCTTTAAAAAAAAAAAGGAGGGGGCTGGAGAGATGACTCAGCAGTTAAGAGCATTGGCTGTTCTTCCAGAGGTCCTGAGTTCAATTCCCAGCAACCACATGGTGGTTCACAACCATCTGTATGCCCTCTTCTACATTCGTATTTAAAATAGATAAATAAATTTAAAAAAACAGGAACTGGTTGGGGATTTAGCTCAGTGGTAGAGCGCTTGCCTAGCAAGCGCAAGGCCCTGGGTTCGGTTCCCAGCTCCAGAAAAAAGAAAAAAAAAACAGGAACTATTTTTTAAAATTTTAATCTACGTATGCATTTACATTTAAAATATTCTGTGTATGCAAGTGTGCATGTGTGTGCAGGTGTTCATGAAGGCTGGAGGAGTTGGAGCCCATGGGGCTGGAGCTACACAGATGGCTGTGAGCTACCTGATGTGGGGGCTGGGAATTGAACTCAAGACCTCTGGAAAAGCAGTACATGCTCATAACCACTGAGCCACTTCTTCAATGCCACCGTTACTCCCCAGCCCCCTTTTGAAATACTCTCATTGTGTAGCCCAGGCTTGCCTGAAACTTGCTATATAGACCAGGTTAGTTACCCTTGAACTCTCAGAGCCTGCTTTTACCTTCTGTGTGTTGGGATTAAAGGCATGCACCATAGCTCAGGCTAGTCTGGAATCCCCCTCCATCATTGCCTCAGTCTGTAGAGCTATCTCAGGTTTCTTGGGAGGTAATTCATGTTGTTTTTCTGCCTTGGGCTCATTTGTTTCAGTTTAACAGCAGAAAAAGCAGCATTTGCTATTTTGTTGGCATACATTTATATCTTTTGAGACAATATCTTGCAGTGTACCAGGGCTGGCCTGTAACTCACTAGAAGGCTAGGCTGGCCTTGAACTTGCAATTAACTTACTGCCTCTGTCCTTTAACTCTGGAATCACTGATACTTCTTATCATATTGGCAAGATTTTAAAATGTAGAGCTATTTTTAAAAATGCACAAAACATAGATGAAAATGAAAGTACAGCAAAATTCAACTTTTCAAAGCATGTTATTTATTTTTGAGACTGGATCTGTCTGTGTAGCTCAGGCTGGCTTTTCATAGATAAAGACCTTGATTTCCTGATCCTCCTGCCTCTGCCTCCTAAGTACTAGGATTACAAGTATGTACTAACATTCTGTTTATTTTTTAAATTCAATTTAGTTAATTAATTTTTGTTTTTTCAAGACAGGGTTCCTCTGTGTAGCTCTAGTTGTCCTAGAACTCACTCAGTAACCCGGGCTGGCTGGTCTCGAACTCAGAGATCCACTTGCCTCTGCCTCTTGAGTGCTGGGATCAAAAGTGTGCACCACCACTACCTGCCTAGGCTCTGTATATTAAAAACACTCAGGAGGCAGAGGTAGGCAGATAAAAATCTACAGTTCTAGGCCAGCCTGATCTACAGAGCTAGTTCTAGAACAGCCAGTGCTACACAGAGAAACCCTGTCTCAAATAAACAAACAAACAACTCCCCAACAAAACAAAAAGAGGCTATAGCCTGGTGTGGTTGCACAAGTTTTTAATGTCAGTACCGGGAGGATCTCTTTGAGTTTGAGGCAAGTCAGGGCTACATAGCAAGTTCTTAAACAGCCAGGACTACATAGAGAAACACTGTCTCAAAATACATAAATAAATATGGCTACCTAAAAGAGACAATGTTTCGTTTAAATTTTTTATTCAACTTCTGGTTGGATACCCATGAAATGTGCTTTCAACAAATTAAAAAATATCATGGTGGAGGAGGAAAGGACCAGGAGGGTGAATAAAGGAGAATATAGTGATCTGTATCATTTGTTCTGCATATTCCTGAATGATAGTTCATACTTCTAATATCGTAAGACTTTCCTCCGTAAAGAGCCAAAACAGCCAGCTGGGTATGGTGGCACATAACTTTATTGCCAGCGCTTGGGAGACAGAGGTAGTTGGAGTTGGAGGCTAGCCTGGTCTACAGAGTGAGTTCCAGGCTACACAGAGGGAACAGGTCTCAGGAAAAAAAGAGCCGAAACCATATCAAAGCAATGTGTTCCTCGAGACATCGATTAAAATTTCCCAGATAAAACTGAAATAGGTATAGCAGCAAAAGGTTTCTAGAGCACGGAAAGTTTGTTACCTCTGCTTCAATCTCTTTTTTTAAAATCGTAAAGTGAAAGGTACAGGGGTTCCCCCCCCCCCCATAATCTTTCAGCAGTGCTAGAAAATCCTTCACTTTGGTGAGGTAGTTTCGGAAATAAGTCTATTAGGATATGTTGATAGAATGCAAATGAACGGTGATATTGCATCGGTCAATTCAACAGAGGAATTTTACATTCAGACAAAGTAGATCTTGAATAACAAAAAGCCCTATTTCTAGAGCCCCTTGTTGAATGTTCAATTAGATTAACCAATTGTCCTACATCTGGTTGTTCATAAAAACCAAATCTGCCATTTGAGCGTTCCATTCTACTGTGAAGTGCTTACCATGGACACTAAAGCTCAAGCTTAAAAACTAATATTCATCAGAGCCACCCAGAAAGAACAATAACAAAAGAACTATCTAGCATCTGTGCTATTGTCCTCTGTCTTCTAGTGCCATTTGTCCCCACGTCTATTCTTTTCTCTACAAGTTTCAGCCCCTCAGGAAGTGTCATATGATCACCCCTCTCCACTGAAATCACAGGAAGAGAGCAGGCTCAAAATTAAAAGGTTAACACCTACTTTCAAACATACAGACTTTGGGCTGGAGAGCCCTCAGAGCTCCTTTGGATTTGCCATTCTGCATTGGAGGTAGTGGGAGGTAGATTAGTGGGCCAGCATGACTCACTTCAGGGCTCTGCAGTACAATTCTTGTTGCAAATAAATATACCATGATTCTCTTTTTGAGGGAAGAGCTTGCTCCCACTTGAGAAGAACCAGGAAGAGACGAACTGAGCAGACAATAGCCTCTTATCCATAAGCACAGAAAATAGTACCACAGGCACATAATCCTTAAGGGGAAGACTCAAGTCTCTATTTTGAGATCCCGAGCTCTCAGTGGATTTAGTCCCCCTCCCCCCGCCCCTTTGTAAACAGTTTCAGGCTGTAGACTGTGAACATCTTTTTTTGGACAAGATTACATGGTAGACTTGGATTGGAAGGACTAGTCAAGGTCTTGATTTCTCACTTTTTGTTTTGTTCTCTTTTTGAAAAGGATCCCACATTGAAATCCAGCCTAATCTGGAACTCATTTATGTAGCCCTAGGTGGAGACAGGAGGATCACCTGAACCTCGGAAGTGCTGGGATTCCAGGCCCAAAGGACCAAGATCAGGTGCTGTTTTGCCTTCATTTTTATGCGCCTTATCATAGAGGTTATAGATCAAGAAAACAAGTGATAAATTGAAGAGGGAAGACCTAACTGGCCTTTGAGCCCTGACATCTTTTATTTTTCTCACAGCTTTAAAGACTACTGGCGCCTGAAAGGAAAAGTACTCCCCCCTGGGCTGAGCTCAGGAGGGTGCCTTCCCCAGGCCTTTCCGCTTTTGTTTTGCAGAAAGTTACCTTTCCTAATGTATCTATAAGGCTTTAGAAGTTACAGCTGTGTTGTTTTTTCCTCCCGGTTTCCCTGTTGTTTTTCCAGCTGGCCACGGTTTTCTTCCCCGCAGCCGCCAAATTGGAAACTCTCATTTCCCAAGTTTACTGGCTATGTTGGTTATACTACCACAGACCAGTTTGACTTTCTTTAATGTTATTCCAAGTTAAAAAAATGGGGGAGGCCAGTGAGATGGTTCAGCTGGCAAAGGAGCTTGCTGTGCAAGCCTAGTGGCCTGCCTTCAACCCCCACGTGTGGAGAGAATTCCACAAAGTTTTCCTTTGACTTCCACACGCATATGGTCACATGCACACTGTGGCACACTTGCCGCCCCTCTCCCCCACCTAACTAATAAATATATTAAAATATTTTTGGAAGATTTTTTTCTTTCTTTCTGAGAGGTTTCAAGACCAGTTTTCTTTATTGTGACTGGTTACCGAATCCAAGAGGCTTTAGAATATTATCCCCACGCATCTGGAGAGCCTGGGGCTGCTGTGTCAATGTACTTTGTTCAGCTTCATTTCTCCTTTGGGACAATCTTCCACTGTTTGCAACTGGGTGCACATCTCCAGCGCTCATGGCATTGTTGCAAAAAGTGCGCTTTAAATGAACGGGTTTCTGGGGGATGCTACAAGGAATGGGAAACTATTACACAGTAAATGGTATTAGGGTAGCAGAGTTTGGAATCAGAAGGGAAGCAGTTGGTGTGTTTTACTAAGGACTCCACATTTCAAATTGCTGCATAAAAAAGGAAAAGAAAACAGGAGTAACTAGAAGTTAAAAATTAAAAGGAGCACAAAAGCACCAGGCTCTCCGCAATGCCCAGTCTATGCCATGGTCAGACCCCCTCTAGTCTGAAGTTCCCTTTCCAGACAATAGAGTCCAGTGGTCTCCATTAAAATAATCCTCTGTATTATTCTTAAGCAACATTTTGGGTCTACCTAAGCAGACTTGAAATTCCTCGAGGGCAAAGATTTTGTCTTTTTTATTTTATGTTTGCCACAGTACCTTGAATAAAGAGATTTTAGTAAGTGTTAATTTATTGGCTGAAGAAGGTATGCTGGAAGGTACTATTATTGGAGGCTTTCTTCCTGCACTATGTGAGCCTCACTATCAAGTCTTTCAAAGCAGCAGGAGACTTCTCTTTCAGATGAGGGACTCAGACCAGTGTTGTATGCGTCAAAGCTGTCGGACTGGGAGCCTGACCTGACATTGAACGAGTTTTCCTAATTAACTGTCATGCACTAATCAAGAAGGCCTAAACATCTGCTAGTAGAATCGGAGACACCTGCTCTTAATGTGGAAAAACTGAGGGAATTCACCAAAGGCGGGAGCACTTGGTGGGTGAGGGGCTTGCCAGGTATAGCAAATGAAAAGATAAGGCCAATCAATGTCCAGGAGAGTTTGTATGGTGAACTTTCGTTTTTACTAGAAGTTGTGATTCTGTGGGAGCAGAAGAAATTAACAATATTATCTACTTTCTCTGCATTCATAATCCGTAGTTCATCGGTTGTTTGGTGATTTCAAGAAATTGAAGCAGCTTTTGAGGACTTGTTTCTTATTTCTTATTTCACCAAGGGGCTAGACAGCAGAAATTTTTCCACAAGCTCATTAATTTTCCCTAGATCAAAGAGTTTTGAAACAGAAAGGCTCTAAGAGATCTAACTGTAGTCCCCAGTGGTTTGTAATAATCACTTAGTGATGTGATGAGCTATTGTAAAATTTTCTAGGAACAAGGCAGGAGATGTAAATTAATAACAATATGACAAAAATGTCCTAACGGTGGACTTGAAACCACAAGAGAATCCTAAGAGCTGTTTTGCCAAAGGAAGGCTATTTGAAATTCAATGTAGATGTGTGTTTTAGGCAGAAAGCAAAGTAACACATTTAGCATTGTTGAGTTGCCTTACGCTTAGCAGCACTCACATACCTTAACGATTCTGGGGAAACAAAATCACAATTCAGAATCAGGAATTTTGAGGAGAACGAATCCTCTTTAACATTTCTGTGGTTGCTTTTGGCATGCAAACTCTTAGCCGGTCCCTGAATAATTGAGCATTTACCCGGTTATTCTCCCGAATCTCACAAATGATTTTGAATTTTCGGGCTATATGTCGAACACTTTTGGGTTCACTCAGTTCATGGAGAGTATCGGTTTTTCTCATCAAAGTACTTAAATTCATGGGTGGAGTCTGAATCAAAAAGCATTCAAATCGCAACCGGCTCCACCATCGTTTTGAACGGCTCTGTCTCTGAAACGCAAATATTCGCATTTATTTGCTTAGAACTAACACGTTGGCCATGTAAACTACCCATTTTCTTTCGAATGTAGTTAATTAAACTTTTCTAGACGCTCTGACATTCCAAATAACATCGACATCCTTGACCAGGTAGTAGTCTCCTACTTTAGCGCTTGCCAAAAAAAAAAAAAAAAATGTAATCGACGGGCATTTTTTGCCCTTCCGCCTTGCTCTTAAAAACTTACAGGCTCTTGCCCCACAGGGTGCCCTTAACCCGGAGTTGCCGAGACGGTGTTGTCGCATGCGCTCTCTATAGTCATGTTTGTCGCAATGAACCTTGGGCGGAAGGTTACGTAAGAGCAAGTGACTTTGATTACAGTCATTTTGTCGGTAGTCTTGTTACGCGCTACCTCCGCGGGGCACTTGATTGTAACAGAAAGTAGTTCCGGCCTGTGTTGTTTCGGTCGAGGAGCCGTCGCCGCCATTTCAAGACAGTGCGAGGTAGATGTCTAACAAGAGTTCTTAAGATTCGAGTTCAGTATATTCTGCCACCCCCTAAGCCTTCCAAAACACTGATTTGGCTGCTGCCCTTTTTCTGCTACCTCTAGAAACATTCTTGTTAGTAGTGGCGGCAGTAGAAGTCAATTATCCCCTTGTTCTATCTCAAGAAGCTCCAGATGGCGTCTTCCGTGGGCAACGTGGCCGACAGCACAGGTACCAGTGTCCCATTCTACTTTGGCAGACGTCCCTTTGGGGTCTGGCGCCGACTTGTATCTCTCATCACTCCCTTCTAACCATCCCCATTACATCAGTAGCATTACTGAGCTCTCTTGAGTTCTACTGCTGTCTGATCGGGTTTGGTGCTGCCGTCTGTTCCGTTAAGCATTCTTAGTTGCTTGCTTGGATTTTGCTTGCTTTGGGGCTTTTTGTTGTTGCTTTATCCCGTCAGCGTTCTAGGCGTCTCTCTCGGGACGACTCTATAGCACACGTGCGCGCTTAGTATGTCTTGGAACGGGCTGCATTGGAATCCCTGCTCTGTCTCCATCGCAACTGCTTTCTCCCACAATTTCAACTCGTCGCTCCCTCCCGTGTACTTCCACCTCCTCCCCAAAGCCCCTCTCCTTTGGCTGCATTTGGTTCCCCTCTGCCAGTCTAGGGCGGGGATGCTATTTCGGTGTAATCTTAGCTTCACTTTGCATCAGGTAATGACTAGCGAAAGCTCCTCTCTGTGCTTCCAAGTAGCTTCAAGAAGAGCTACTTGAGCCCGCACCCCGCCGGGGCAGCGCCTTCTCTTCTGGTGTTCTTGGTTGAGCGGCCCCGATTTAGGTTGGAAAATTCCAGGGGTTCTCTTAGCTATCTCCCAATTGCACCCGCTGCCCCAGTCCCGAGTTTCCTACCCCGTCCCCCCCCCCCTCTTGTTGCAACCACACCCTTCCTCTGTGAGCACGCCAGCCCGACGGTTGTTTCTTATCCTCGGGGAAGAAACCACCTCAGTGCGTTGCTTTGCGTTGACCACCCTGCCCGCCCTCCTAATTCTCTTCTTTGTGTTACTTTTTCAATGTATTCCTCCGCCGCAGCCTCTGGGTTTTCATCCCTATTCTTTAGCATAGTAGCTCTTTATTCATAGGGTGTGCATTTTTTTTAAGTTTCCATCCTTGCTTGAAGAGTTTGTAAAGCACCTGGAGTGTAGCTGCACAAGTGCAAAGCGGTTGCCCCTTTTCGACGATTCATCTCCAAGCCTTTGCTACAGAAAATAAGAAAACAACCAAATTGTAGGAGTGTCCTTCAACTGCCTTTCCAGATTGAGGCTATTTGGGGCGGGAGGGCGTGGGGAACCAGACTGCGGCTCTAAGGTTCCCCAGAGGTTATTGTTTTTATTGTTTCGCACTGTCTAGATTTTAGTTGTCGATTTTGAACATTGTGCGATAAATAGATGACTCTAAAATAGTATCTGATCCGTAATTGACGGGGATGGGATCAATAATAGTCCGATCTCCACCCTCCCGTTTTCCCAGAGTGATTTTCAAAAATTTAAGATTCTGTGTTAGGTTTTTGTAAGAGCTTGCCTTTTCCGATTGTTAACTTTATTTGAAGAAACGGTCATTTCCAGTATTAGAAGAGCAGATAAGCGACTTTGAAAAGTGACAGGTAATGTGCTAAATTTAGGAGCTAGAAAGTGCTACGTTCTTGTCTAAAATGTAGTTTTCTAGTTGATCTAGCTTCAACTTCAGATTTGGACACAAATCTTTCTGGTCTTTTGTTTTTTTTGTGTTTAGCTGTGCATTCTGTTAGGAAATTGCCCTGGTATGGGAGAGTGTGGCTCAAGTTTGAGCTTGTCTCCATGACCTTGGTTAAAATTAAGTACTAGGTCTGTGGTTTCCCATTCTAACCATATAGACTAGAGTGTTATCCTTGAATTCCTAATTATGTCTTACTGCGAAGATAAATGTTTACAGTTGAGCCTTAGGCATGCACCTGAATTTTGGCTTTTATTATATTAACTAAACCAAGCCCCTCAGAACAGAAGCATTTTTTTATTTATTATGTTATATTTTATCCCGCGTTTTATATTGCAGCATTTTAAAGCTATTCCCAATTGTAGATCGTTGCCCTGGTTATTGAATAGAGTTGTTTTCAATGTCTTAATCCTTCAGTAAGAGCCATGAACACAGCAGAAAATGTAAGGCAACGTGGGTGGGATTTAGCTAATTTGGTCTCCTTCTGAGTCCTCTCCAGTAGAGGAACAACATTTGGATCTTTGTTTAAAATGTTTGGCGAACCCAATTAATGCTTTAGCCCTTGACTGCTAACTCATCTTGTTTATCAGCTGCTTTAAAAGTAGCTCTTTGACTCTCAGCCGGTTTCCCTTAGGCTGGCTCTTTCAAAAAAGGAAGCTGTAAAACTCACGGTCGGGAATATAAAGAGTTAAAGAGACACCTGGTGTCCCCACCCACACTGAGAGAGTGTTAGAATACAGTCCAGCTTGAAATGTGAGATGAAGTATTGTTAGCACTGACTTATTCTGACAATAAATTCTTGTAACTTTTGCAGATTTCATGTTTAATGTTTTGTGTCAGTATCCTAACTTAGTTTACTGACTTTAGTGACTCTACCTATGATTTATGATTAAAAGTATACAATGCAAGAAAGGAATCTCATTTGGAAGTAAATATTACTATGGGGTTTAGAAACGGGAGCATTAATAATGGGCAAATTTGAAAGATCAATTCTGTAGACTGGGGTTTTAAATAATTTGCACAACACTCTAGTGCTTTACATAGTTTCAAGCATTTTCATCTTTTAAGTTTAATTTACCATATTTTTCCATTTTTTTGGTTTGCATTTCTAACTTTTTGTTTCCCCCTCCTTCCCTCAAATGTTTTGATGATTCTCCAGAACCAACGAAACGTATGCTTTCCTTCCAAGGGTTAGCTGAGTTGGCACATCGGGAATATCAGGCAGGAGACTTTGAGGCAGCTGAGAGACACTGCATGCAGCTCTGGAGACAAGAGCCTGACAATACTGGTGTTCTTTTATTACTTTCATCTATACATTTCCAGTGTCGAAGGCTGGACAGGTAGGAGATGTCGGGGTAACCTGCCTCTTGGTGCTGAGTTTAAAAAAACGATAATTAAATATTTGAACTTCACAGATTTTCAATGCTGGGTTTCATCTGAGCCACCAATGCACACAGGCTCTTTTGCTCACGTTTGGCATGCCTAGCTGCTAGTTCTCCTCACCCTCCCACCCCCTCCCCATTTTGCTGGGGCGAGCATATTATCTGTATGACTAGGGTCTTTTCTCCCAGATTCTATCACTTGGGTTATATTCTTTTCAGGTAATTATTCTTAGTGTACATCTGAGCATCCAGACCCGTCAGTTTGAGGGACTCTGGTAGGAGGGGCATATGTAGCAGATTGGAAATAGCCCTCATTAAATTGTTATTGCTTTTAGCTAATTAATTGAATTAATCAAAAGAAGAATTTGTGCTGTGGATCTTTTAATAAATTATCATTTTGGCATACTTAGGCATTTATAGATCTGTGTCTTTAAATCTTGCCAACAAATGGAAAACGAGACATGCACTTTTTTTTTAATCTTAATAATCATGTTATACAATGGCAGTTTGGTAATAGATTCTAATAAGAATTTTCTTACATAAGAATCAGATTTCTTATATGAAATCTTGATACTCTCACCTAAGGAAAGTTTTAGTTTTCAAACTTTTCTCTTGTGTGCTAGTTAAAGGATAATGTTTCATAGTACAGGATGTTCAGGAACTGTTAAGTTGCATATGACCATGCCTCCTTTTCTCTAACACGCATATCCATGCACCAACACTTTCTACTTTTCCAGATCTGCTCACTTTAGCACCTTGGCAATTAAACAGAATCCCCTTCTAGCAGAAGCCTATTCGAATTTGGGAAATGTATACAAGGAAAGAGGGCAATTACAGGAAGCAATTGAGCATTATCGACATGCTTTGCGGCTCAAGCCTGATTTCATTGATGGTTATATTAACCTGGCAGCAGCCTTGGTAGCAGCAGGTGACATGGAGGGAGCAGTGCAAGCATACGTCTCTGCTCTTCAGTACAATCCTGTAAGTAAACATTTCTTAGTTTTCCTTTCACAGCAATCCAGAAAACAAACAAGCATCATTTGATATTTCAGATAATAGTTTTTTTCATGATAGTCAAGAGTTGAGAGAGATGTTTATGTACTTGAAATGATGAAATTGCTTTGACTTGGTCTGCATGACATAAAAAAAAAATCCATCCCATTTAGGAAGTTAAAAAGCATAAAAGTTATCTTTATAAAAAAATTCCATCAATTTTTTTGTAATGCTAATTATAGCTTAAGACACATTTTTGTGTGCTTGGGTGCTGTTTTGATGAACTTTGAGTATTTATAGCAGTTAATTGATTTTTTAAGGAATGATGGGTTAAAGGTCTTAATCTGTAATATAAATTTTTTTTTTCTTTTTTCTTTTTTTCGGAGCTGGGGACTGAACCCAGGGCCTTGCGCTTCCTAGGCAAGCGCTCTACCGCTGAGCTAAATCCCCAACCCCTAAAAATTTTTTGAAGGTACTAGATATTAGTGACATGAAATCTAGACTACCGGGGTTGGGTTGGGGATTTGGCTCAGTGGTAGAGCGCTTGGGCCCTGGGTTTGGTCCCCAGCTCCAAAAAAAAAAAAAAAAAAAAAAGAAATCTAGACTACAAAATGTTCTCAATACATCCACCTCAATATATTTATAAGTAGTAGAATTGGGTAATTGCAGATCTAGACCAGATTTTGAATTAGTTCTTTAATTCTTCTTAAATCTAAAGTCGCATGCGTTTTCGGAGAACAAGTATTAGAGTCTGTGAAAGATCAAAATATAGTGTATGAAACAAAAAAATTAAATTTAAAATGCTACAGGGATGTAAAACTTGCCCCGGAAACTGTTGATGTACTGAAGGGAGAGTGTCTGTAAGCTTTTAAGAGGTAAGTGGTAGGCACAGGGATGGGTCTTGGCAGCATAAACTTGAGGTCTCAAGTTGACATGGAGTGTGGAATCACCCTGGAAGTGCTTAATGATTAACTGGTACAACTGCCATTCTCAAAAGTCTTCTACAGGCTCAGATACTACTGCTTCAGAAAAAGGCCTCAGTGAGTTTTAGCATGATCCTTTGGTGAAGATGGCATTATTTCTAGTTTTGCCAATAATAAAAACCCTAGTAGACTTTGGGTTATGTAACTTTGAGATCACATAGCTAGTTAGCAGTGGTGAAGTGGATGTTGAAATTTGAAGTTGAATTATCAAAGCAAATTTGGACATGAATGAAAAATGAAAGCTAAAAAGCTTAAAAAAAAAAAAGCCTTCTTTGCCCCAAGGCAGCCATTGAGCCCAGCCTGGAAAACATTAGACATAAGAAGCCTGAGTCTTGACTCCAATTTTATAGTTTAGGAAACTGAAGCTTATTTTAGTAGTTTTCCAGATGATCATTTTTTTTTTTTTTTTGGTTCTTTTTTTCGGAGCTGGGGACCGAACCCAGGGCGTTGCGCTTCCTAGGCAAGCGCTCTACCACTGAGCTAAATCCCCAGCCCCCAGATGATCATTTTTTATCTGAATATCTTTTTAGCAATTATTTTTAAAGTTAATTTTGAAAAATAAAAAAATCCTATTTTTATTTCAAAAAGGTAAAAATCACTCTGGAATGGCTCTTTTAACTTTATAGATGTTCTTTGATATGTATAGACTGAGTCAGGGCAAGTGCTCCTTTTAATGGCTACCTTAGTTCAACTACATGGTGCTTTTGTTTGTGAATTCATATATAAAAAGTGCTTTTTATTCATTGCTTTTTTCTAGTGACAAATTGCATAGACTTGGAGACAGTGAAAGTAATTTGTGTGTTCTTTCAAATATTCAGTGTATATTTGAAATTAGAGTGTATTTGTAATTTTTAGTTTTAGACTGCTAACCTTGAATGTCCTCCGTGTGGGGCTTGGACTTGCTTCTTCCTAAGGTACAAGTCTTTTTCTTGTGTGCCCAGTTGTCACAGGATAGTACATTCTTTTCCTTTAGTAATCAGGGTTTCATCAGTCCTTTACTCGTTGACTGTGCAAACTTCAGCTTTGCTCTCTTGCCTCCATAGTTGTAATCTTGGTTAATTTTACTCAGTTAATTTATTTTGAGAGGGGATCTTATGTACGTCATTTGGCCTCCAACTTACTAAATAGCTGAGGATGACCTTGAAAAACTTATTTTCCTGCCCCTGCTTGCCCAGTACTGAGATGGTGCTATATAGTATACCACCATGCCCAGTTTACTGCAGATAGAACCCGGACTTCATTGCACATTAGATAAGTACTTTTCCATCTGAGCTAGATTCCCCAGGACCCTGGCTCAGGTTTTTACTTGCTTGTCTGTGTAATAGAGCAGTTTTAACTTTGCTGACAATATAGTGCAGGATTCTATTGAGAAGGGAAAATTAAAGTGAGAGACAAAGCCATGCTGCTTTCTTTCTTTTTTTTTTTTTCTTTTTCTTTTTTTCCGGAGCTGGGGACCGAACCCAGGGCCTTGCGTTTGCTAGGCAAGCGCTCTACCACTGAGCTAAATCCCCAACCCTGCCATGCTACTTTCTAAATATATGCTATATATAGTTTATATTATTAAATATCTTACCTATTAATGAAACTTAGTGTCATGTAATTCCAAAGAAGCAAGATAGTACTAAACAATTTCTTGTTTGCACTGGTGTCTCTCTTGTAGGGAGAGATGCTTCTTTATTTTTCCATTCTGAACAATAAGAATGAAGGGCTGTATGAATTGTCTGGATCTCACCTAAGTACACCACAGTGGTTGTGTTTTACATTTTTAGGATATCTAATCCTAACTAGATGAAACTTCCTGTCAAATGCCTGTTGTCAATTCAGTGCTGCCTGTGTTTTGAGTCTGTTCCTTACAGTGCATTCTTTCTGTTGTATGCATTGCTACTCTAGCCATGGGCTAGAATCGTTGGTACTGTTTGCAGTCTGAAAATTAGTTAAACTCAGGTTATTTTGGTTTGGTAGCAGTGAAAAATTAAAGTATCAGGCTCATTTTACTGGTTTTCAGCAGTGCTTTTCTTTTAAGTTTATAGATGCACCAATGTGAAAGTTCGTTCCTGACTTGATTATAGAAGTTAGAGCTGTTTGATATTTTTTATTTTTGGATCTGTCTTCTGTAATGTTCTATGGCTGAAACTTTAGCTTGTCATATTAAGGTGCTGGTTCTTCTGGTGTTCTCTTAGAATTGCCCATACTTGCCAATTCATTTACAAATTATGCATACAATTCTCCTTTGTATGATGGCTGGAAGCCTGAATTGCCATTGCTAAGCTGTTGAGAAGCTGCTTTGATGGTAGTAGATACACTGTGCTGAGAGCGTACATCCCACCCTGTATTACTGTCCTGTTGGTTTTGTTGCTGTGAGAGTCCTAGCTAGCTGAATGATGAGAAAACCTTTCATTCCTACTTCTCTCCACTCTGCTTTTTGTTAAGGTTGTTTGGCGAGGGTCACATTTAAATATTCAAGTGCTGATTGTTGTGTAGAAAGCTTGGTGAGGAACTGGGTAGGGGAATGTGTTCGGGAGGGGTTATCATGTGAGACAGACCTGACCCATAAAGGAGAAAAAAAAAGATGTAAGCTCCTTGGGTGATTATTGTTGGAGAGTATTAATCAGAAGGTTCTCTTGAGAGGCCGCTAAGAACCTAAGCATTCTGTAGGAAGGTAAACAGCAAGTAGACTCACCAGGCTCAAGTGCTAAGTCAAGTAGTAACAAGAAGTGAGTGTAGTAGAGCAGAGTCAATTGGAAGATTTCAAAAGAATAGAGGCTGTGGAGTTTGAATTTAATTTGAGAGGCAGTTGAGAAGCACTGTAGGTTTTTATCGGCCTGGTTTTCCTCAATGTGTACGTATGTAGAGGGATGTTAAGGGGGTCTAGAGGTGAAGCGTTAAGAGCAAATCGGGAAGCAGTTGTTATATTAGGGAGGGATACAAGAACACCTTATTTCTGGTTCTTTACCTTTATCATATTTTTTCCTTGTTTTTGATACCCTGTTCCTTTGTTAAGGCTATGAAGGCCCAGCCTAAATCTCTCCTTTGAATGTTGTTTAATTTTTTCCTTGCTATTAGGTATATTATAAATCAAGGTTTTTATGAAAGTTAGTAACTAGGGATGGGCAGAACGAGCCAGGTTTAAGCAAAGTGATTCTCTTAGCAGATACTATTTTGATTTGACAGATAAAGCTGAATCTGCTGCAGGGTTCTGAATGGATTTTCTTTTGAGAATTGTAACTTTATTGTATTATATTGACATTATTTATTACATATATGCACATGAATGCATGTCTAGATTTGGCTTTTATGGTTATGTTTGCTATATTTTGGTTTTTAAAATACTGCTATGTGTATGTATGTATGACTGTAGTGTTCTTGGAGGCTAGAAGGTGTCAGATGACTTGGACCTGGAATTATAGGCAATTTACAGCTGCCTGATACGGCTGCTAAGAATTGAACTGAGTGCCCTGGAAGAGCAGCATGTGTTCTTAACCACTGAGTCATCTCGCCGGTACTGGTTTGCTGTTTGAGACTGATTTTCACTTAGTGTAAGCTGGCCTTGAACTGATTATATAACTGAGAATGACTGAACTTTTGATTATCCTGCTCTTACTGCCCAAGTGCTGGGATTATTGACAAGTGAATGCCAGCTGAAAGAGAGTTAGTTGTTTTGTTTGTATTTGAGATTAGGGATCAAACTTAGGGCCTTGCATACCAGGCAACTGTTCTGCCACGGAGCTCTGCTCTCAGCCACCCTGGCTTCTACTTAATATTTGTTCTGCCTTTTTCTAAGTCCTAAAGTGGACTTAGTATTTCACTGTAACCATGAAGTTATTTATAGTTTCATCTTTTTAGAGCTCTGGAGAGACAACATAGGGCCTTTGACCTGTGAGTTAATAATTTTTCTACCAATTGACCTACATTGCTAGTCCATAAGATAATCTATTTTTGTTGTAGTATGTTGTGATGGATGAGGATGATAAAACTAAATATAGATAATCATCCGTCTAAGAGTTTATAGAAACTAACTGGTAAATTATATAACAGTAGGTAAAAATACATAGATGGGACTGAGAGAGATGGCTCAGCGGTTAAGAGCACATACCACTCCTCCAGAGGATCCAAGTTCTTATCCCAGCATCCATGTCAGGTGGCTCAGAGCCACTTGTAATTTGAGCTCCAGGAGAATCCAGTACCTATAGCCTCCAAGAGTACCTACAGTGACGTGCACACCCCATATTCATAATAAAAAAATCTTTTAAAAATATAGCCAAGGGGCTAGAGAGTTGGCTCAGTGATTAAGAGCACCGACTGCTCTTCCAGAGGTCCTGAGTTCAATTCCCAGCATCCACATGGTGGCTCACAACCATCTGTAATGAGATCTGATGCCCTCTTCTAGTATGTCTGAAGATAGCTACTATAGTGTACTCAAAGCTACAGTGTACTCATATATATAAAAATGTATAAATACGTCTTTAAAAAAATAGAGCTACTAGTCATTTAGTTATTGTGGTGATTCTGAAATTTATGGCTCAGAAATAGAAATTTCAGCCATACAAAATTGGTGAAAATCTAAAGATGCTTATCACCCACTAAGGAGTAGAAGGAGCTTGTATAAATACACTAGATTGGATATTTAAACATAGCCTGACAAACACAGGGTTACCTTTAAGGTTCAAAGGAGGAAACCTACACAAAGTAGATAGCAAGATTATGAAATTCATTATTTTTCAGAATACAAATAGGTGTCACAGAAGCTGAATAGTCTGTAATAAGATTAATAGTGCCTGTGAATTCTTTGCTTATTTTATTCATTCATTCATTTACTCACCTATTTAGAGTCTGATTCTGTAGTGCAGGCTGTCTTGGAACTCAGTATGATAACACTTGGAGTGTAGATAGGGGCTTGAACTCATGATTCCTGCCTCAGTTTCCCAAGTGCTGGGATTGCAGGTGCATGCTACTGTACCTGGCACATTGATGCTTTGTGGATTGATATCAACCTGTGCTTAAGGTTGCGAGATGATAGGCCTACTCTTTCCAAAGCATCAGTCACTGCCTGAGGGACAGCACTAATGAAGGTGGATCATGGAATTGTCCCGGTTTAGCCAGCCATTCCCTTATTGGCAAACTTCTTGGTTCATCTAGTAATTGACAATGTACAGCATGGAAACAGCTTATCAGTATTTTTTTTTTTTTTTGGAGCTGGGGACTGAACCCAGGGCCTTGTGCTTGCTAGGCAAGCGCTCTACCGCTGAGCTAAATCCCCAACCCCACAGCTTATCAGTAAAGCTAACTGATTCTGTAACCCATTATACAGTTGCTGGGAGAGTACTTACTATACATGAGAGTTCTTTGTAGGATTTAACTTAAGGTTCTTTCACTCACATGACAGTTCGGAATGGTAAACGTGCTTTATATTGCCATCCTCTCTGCTTGTTGTTGACTAACAAAAAAATTCCACTGACAAAAGCAGACTTTGCAAATAAAAAAAATTAAGTTTACTGTCTGTTGAGCGTGTCATACTGTTGAACGGACTGGTAAGTCACAGGACTAGCAACACAATTGAGCTGCTAATAAAAGGCAGAGTCACCCGCTTTTCATTATTCACCCACTCGGCTCTGATGGCACTTAATACTAATGAGTAATTTAGTGGCAGGTGGCAGGATTGAGGCTGTGGTTGGATGGTAATCCCTCTGCCTAGGCATGAAATGAAGTCAAGGTTTCTAAATAAGCCTGAGAGCGAAAGGGTTGGTTTGTTGACAGGTAATCACTTGCTAAGTGGAGCACTGTTTTTCCCCCTGACTGTGGAAAATTTTTGGTCCTTGATACAGGAGTGATTCATCATAACCTTGAATAAGACAGTTGAATACATATTCAATCTTTCTTTTTCCAAAAGGGTGGTGTTTGGAGAGGAGAGAGGCTCTAGAAAGGTCTTGTAGTCTTGTGTTTGAAAACTGATGAGGCCAAATGCATTTGAAAGTATGTTAGACAGTACATACAGATTTCTCAGCCAGAACTGGAGCAGCAGCTGATAGCAAAACACATCTATATCTGAGCAGCTAAAGATAGTATTCATACTAAGAAGAGGAATCAATTCTGTAAATAATGTTTGTACGTTCAGGTTCAGTTTTCTGGAAAATAGAAAGATGAGGAGTTGTGGGGCTATGCTTAAGTTTGCCAAGTGCTGCTTTTAATTGACATTAAAATGATAGAGCTATGTGTATAAATGTGATGTTGGGATATTTTTGATGAGGAAGCAGATTAATAATACTGTCTCTGGGTTTCTAGGATTTGTACTGTGTTCGCAGTGACCTGGGGAACCTGCTCAAAGCCCTGGGTCGCTTGGAAGAAGCCAAGGTAGGTGTTTGCTAGAACACATTTAAGCATTAGTTATGAAAACCTGTACCTTTTGCCAAGTCTTCAACTCTTCATTGAGCTATCTTCACAAAATAGTCCTATGAAACTGAGAAAAACTGTTGGCATGACTTGCCTCAGACTAGAGTAGGAGCAGGCTTTTGGCATAATCTATTCTAAATCTGGGGGTAAAGCAAGAACGAGAGCATTGTGTGGAGCCTTTCTGCTGAGTTAGATCATCTTTAATAACAATGGGCTCCATCATGATCTTATGTGGGAATCAATAACATTCCTTCAAATCTGAGGCTTGCCTGCTAGTGACAAGCAGAGTGCCTGTGATTTGGCTCAAGACGCCTATATGATGCAGGTGCCATTGAAAACGCTGCTCTTCTAAGTCCTTTGTGGCTTGTAAGTGGAGAAGAATTTCATCCAAATGTTACCCTGTAATACTGGCATTTAAAATTCTTATTTAACCTTCCTCCCTTCATCTTCCTCACCCCTTTACAGTGGAAGAAAGGCTGTTAAAATATTGCAAATTAATAATTGGAACATCCTGCCCCTCTTGTTCCCACTTCCTCCCCAAATTCCTTTCCCCCTTTTCCCCAATCCTAGTTGTCTATCTTTTTTTTCTTCCTTACTTCCTTTTCTTTTATTCCTCCCCACCCCACCTCCTTTAAAAAAAAAAGTCAGAAGGACAAAGCTGGTTTGTTTGGGAAATGGACTGATCGAAAGAAAACTTGCCGAAGTGGAAAGGTGGCTTTTAGCATTCTGTGTTTCCAAATAATGAATTTGAACACCAGGTTGGGTTAATTAAAGTTTTTGGTAATAATTTACAATTAAATTTATAAATGCAGTTGTCTTGTTACAAGCCACCTTACGCAACCGCGCTGCAGGGGTGAGGAGTGGGGAGAAACCAGAATGCTTCTGAAACTCCCACCTGTTGCTCTGAGCCCCACGCGCATGCTAATGCGTGGAGTGTATGCGCAGCGTAGCTGTCTGTTTGACTGCTCATCCAGGGAGGGAGAAGGCTTTTCAGCACCACCTAATGTTAAAAAGGCACTAGTTTTAAGTGCATAACTTCATAAATTCTGCCAACACTATGGATTAACCTTATGTAGGTTTCCAGCTGATGGACTATGTTAATTTTAATCTTAGCTGATAAAGCGATTGGTAATTTCTAGAACAAATATTTGATATGCTCCTATCAATTATCACCCCCACCAAGCGGACAGCTAACATGAATTGCACTTCACTGCAGCTTTAGACATCGGTTTAGGCTGAGACGTTGCGCCTGCCTTAGGTTGCTGACTTCTTTATTTCAGAGCTCTGGAGACACCTAGTTTGAAAAATGTCATTCTGTTTTTTTTTTGTTTTTTGTTTTTTGTTTTTTGTGAGAACTTAGTAAATCAGAAAATACTCTTGAGTGAAATGCAATGTGTTTCTTTTGTAATCAGTGCATTTGAAAATTCAAGCCAGCATATATTCCTAGTAGATGGAATCAAAATTAAGTTGTCTTTGTAGAAAGTGAAGAGCCTTTCTTCCAGCAAAAATCCCTGCTGTATGCAATAGCCCTGATTAACCCTCTCCCTTCTGCATGTTTCCCATGTTACAGACTTGAGACTGTCCTCATTCCCATATGTAATAGACATCCAAAGAATTTCAATTGCTTTGTTGAACTTTTACTAATGATCTTGTTTTTATTTTCTCTCTTGTTTTTGGTTTTTCACCATTGATATTGTATTTAGAAGGTTTCAGGTGGGTGAAACCTCCTATTCCATGCGTAAGGTGCCTCGCTGAAGGGAGCTCGAGGCCTGGATCTAGGGCAGACACACAACCTCCTCCTCCTCTTCCAGCAAGGAACGCACCGAAAAGTCACATGATGAGAAATATGGTAACGGGTTTGTAACTGCCACAGCAAAACAATTTGCCTCCATGCCTGAATCTTCTGTCTTGTGGCTTCAGAAACAGCTTAAAATAATTTTATTTACAAGCAAGTTATGTAAAAGAATGTTTTATACTATAGCCACAATTCTGTCAAAAATAAGTAAAAGTTAATTAAGATATTAAAATTATTAGATAATTTACTAGTAAAAGCTTCTAACTCTTCTTGTTGTTCATTTTTTTTCCTTTTTCTTCTTTGTTTGGATTGCAGCATTCTGCTCTTCTGATGATGCGCTGTGACCCTGCAGTAGCGCAAAGGCTGCGCAGCGTTAATGCGCATTGCGTGCGAATGAGCCCCTGTGAACGGTTGACTAGATGAGTAATCTGATTGACTGGCTCTCTCAGTCCTATTCTGTAGCCTTTTTGGATAAAATTGGGTTTTAACGTACCTTGAGTCCAACTAATCTCATTAAGTAAATATTCTCTATGGGCCTGTCTAGTAGATTAATGGATCTGGTTGGCCGTTTGCTGCGTCTAGGGGTGTTCTATGTAGCGCAGCAGTTCGCAGCGATTGCGCAGTGCGATGCTGTTAGGTGGCGCCAGCGATGTTTGCGCTCGCATTACAGGGACCTCAACCTAGGTGCAATCCTGTCATGTGAGGTTTTATTTTCTTCCTCCTCAGAAGAGAGGTGTTATGAATCTGAAACTTAAAGCCTAAAGGATAATGACCGACTTGGCAGAAAGATTTTTTTATGTCTTTGGCTCTTAAGAAGGAAGAACATTGTTGAGAGCAGCAGGTCCCCCAACTTTTTGCTTTTCTGATAAAATGCATGATGAGAGATTGAAGTCTTGTGAAAGTTGTATAGAAAAGAAACTTTGGGGGTTGGGGATTTAGCTCAGTGGTAGAGCGCTTGCCTAGGAAGCGCAAGGCCCTGGGTTCCGTCCCCAGCTCCGAAAAAAAGAACCAAAAAAAAAAAAAAAAAGAAAAGAAAGAAAGAAAAAAGAAAAGAAACTTTGTTTACTTTGTCTTATCCTCACCCTCCAGCTCACTTTGTAGCTGAGGATGAGCTCGAACTTATGATCATCCCGCCTCCACCTCCTTAGTGCTCAGATTACAGGCCTGTTGCCCCATACCCAGTTTAAGAAACCTGTTTTATATTTTTCTGTTTTACTTGATTATGAAATTTGGGTTGGTTTTTTGTTTTTTTGTTTTTTTTGTTTTTTTTTTTTTTTGGTTTGTTTGCTTTGGTTTTGGTTTTCCTGTGATGTCTTACTTAGCACTTTGCAAAAACACATTTTGGGAAATGTGGGCTGGAAGCTTAGACTTCATGGTGTCTGTTCTCTTGATCATCGATCGCTAGAGCCGTGTAGGTTTTCAGATAAGAGGAATCTGGCGTTAGTGTTAGTAGCACCCAACCTCCCAGATTGAGTCCCTGGATGAGGATTGCTCTTTGGTTGGCCGAACTGAACATGGTGGTTTGCACTTGGGTTCTGGTGGCGCAGGCGCAGGAGCAGCCAGCTGTGGCAGCGCATTAGTTTTGGCGCAAGCGAGCCTATGCTGCAGGGTCACTTTTGGCTGGTCAGAGAAGAAATAATGATATCACCTTCTTCCCCCTCCCCAATCTTTTTTTTTTTCCCCTTTGCAAATTTTCCCCTTTCCCCTTATCTCCTTCCCCTCTCGTCTTCTTTCATTAAACCCTCCTAAGGCATGTTATTTGAAAGCAATTGAGACGCAACCAAACTTTGCTGTAGCCTGGAGTAATCTCGGCTGTGTTTTCAATGCACAAGGGGAGATTTGGCTGGCAATTCATCACTTTGAAAAGGTTAGTCATTAATTGATATTTTATGAAATGTTTATAGGTAAAGAACATTCTTAATAGAATAAAACAGGCATTTACTTAACCAGCTATGTAATAATATTTTTGTTTTCTAGACAGTATTGCAGCATTTGCAGTATATGGTATGGCAGTTTTTGAGATTTGTACTGAGTATACTTCAGCAATTGAAAGTTTTTTTGTTTTTTTTTGTTTTTTGTTTTTTTGTTTTTTTTGATTCTTTTTTTCGGAGCTGGGGACCGAACCCAGGGCCTTGCGCTTCCTAGGCATGCACTCTACCACCGAGCTAAATCCCCAACTTGTTTTTTTTTAAATTATCACTGTTTGGTGTTTTTGAGAGAAGGTTGCACTCTCTATAGAATGACTCAGAACTTACTATGTGGCTCAGGTTGGCCCTCAGCCTACTGGCAATCCTCTTCAGCTTCATGAGTGCCCAGATTGCAGGCATGAACTACTCCCATCTGGGTTTTTTTTTTTTTTTTTTTGGTTCTTTTTTTTTCAGAGCTGGGGACCAACCCAGGGCCTTGCGCTTCCTAGGCAAGCGCTCTACCACTGAGCTAAATCCCCAACTCCCCCCCCCCCCATCTGGTTTTAAAATGCCCTTTTTCCTAAAAGAAGTAGGTATCTCTTCAGTGAAGCAATAGGATGGGGCTATAGAGGGATCCATTGTCAAGAGAGACATGAGGGACAGGACTGGAGGCTTAGAGCATCCTGATGAAAATGCTGATTCCAAAGCTGGAATAGGAAATAATACGGCGTTGTTTGGAATAACTTGTCATACCAGAAAGCAAGGAAGTACCTATTTACTTATTCATACACTTGTCTTTCTTTTCTTTTTCTTTTTTTTTTTTTTAAAAAGGTCTCCTATAGCTGAGGATGGCTTTGTTGAGTTGAACATTTTAAAGACTCATTCATTTTTACTTTTTATGTGTATAAGTGTTTTCTGTCACCATTTGGGTGCTAGGAACTGAACCAGGGTCCTCTGTAAGAGCAGCTAATGCTCTAAGTTCTGGTCAGTCTCTCCAGCCCCAAACCTTGAACTTTTACTTCTGTCTTAGCCTCCTTAGTGCTGGGGTTAGGGGTGAGTACTACCACATCTGGCTTTTATTTGAGAAATAACTGTTCAGAGTTTTGGCTCATTTTTAAAATTTAAAATTTGCTCTTTTACTTTGAGTTTAGACCCTGACATATTATTAATATTAGTCCCTTCTAGGATGTATGGTTTACAATATTTTTAGCCACTATCAATTGTTTCAGTTACTCTGATAATTTTCTTTGCTATTTATAGTTTTATATGATTGCTTTTGTCTTTTTTGGTTTTTTGTTGCCTGTGCTTTATTCTTTTTTTTTTTTTTATTTTTATTTTTTTTCGGAGCTGGGGACCGAACTCAGGGCCTTGCGCTTGCTAGGCAAGTGCTCTACCACTGAGCTAAATCCCCAACCCCTAGGTAACAGGTTCTAATGGGGATAGGGTTGTTGAAGTAGGGGCAGCAAAATACTGATTAAAGGCTATAAATTTGTAATTGACTGTAGAATTAGCTATTACACTGGATTGTGACTGCATTTGTATGTATGGTATATTTCAAAATTGCTACTACACATGGCTGTTTGAGCCCAGGAGTTCAAAGTGAACCTGGACAATACAAAAAATTGTCTCACTTGACCAAATAATGGAGAAAAAAAGCAAAGCAAAATGAGAATCCATATATGCTGGCACAGGCTAATAATTCTAGTATTCAGGAGCTTACAGTTGAAGAAATGTAGAGTTCATAGCTGGCTCAGGATATACAGAGAGATTCTACAGCAAATAACAGCGAGCGAACCGAATCTCTCAGCCTGATGACCTGTGTTCAGTCCCCAGAACCTAGGGTAGAAAGAGAGAACTGACTCTACAGAGTTGACTTCAGACTTCCACATGTTTATTTAGCATAGATGGTCTCCAGCAGCAGCAGCGAAATATTTTTTAATAAAATAATTTTTTAAAAAAATTAAAAACCTTTCACATGTATTTGATACAGGCATGTAGCCTATACTAGCCTGGAACTGGCCTTTTGCCTCTGCCTGCTCAGTGCTGGGGATTTATAGGTATGCAGTGCTAAGCCCAGAAAGAATAGATTTTTAAGGCAGGAAGTTGTGACACATGTCCTTAGTTCCAGCAAAGGCAGGGGGATCTCTTGAGTTCAAAGCTGACTAGGGCTATGTAATGAGATCCTATCTCAAAACCAAAAAATAAAAAGAACAGATTTTTTTTAAGTATTCATACTTTTTTTTAAATAGGGAAGTTCATGAGGGTGAGGTAATGAATATATATGTATGGCCTTGATTTATTTGTTATTTGGTATTTATTTTACTAGTTTTAATTTATGAGAGGGTAGATAGATGGCTCAGGAGTTTTATTTTTTTTAAAGATTTATTTATTTTATGTATGTGAGTACACTATTGCTGTCTCAGACGTAACCAGAAGAGGGCATTGGATCCCATAACAGATGGTTGTGAGCCACCATGTGGTTGCTGGGATTTGAACTCAGGACCTCTGGAAGAGCAATCAGTGCTCTTATCCACTGGGCCATCTCTCCAGCCTGGCTCAGGAGTTTAAGAGCATTGACTGGTTTTCTAGGGATCCAGGTTCAATTCCTAACACCCACATGGTAGCTTACAACTATTTGTAACTCTACTCCTAGGGTATCTTTGATAATGCTGTCTTAGAGCTCACTGTGTAGACCAGGATGGCTTAGAAAACTCAGAGCTATATTCCTTCATCTGGCCTTTGGAGTACTAGGATTAAAGGTGTGGACTACCACATCTGGTTTTGATTGATCTTTTGACAGCATATACATAGATCAAACTGTACTGTGCCCCATAGATAACACACATTTTTTTTTCCCGTAGCTGAGGACTGAACCCAGGGCCTTCTGCTTGCTAGGCAAGCGCTCTACCACTGAGCTAAATCCCCAACCCCCGATAACATACATTTTTAGGGAGTCAGGCAAAGCTTGTTTTTCTATGTAATGGAAGGAATCAAACCTAAGGCTTTGTTGTACATGCTGGACAAGCATTCTACCATTAAGCTATGCTCTGAATCCTCTTTATAAATAATATTCTGTGTAATGAGCGAGGGAACAATAAACTATTGGCATTAATAGATTTAGGCATTTAACAGTGGCAAACAAAAATAGCATTGGATACTGATCCTTTTGAATAAGACTACATAATTCCATTGGTGAAGTAGACACTCAAAGAAATGAGGACTGAGTGTGTAGCTCAGTGGTAGAATGCTTGTCTGGCATGGGCAAGGCCAAGGATTATAATTCTTAGCACGCACGCACGCACGCACGCACGCACACACACACACACACACACACACACAGAGAGAGAGAGAGAGAGAGAGAGAGAGAGAGAGAGAGAGAGAGAGTGAGTGAGTTTGGGGAAGTATTAGGGGAGACACAGATAGGATTTGTGCTTCTAGTTTTAATAGTTTATAAGAGGCTAGATAGATGATGACTCTGGAGTTTTAAGAACATTGGCTGATGTTTTTCCCAGAGGACCCAGGTTTGAATCCTAGTACCCACATGGAAGCTTAAAACCATTTATAATTTAGTCCCAGGGGATCTGAAGGCCTCTTCTGTTCTCCAAGGGTAACAGGCACCCAAATGCACAGATACACATGCAGACAAAACTTTACATATAAATGAAAAAGAAAATATAGTTTCTAGAAAATGTGTGGAGCAGGTAAACATGTTAAAAGACACCAGAGGAATTTCATCAGCAAAAAATATCAACTATGAGTTTGCATAGGACAGTGAGTGATGTGAGTTAGTTTTTCTTTTCAGCAAGGTGTAGGAGTGAAAGTAGACATTTAAATGAAATCTGGATGATTAAAAGAGATAGGCACTTCTTTTATTACCATGCCTACTGCTCTTTTTGCATTATACTAAGTAAGCTGCTTTGATATTTTTTTAACAAAAAGATTTATTTGGTGATGTATTTGTGCATGTGCCTGCTCATGGAGAGCAGCAAAGGATGTGGGATCCCTTGACTGAAATTAGTAGGTTGTTATGAGTCACTTGACATACGGGGCATGGGAACCAAACTTCAGTTCTCTGAAAGACCAGCAAGCACTCTTAACAGCTGAGCCATCTCTCTGTATGTGAGTGTGTGTGTGTTTTGAGAATTTAAAAAAATATCCCTTTGTGGTGCCACATGACTTTAGTTTCAGTTCTTAGAAGGCAGAGGCAGCTATCTCTACCTGTCAGGTTTATATAGTGAGTTCTAGGACAAGTAGGACCTTATCTCAAAAAAAAAAAAAAAAGAAATTAAAAAGCTTGTTAATGGGTCTGGAGAGATGGCTCAATGGTTAAGAGCACTGACTGCTCTTCCAGAGGACCTGAGTTCAATTCCCAGCAACTACATGGTGATTCACAAATACCTGTAATGGAATCCGATGCCTCTTCTAGTGTGTCTGAAGACAGCTACAGTGTACAAATAAATAAATCTTTTTAAAAAAGCTTATTGATAACTTGTGTGGATCCTATTTGGATATTCATTGAAGTTAATCAGATATGGGACCACTGACTAGATATTTGGTCTTAGAATTTCTTTTATTTTTTAAAAGATTTTTAATTTTAATTGTGTGTGCGCGTGTGCATGTGTGCATGTGTGCATGTGTCTGAAGGTACCATTGTAGACCAGAAGAGAGTTGTTGGAACCCCTCCTACCTGAAGTTACAGGTGGCTGTGATCTCCTGGTACGGATTTAAGAACAGATTCAGGACCTCTGCGAGATCATTTTGTGCTCTTAACTATCAAGCTATTCCCAGCCCCTTGACAATCTCCCATCTAATTCTCACTGGCCTGAAACTTGCTGTGTTGATCAGGCTGGCCTGGAATTCACAGAGATCTACTGATCTCTATTTCTACCTCTGCCTCCCAAATGCTGGGATTAAAGGCATGGCCAGCTCATTCTTTTTTTTTTTTTTTTGGTTCTTTTTTTCGGAGCTGGGGACCGAACCCAGGGCCTTGCGCTTCCTAGGTAAGCGCTCTACCACTGAGCTAAATCCCCAGCCCCACCAGCTCATTCTTAAAGGTATAATGATGTTGGAGTGAAAAACCATTCTTGTCTCCTTCCTAGGATTCATAATTTTAAAGGGGCTATGTTTGAGATTTGCTTCAAAATTATCTGGAGAAAGAGGGGGAGAGTAGGTTAGAATACATAGTAAATAAAAGCCAATGTGATTTATGAATTACTAAAGATGGTAAGTCAAGACATGGTTTATTGTCTTCCCTGCTTTTGTGTATTTTTGAAACTGTCCATAAAAATTTATCTAACACGAGCAGGGTGTGGTTCATGCCTATAATCTCAGCCCTTGGGAGGTTGAGGCAGGAGTATTGATTGCTGTGAGTCCTGGGCCACACTGTCGTATATAGTGAACTCTAAGATAGCCTGGGCTGACAGCAGAGTTTGACTTTACCTCAAAACAAAAATTTAAAAGGTTTTCAGGATAGATCACTCTGACTATAGATAATTTGTGACTTGTTATCTATGTAAAGAAGTGTTTCTGGAATCTTTAAAATACTTGAAATTATTTATTACCTTTCAGTGTTTTGGTTAAATTTGCATTTACTATTCTAGAGGATTATTTTTTTAGGATCTTAGCTATTCTACCATTGAGCTCATTTGCTTGTTTTGAGAGTGTCTCATATAGCCCCAGGCTGCCTATGAACTCACTGTGTAGCTGAGGATGAGCTGAATTCCAACTTAAGCTTCCCAGCTGCTGGATTGTACGATTTTGCCATAACTGGCTTAATGTTACAACTCTAATTACATATCCTACCGAGGACTTGCTGAGCTGTGTTTGTGGAACAGAAGAGCATACAGATTTCGTTAAGAGCTCACTATTTGTCACTATCTTTTAGAAGAGTTAAATTGACTGAATATAATAGGGCCAAGCATTAGAAATACTCTGCTTTGAATTTGAGGCCAGCCAGGCCAGAGCTACATGGAAAGACCCGTCTCATAGAACAGACAGAACAAAAGGAAGAAGTACTCTGCTCAGTTCAATTGGATCCATTTTGCTCTTGAGAAGTCCTTTTGTGTGTTTTTTGTTTTGTTTTTTTCATTTGCTTTCTTTCTTGAGATAATAGAGGAGATTGAAACCCAGATACTGGAGTATGCTAGGTGAGTGCTTTGTCTCTAAGCTTTAGGACCAGCCCCTCCCTCCAATTATTTTAACATTAATGAAGGTTTATAGATGAGAGGGAACTAAATAAGAAATGCTATTGAAATCAAACTGAGTTTTATTATAGTAAATGTAATTGGATATCTAAAATTACTTAATAAAAGCTGAATTAGAAGTTCATTAAAATCCTATCTTTCTAAATAACTGTTTTGTAATTTTAGGCTGTCACCCTTGACCCAAATTTTCTGGATGCTTATATCAATTTAGGAAATGTTTTGAAAGAGGCACGGATTTTTGACAGGTGAGAATGTTATGTTTGATCCATTTCCTTGTCCTAGTAGTTTGGACTAAAATGTGGCAACAGCTTTCAGAAGAACATTTATAGAGCGTACTTTTCCCTCCTGCCTTTGATATCCTTTACTTAACAGATGTAGTTGGTTTCCTGAATGCTTTTATACTTATACCTAATTCCATTTACATTTTCTTTACTGTAAAACTGTTAGAAATGATTACCTTTTGTACTGAATTGTTCCCTTGATCTGATTAAGAAAACTAAGTAGGGGCTGGAGAGATGGCTCAGCGGTTAAGAGCACCCGGCTGCTCTTCCAAAGGTCATGAGTTCAATTCCCAGCAACCACATGGTGGCTCACAACCATCTGTAACAAGATCTGATGCCCTATTCTGGTGTGTCTGAAGACAGCTACAGTGTACTTATATATAATAAATGAATAAATAAATCTTTAAAAAAAAAAGAAAACTAAGTAAAACTTGACCTTTGACTTTTTAATTTAAAACTGCTTTTCTAATTTGTGTGTGTTAGTGAGGGAGGTTGTACGTACATGTGTGTGCAGGTGAATGGCACATGGGAATCCTGTAGAGAATGCTGGTGTCCATCCCCATCCTATCATTCTGTATCTTATTCCTTTGAGGCACTTTCTCCTTGAACCCAGGGTTCACATTTTTGACTAGGTTGCCAGTCAGAAAGCCTCAGTGATGTCCTGTTATAATCCCCTTCCCCCAGTGCTGAGGTACATGCTTCTATATGACCATACCTAGCTTGTTAGGTGGGTTCAGGGATCTAAACTCTGGTCCTCATAATTATACACCAAACACTCTTAAATACTGATCATCTCTCCAGCCCCTTGATTTATTTGATTTTCTGTGTATGGGTGTTTTGCCTGCATGTCTGTGGACCATGTTGGAAAGCCAGAAGACGGCCTGTAGAACTGGAGTTATACATGGCTGTGAGCTGCCATGTGGGTTCTAGGATCAAACCAGTGTTCTCTGGAAGAGCAGCCAGTGCTCCTGTCCACTGAGTTGTCTCTTTAGCCTTTGATTTGTAACTTTTTTGTTGTTTAAGGGAAGCTGAGCAGGAATACACAAATTTTTTTTCTGTGAAAATATGTTTTATATAGTCTGGTACTTTGGAGGCTGAAGCAAGAGGATTGCTGTGAGTTCAAGGCCAGGCCCTTGATGGAGCAAGACTCTCTCAAGAAAACATACTGGGCTTGGATGTTCTAGCTTACACCTGTAATACCAGCCCTTGAGAGGCCAGGGGAGAAGGGCTTGCACAGAGCTGGAGGTCAGCTAAAGCTGCAGAGTAAAATCTTAGCTCAAAACAAAACAAAAAAACCCCATATATCCCAAAATAAAAATGCAGGGCCGGGGTTGGGGATTTAGCTCAGTGGTAGAGCGCTTAGGCAAGCGCAAGGCCCTGGGTTCGGTCCCCAGCTCCGAAAAAAAAGAAAAGGGAAAAAAAAAAAAAAGAAAAAAATGCAGGGCCAACAATTTTCCTCAGTGGTAGAGTCCTTGTTTAGCATGCATGAGGCCCTAAGCTCAGTTCTTAGCACCAAAAAAAAAAAAATACATTTTATTAAAAATGAGATTTCGATATTCAATAAAATATCAAGTTGTCATTAGTTAAAATTAATTCACATTTCATTTAATAAAATCTCCATTAAGGTTAAGGGCGAGATGGCTCAGTGAGTGAAAGTATAAGCAGATGACCTGAATTTGATCCCTGGAACCCACAATGGGAGGAGAGAACCAACTTTACAAAGCTGTCTTCTGGCTTCTACACGTGTACTGTGGTCTATGCCGACCTGTATACATGTCATAAACACTAATAATAATATGTTTAATTAGTTGCATTTTGTGTATGTGTTTTTGTTTTTCTCACAGAGCTGTGGCAGCTTATCTTCGTGCCTTAAGTTTGAGCCCAAATCATGCGGTGGTACACGGCAACCTGGCTTGTGTGTACTATGAGCAAGGCCTTATAGACCTGGCCATTGATACCTACAGGCGAGCTATAGAACTGCAGCCTCATTTCCCTGATGCATACTGCAACCTAGCAAATGCTCTCAAAGAGAAGGGCAGTGTAAGGATTTTGTCTTATTTCTTTGTTACGTGGTAGAAAAGAAGAGTCTTCATTGTACATATTAAGTATTGAGATTGTTATATTGGTTTCCTTTCGAGTTTTGGTTGCTGGGAAGGAGGATATTGAAAAGTGTCCATTTTCCAGTGTGTTACCAGCCATTAGACTCAATGATGCAGTTACTTGAATTACTAGAATAGCAGCGGTCTCCCTGATTCTTTTGTGTAGTTTCTGAATGGTTTGTTTTATTTTCCAGGTTGCTGAAGCAGAAGATTGTTATAACACAGCTCTTCGTCTGTGTCCTACCCATGCAGACTCTTTGAATAACCTTGCCAACATCAAACGGGAACAGGGCAATATTGAAGAGGCAGTTCGCCTGTATCGCAAAGCATTAGAGGTATGTTCAGTGCTGTGACTGGAGGGTCTAGCCTAGCCTATGGGACAGTAAAGGGAAAGCAGTTTAGTTTGCCTGCCATTCATTCACCTCTGGGTTTATTTATTTTATTTTATTTTTGGTTTTGATTTTTGAGACAGGGTTTTTCTGTGTAGCCCTGGCTGTTCTGGAACTTACTGTGTAGGCCAGGCTGGCCTCGAACCCAGAGAGTCCCAAGTGTTGGGATTAAAGGTTCAGCTGCCGTTCACCTCTTTAAGAGGGTCATTCACTATTGATATAAGGTCCTATGACATGCAAGATATTGACTAGTAAGCTTAGTAATAGCTTCACTGTAAAGCTATTACAGTGAAGAACTCAGGCCTGTGTGGTTAGTAGGAGTTTAGAAAAGAAGTGGCATTACTCAGCATGATTACAGGAAGAGAAGCACACCTCCTGTTTCAAATGAAGATAGGTATGAAATGGAGGGAGCAGTAGAATTTGAGCTATTAGACCTGAAGACTGGGTAAACTTGGAAGGGGTGGCGAGAAGCCTAGGTGTACACAGTGATGGTCTCAGAGCTGTGGGAGGTACTTTGGAGAGTCTTTCTGCTATTTAATGTCAGCTGTTATCGGAACTCTAGGTCTTCCCAGAGTTTGCTGCTGCACATTCCAATTTAGCAAGTGTACTGCAACAGCAGGGCAAGCTGCAGGAAGCACTGATGCACTATAAGGAAGCCATAAGGTAAGAAACCCATAGCTTCTTTTTTCTGTTTTCATTTTTGAGATTATAATTACATCATTTTTTCTTTCCTGTCTCTCTAAAACTGTCCCATAAACCATACCTCCTTGCTCTCAAATCCATGGACACATTTTTTGTGAATTGTTGTAACACACATAATATGTATATATATATATTTATATGCTTATGTATTTCTACATACAACTTTCACAACCTGTATAATGTTACTGTGTATATTTTCAGGGCTGACCATTTGGTATTGGATAACCAATTGGTGTGCTTTTCCCTACAGAAGGCTTACTCTTACTTAGATGCCTGTATATCTTTGCATAGGATTGAAGCCTGATGGGTTTTCTCCCATTCACTTCAGCATCTCTTTGTTTTTTCTTTTTTGAGACAAGGTTTCTCTAAGTAGCCATGGCTGTCTTGGAACTCACTCTGTAGACCAGGTTGACCTGGAACTCAAGAGATCTACCTGCCCCTGCCTCTCAAAATTCTGGGATAAAGTTGTGTGCTATCAGCACCTGGCATCTATTTTTTAAAGGCGTGGCATAGTGGTATATGCTTTAATCCCAGCACTCAGGAGCTTAGGTAGATGGATCTCTGTGAGTTTGAGGCCAGCCTAATCTGCATAGCAAGAGCTAGGCCAGCCAGGGCTACATTGGAAAACCTTGTGTAAAACAAAAATTTGGGGCTGGAGAGATGGCTCGGGGATTAAGAATACTGGCTGCTCTTTGAGAGTGTATAGGTTCATTTCCCAGCACCGGGTGGTAGCTCGCAACCATCTGAAAATCTAATACCAGGAACTCTAATGACCTCTTCTGACTTTAAAGGGCACCGGGCTTGTGCATGTTACATAACCATACATGTGGGCAAAACATCCACACACATAAAATAATAAAATAATTTAAAAGTTAACTATTTTAAGCTTTTTATGAGACAGGGTTTCATTATGTACCCTGTCTCATAAAATTATGAACATGAAACAATCATGAATTATGTTCATGTTTGTTTTGGAACTCACTATATCAGGCTGGCTTTGAACTCATTGAAATCTACTCTACCTACCTCTGCCTCCCATGTCCTGGATTTAAAGGCATGTGCTACCATACCTGACTTACATATTTTAAACTTAAAAATCATTAAAAATATTCATCTGTATATGGATATGTGCAGTACATGTAGGTCCCCACAGAGGCCAGAAGAGGGAGGAGTGTGTTAGATCTCCTAGAGTTGAGAGTAAGGCAGTTGTGAACTGCCCCATGTAGTTGCTGGGAATTGAACCCAGGTTGTCTGGAAGAGCAGTCAGTACTGAGCCACCTCTCTCAGCCCCTTGTTATTTGTTTATTCATTTAGTTACTTATATTTATTTTTAGTTTTTTTTCCCCTGAGACAAGGCCTCTCATGATTGTCCTGGAACTCCATGTGCATCAGGCTGGCCTAGAACTCACAGATGCCCCTGCCTTTGCCTCCCATGTATTGGAGTTAAAGGCATGTATAATGTCCTGCTTTACTTTTTAATAATCATATTTCATTTATTTCATGTGTGTGGAGAAATGTGGGCATACACTACAGTGCCCATGTGGAGGTCAGAGGATAACTGTTTTATCTTTTCATATATGTTCTGTGGTTGAACTCATGTTATCAAGCTTGATTGTAGCCATCAAGTTACCTGCTAAACCATCTCACTAACCTTTTAAAATTACTGCTTTTTTTTTTTAAAAAAAAATGTGTTTTTATCAGTATCCCTGGCTGTTCTGAACTTGCACTGTAGAGCAGGCTGGCCTCAAACTCACAGAGATTTGCCTACTTCTGCCTTCCAAGTGCTGGGAACACACCCAGCTTATTATTGTCATATTATAAAAGATTAATTTGCTTTTAAGTATATGTATTATCTATGTATAAAATGTCCTTAAGTTCCAGAAGTGGGTGCTTTATCCCCCTAGAGCTGGACATTGATGCTGGGAACAAAATTCAGGCTCTGCAACAGCAAGAACTATAATTGCTGAGCCCTAATTATTATATAATTTATTGTTATTATTTAATAATTTATTACTATCTAATAATTAAAGGTTTGGCATTTGGTAGGTGCTAAAATGACTCTTTCTCCCTCTTTGGTGCTGGGGATTCAAACTAGGCTTCATGCTTGGTAGGCAAGCACCTAATCACATGCCAAACCCCCCGAGTGCTTTATATAACAAGATTTTACATGAGATAATCAAGCTTTTGTCTTCTCCTTCAGAATCAGTCCTACATTTGCTGATGCTTATTCCAATATGGGAAACACTTTAAAGGAGATGCAGGATGTTCAGGGAGCTTTGCAGTGTTATACTCGTGCCATCCAGATTAATCCTGCCTTCGCAGATGCACACAGCAATCTGGCTTCCATTCACAAGGTACTGCTGGTATTTAAAGACGGGGTACCTTAGCACTGAAGTATCATTGTAGGAAACTCCTCACAAGTTTGTTTTCTTTCCAGGATTCAGGGAATATTCCAGAAGCAATAGCTTCTTACCGCACAGCTCTGAAACTTAAGCCTGACTTTCCTGATGCTTATTGTAACTTGGCTCATTGCCTACAGGTAAAGAATAATGGTTCAATGTTTTTCTTTCTGTATTGTTACCACTTTTTAATTGTGTTCCGTGATAATCTAAGCCTGCTTAGAGAAAAGAGACAGTATTTTTATTTTATTTTTATTTTTCTTTATTTTTATATTTTTGGGCAAGTAGCAATCATAGGGCAGTTTTCAGGAGCCATTTCTTTTAGCATTGGACTCCAGTTGTCTGGCATGCATTGTCTGGCATGCATCGTCTGGCATGCATCGTCTGGCATGCAAAGGCAAGCACCTATACTCACTGAGCTAGCCCCAAGACTGTGCTTTTAGGCGGTTATCTAATATTACTTTAGGAGCTCAAATACTTGTAAAATAAATCTTTGGTTAAGTTTTTGGGTGATCATTTCTTCTTGCTTCCTCTAGATTGTCTGTGATTGGACAGACTATGATGAGCGGATGAAGAAATTGGTTAGTATTGTAGCTGAGCAGCTAGAGAAGAATAGGCTGCCTTCTGTCCATCCTCATCACAGCATGCTGTACCCTCTTTCCCATGGCTTCAGGAAGGCCATTGCAGAGAGGCATGGGAATCTCTGCTTGGATAAGGTGACTCTCGTTTTAGTCTTTTTGTTGTAAACTGAAATGCATATAGAGAAAAACATTGTATAAATCAAATGTATGACTTTACCAACTAGAAATGAAACTGACTTAGCTACCCTAGAAGCCACACTTACTTCACTGTGGCCTATGGCCTGACTTGAGCTCATTTCTTCATTTCTGATGGTGGTAGTTTTTTTTAAGGTGGAAATCTAGACTAGGCATGGTGATACAAACATATAATCCCAGTACTAATGTAATTCAACACTTAGAGGCAGAGGATGGTGAATTGAGGCCAGCCTAGGCTACATAGCAAGCTCTTACCTCAAAACCACAAACAAGCAAAAGCTCCCATCTGAAAAGCAAACTAAAGGCAATAACAACAAAAGCCCCACATGATGTTTAAATTGAGCGTGTAGTATTATATACTCTGAGAATTAGAACACGACTTGGTAAGGTTTAGAATCCTCCTCCAGGAAACAGTGATAGATCTAAAGTTCTCCCTCCCTCCTTCCCTCCCTCCCTCTCTCCTTCTCCCCCTCTCTACTCCCTCTTTCCTTCCTATCATTTTTCCCCAAAATGCTATCCATAGAAGTTTCTAAAATTCTGTAAGGGTTATCATACTCCATTCATATTTCTTCGTTCCTAGAAATTTTAGATGTGTTCAGACTGTTTCATAGGTTTTTTGTGTTTTTTTTTGGTTTTTTTGGTTCTTTTTTTCGGAGCTGGGGACTGAACCCAGGGCCTTGCGCTTCCTAGGCAAGCGCTCTACCACTGAGCTAAATCCCCAACCCCTGTTTCATAGGTTTTCTATATCCTAGCTAGGTTCACTCTAAGCTCTATACAGCTGAGGATCACACTGAACCTCAGATCCTTTGTCTCCACATCACAATGACAGGGTCCCAGGGGTGCACCAACATGTCCTTTTTTGTTGTTGTTGTTTTGTCTCACTACATCACACTGGATGGCTGCAACCCAGTGTGTAGACTCAAAGCTCCATGTGTCTTAGTCTCCTGAGGGTTGGGATTAAAGATGGGCACCACATGCCTGGTTTTTATGTAGTTCTGGGAATAGAACTCTTAGCTTTATATGAGCTAGGCAAATCATGCTATCAACTGAGCTTCATTGCCAGTCCCGGTTTTCTGTTTTCCGTTTTTTTTTTTTTTTTTTTTTTTTTTTTAGATTAAAATTTACACATTACTTGATTTTCCTAATGAACATTGTATTCTGCTGGTAGATTAATGTCCTTCATAAACCACCATATGAGCATCCAAAAGACTTGAAGCTCAGTGATGGCCGATTGCGTGTAGGCTATGTGAGTTCTGACTTTGGGAATCATCCTACTTCACACCTTATGCAGTCTATTCCAGGCATGCACAACCCTGATAAGTTTGAGGTAAGAATAATTTTTTGGTGGCTTTTACTCCATCATTATTTGAGAAGGTTGGAGCAAAGGTTATTGAGTACATTGTCCCTTCCCTGCCTTTCAGGTATTCTGCTATGCCTTGAGCCCGGATGACGGTACAAACTTCCGAGTGAAGGTGATGGCGGAAGCCAATCACTTCATTGATCTTTCTCAGGTGAAAATCTGATCCTTCCATTTGTTTCTAAAAGATTTTATAGTTAATTATGTTTATGTGTTTGTGTATGTGCATATGCACGTATGAGGGCAGGTGCCCAAGGAGGCCAGAAAGGGGTGTCAGATCTCTCAAACTTGGACTTACAGGGGGTTACATAGGTGCTGAGAGCAAATGTAGGTCCTCCATAAGTATAGCAAGCACCTTTAAGTCTCTAATTTTAAATTTTTAAGCCAATTTAAAGTAATAAAAATAAAAACTATGGATACAAGCTGGGATTTTTTTTTTGTGATGGGTATTAAACAGGAGGATTATACAGGAACTACTGTATATGGGCAGTTGGCCTTTATTTCCTTGGTCATTTACATTTATAATTGATAGGACTTTTGCTGATGTTGCACATAAAATGGAAATGTGATATAATCGTGTTTGATGTATAACTGTTTTTACATTGAGCCTGCACTCAGGACAGAAAAATACTTTTAATACCTACTGAATAAAGATAAGAATAAATAGTTTAAAAAGAAAATACATCTTGTGGTGTTAAGATGAGGATTTCTTTCAAAGGCCAGCTTAGACTATGTGAGGCCCCCATCTCATTAAAAAAAATAAAGCAGCCAAAAGTAAAAACCTCACATTTCTGAGTCAGTCTCTCTCTCTCTCTCTCTCTCTCTCTCTCTCTCTCTCTCTCTCTCTCTCTCTCTCTGTGTGTGTGTGTGTGTGTGTGTGTGAGAGAGATTGATTGATTGATTGATTGATTGATTGATTGATTTTGTAGGGTGGCAGGGTGAGAGTTGAGGCAAAAACCCACTGTGTAGCTAACCCTATCTGGCTTGAAATTCACAATGTAGACCAGGTTGGCCTTTTGTGGTGATCCTCTTGCTTCAGCTCTATAAGTTCTGAGATTGTGGGCATGTGGCACCATGCCATACTGGTTGGTTGTCTTTATTTCTGTATTTGGCTCTATTCTTTACTCTGTAAATTTTATGATGAATTTTAAGATGAAACCTGTGGGAGAATTAAATTTGCTAAATATATAGACTTTTCCTGTAGGTTCTATTTACATGGGTGACCAGTAAAGACATGAATATACATATGTGTGCATATACTTGCATGTAAGCACATGTATAAATGTAAGTCATTGATGTAGTCAGGGTAGTATAGTGCTTTTCTATTACACACAAAACCCCAGGTTTCATTTGGAGCCCTGCATAAACTGGCTGTTATGACTCATACCTCTAATCTCCGCGTTTTTGAGGTGGAGGCAGATAGTAGGATCAGGGTTCAAGGTCATCCTTGGCTACATAGAGTTCAAGATCTGCCTGGGCTTGAGACCCTGCCCCAAATAATTAAGCCCAGGCACGCTCAGGTCATCTGTGTCAACTGTGGAGATCTTGAGCCTTATTTTCTTAAGACTGGGTCTCTCAGTGAACCTGGGGCTACGGTGGAAACTCTGCATCCTCCTGTCTCCAACCTCCACAGACCTGAGATTTGAGGGGCACATGTTTGGCCACATCTGGCCTTTTATACAGATACTGGAATCCACACTCATGTCATCTTGCTTGCATAGCAAGCCCTCTTACTGAGTCTGCTGCTATAGTCCTCTGTTCATACCAGTTTCCACTGAGATTATATTATGTGAAACTTCTAGTCATCTTTTGTTAATGTGGCTTATCTGTCTATTTATTGAGACAGAGTCCAAGTATTTAGCTCTGGCTGGTTGCAAACTCGTAATGTTTGCCTTCCAGGCTTGTAACAATGTGCTTGGCATCTTGTTGGTCTTTGAAGGCCCATTTCAAATACTAGCTCCTTTCTGGAATCTTGTTACTAAGCCATTCAATTTAGATGGAAACTCTGCTTCCTTTATTTCGTATCTGTAACGCTTAAATATTATAGCAGTGCTAATCCCTGTATTGCCTCACATTAACTTAGTTCATTGATGTGGTTCTCATCTCCTTTTTCTTGTTTGAAACAGGGTCTCTCGTAGCCAAGGCTGGTGTTTAACTTCTGGTCCTCCTGATTCTACCTCCCAAGTGCTCTGCTTCTTTGTACCTCCCAAGTGCCGGGAAACTACCTCCAACTAACTGTCCCTGGCTTTCCCCATCTCTTTCAGCTAGGTTTCTAGATTCTGTTTAATGTCATTAAACACATTGAATTAATTTAAGATTCTATATTGTTCTTATTGTCTATCACATAGATTCCGTGCAATGGAAAAGCAGCTGACCGCATCCACCAAGATGGAATTCACATCCTTGTCAATATGAATGGGTACACCAAGGGTGCCCGAAATGAGCTCTTTGCTCTCAGGCCAGCTCCTATTCAGGTAAAAGATCAATCACTTACAATGTCCATTGAACCAAAAAGATAGTGATTTTTTGGTTTTTCTCCATCTGACTAACTGCTCTTGAAAACAAAATAGACATTCTTGACTTTAAAAGTGTGTTCTTGGAATGGATGATGATAGATTTTTGGGTGTAGACATAGCGCCTACCAGTAAGTAAAACGTCAGTGGAGACAGGCATTTCATGGTTTTATATTAACAGCTCCTTTGTCTAAAATGTTTGAAGACCTTAACACAAAGTTATTTGGAAAGGCTGCTGGCTTGCTCTGGGCTAATGAAACCAGTCTCTTATTTATTATCTGATTTGGGAGCTTTTTGATGAAGAGCCTCTTGGAAAAACTCCTTTGGGAGAAGGTTGCTATATCTGCAGTAAGTTGGTGGGTTTACAGGTGGATAGAAGATGTTCATTTTTGGTCTGATTGTTTGTGTTTTCCTTTATAAGGCTATGTGGCTGGGCTACCCTGGGACTAGTGGCGCACTGTTCATGGATTACATCATCACTGATCAGGAAACTTCCCCAGCTGAAGTTGCAGAGCAGTATTCTGAAAAACTGGCTTATATGCCCCATACGTTCTTTATTGGTGATCATGCTAATATGTTCCCACACCTGAAGGTAGGCAGAAAACAATGG
The DNA here is from genome assembly GCF_021556685.1 of Rattus norvegicus. Taxonomy (NCBI): domain Eukaryota; kingdom Metazoa; phylum Chordata; class Mammalia; order Rodentia; family Muridae; genus Rattus; species Rattus norvegicus. The sequence continues at coordinate 74,811,260 of NC_141554.1, forward strand.
TATGAGGAAATCCAGAGAGCTGTATTCGTTTCTCCCTTTGTTGTTGTCCATATGCAGCTTTACTAAAAGGGATATCTGATTTTTTTTTCATTAGAAAAAAGCAGTCATCGATTTTAAATCTAATGGGCACATTTATGACAATCGAATAGTTTTGAATGGCATCGATCTCAAAGCATTTCTCGATAGTCTACCCGATGTGAAGATTGTCAAGGTCAGAACCTCATGAGCACTTGTCATTGAAGCAAACAGAATTTGTGATTTTCTTTTTCTTATAGCGAATTTTTATCTTGTTGATGTTTTTCAGATGAAATGTCCTGATGGAGGTGACAATGCAGACACCACTAACACAGCTCTTAACATGCCCGTTATTCCCATGAATACGATTGCAGAAGCAGTAATTGAAATGATTAACAGAGGGCAGATTCAGATAACAATTAATGGATTCAGTATTAGCAATGGACTGGCTACTACACAGGTGAAAAAGACTAATTATGTATCGCATATATACATCCTTTAATTACAACCACTGCATTTTACAGAGTAAGAGATAAGCTCACTGGGAACTGGCTCTTTTGTAGCTGTGTCTGTCTGGTTTTAGAAGTCATCTAGCTTCGGCCATCAGGTTCCTTAGTGAGCACCTACTGTGCTAATATTTTGTTTTTGCCTATCTGTGCCATTACCCTCTTTAGGCACCATGTGATGTTTGCTTCTGTAAACTCACCCTTTCCTTGACCAAATCCTGCACAGTTCGGTCTTAAAGTCACCAGTTTCTGTATTAATCTCTAGTCTCTTTCTTCCATACTCAGTGGTACTTGCTTGCTGTGCTTTTGTAGGATTGGGGGCACGTTATATTCTGCACAGTGCAGTGTATTTCCTTGTATTTGTATGTTTCGGCAAATGGAATTATTTTAGAGCTCATCTTTTAACCACTGTAATATAGTATGTATACCACGAGTATATATTGTATCCTTGATTAGGTAAATATATATATATATATATATATATATATATATATATATATATATATATATATCAATAAGAGTATAAAACAAAAGAGCAGGAATATTAGACTTCTAGGGTGTTAGCAATTTTATTGATGTCTATATACTCATGTGATAGTGTAAAACAAAGTATGGGAGTAGCAAATAAAAACTACAAATTTGAGGCCACCTTGGCCTATATGACAAGTACCAGACCACCCAAAGCTACATGAGACCCTGTCTTAAACAAAAACAGGCCAAGCCTTACATAGTGGCACACCAATGTAATCCTAGCATTTGAGAAGTCTGACTATTGAAACCATTTATATTTGGGGAGGGGGGTAGTGAGTGAGTGAGTGAGTGTGTGTGTGTGTGTGTGTGTGTGTGTGTGTGTGTGTTGGGTCAAGTCCAGGACTTTGTGCATTCTAGATAAGTACTCTGCTATATAGATATAACCCCATCCCTTGGCCTGTCCCCCTTTTCTGGAAAGGCTTCTGTTGGATGGGGTTCTCATATAACCCAGCCTTGATCTTTGGTCCTCCTACATCTATGTCCTGAGTGCTAGAATTATAGATGAGTATACCACTATGCCTTGTTTTATGCAGTACTTGAATCAAAACCAGGGCCTTTTGCATACTCTGCAAGCTGTATCCCAGCTAAACTACATTTACGTAGTCTGTGTTAGCTCTAAATTTAATCATGTTCTTTTTGTTATTCTAGATCAATAACAAGGCTGCAACTGGAGAGGAAGTTCCCCGTACCATTATTGTAACCACCCGTTCCCAGTACGGGCTACCAGAAGATGCCATTGTGTACTGTAACTTTAATCAGTTATATAAAATTGACCCTTCTACCCTGCAGATGTGGGCAAATGTGAGTATGTGTAGATTTATTATTAATGTTCACTGATGAGTAAAGATTATCTATATGGGCTATGTTGCTGAAACTTCCCCCTTTTCTTTATGGACTCATTTCTAATCTTCAAGAGTTGTGAATTTTTCAGTTTTAAATAATTTTTATTTTTTGAGATTATACAAATATTTCCCCTTTTCTTCCCTCCAAACCCGCCCATGTATATTCCTTTTTTCTTTCAAATTCATGGCTTTTTTTTTTTAGTTACTGTTGTTGTTGCTTCTATTCTTTAGTGGTAGTGGTGGTGGTTAGTAGTAGTAGGGCTGTGTGTGTGTGTGTGTGTGTGTGTGTGTGTGTGTGTGTGTGTGTGTGTGTGTGTGTGTGTTTGTGTGTGTGTGGTGTGTTTGTTCATCTGTATGCCTAATTGCATAAATATAATCAACTTAGTCTGTATGTTACTTGTATTGTTGATTTTTTGAGATGAGGTCGCATCTATCCCAGGCTGGCCTTGTTACATAGCAGAGGGTAACTGAACTTGTATTCATTCTGCCTCTAACTCCCAAGTGCTAGGAATTAATCCAGGACTCCCTTCATGCCAGGCACGTAAGTAACTGCACCAACTGAGCTATGTCCGCAGCCATTTTCAGCCTTCTAATGTTGTCTTATTTTCCTCCAGTGTTGGGGGATCAAGTTCAGGGTGTGATACAGACTAGACAAACTTTGTACCAGTGATCTTTGACTCAGTTTTTTTAAAAGATTTATTTATTTTATGTATATGAGTGCACTGTCGCTGTCTTCAGACACACACCAGAAGAGGGCATCAGATCCCATTACAGATGGTTGTGAGCCACCATGTGGTTGCTGGGATTTGAACTCAGGACCTCTGGAACAGCAGTCAGTGCTTTCAACTACTGAGCCATCACTCTAGCCTTTGTTGTGTTTCTTTTCTTTTCTTTTTTTTTTTTTTTTACCAGAGCACAAATCTATATTTATTTATTCTCTATTAGTTGAAATCCAGGATGGGTACAGCATCATGATTCTGTGTCCAATGGCCTTTGCAGGAAGGTTGCTTCAGATTTTGGCATGAACCATGCCACCGTTTCCATGCGCCCGGGTTACTTTTCCCCAGATCACTCTGGTTTTGTTTGGTTTGCCTCCAGGAGTCACTGTATTGTTTTTTGCTTTGTACACATAAGCACACTGCTTGCCTAAGTAGAACTCAGTTTCATTTCGGGCATAAACGCCTTCAATTTTAAGAAGAGCCGTGTGCTCTCTTTGGTTCCGGAGGCCTCGCTTGTAGCCAGCAAAAATGGCCTTGCACCACAGCCTTCCAGACATACTTAACTTTTTTTTTCTCTTTTTTCTTTTTTTCAGAGCTGGGGACCAAACCCAGGGCCTTGCGCTTACTAGGCAAGTGCTCTACCGCTGAGCTAAATCCCCAGCCCCCCCCCTTTTTTTTAAAGAAGTCCTGTTCCCAGCAGACCTTCAAAGGTTTGCTCTATTTTCATTTTTTAAGACAGGATCTTTCTACATAGTCCTAGCTGTCCTAGAAGACATTGTAGTATATGCATCATCACACCTGGCTCCAGTCTTATGATTTTTAAATTTCATGCTATGAACCATTTATTTATTCAAAGTGTTCTGTCCAAATCAGATTATCAACAAATTTTAAAGATTATTTACTTTGATATGTATTGATGTTTTACCTGCATATATGTCTGTGTGAGGGTGTCAGATTTCTGGAACAGAAGTTGCATACAGATACTGTAAACTGCTATGTGGGTGCTAGGAATTAAACCCATGTCTTCAGGAAGAACAGCCAATGTGAATGCATGTTCGTGTACCACATGTATACTTGGTACCCACAAAATACATTAGATCCCTTGGAACTGGAGTTACAGTATTGATGCTGGAAGTTGAACCTGGGACTTCTGGAAGAACAGTGCTCTTAATCACTGAAACATCTCTCCAGTTTGCTTGCTTTTTTTTGCTCCCCCCTCCCCCAGATATAGTTTCTTTCTGTAGCTCTGACTATCCTGAAATCCACTTTGTATATGAGGCTAGCCTCAAACTCAGAGAGCCATCTACCTGTGCTTTCCAAGTGTTGAGATTAAAGGCATGTACCACTACTGCCTAGCCAAACTTTTTCTTAAAGGGTTTGATTGTAAGTGAAATTGTCAGTTTTATGATTAGGAATCTAATATAGTCATCTCTCCTATTTTATTCTTTGTATCATGAAGACACTTTATATTGTGCAAATGAATCCAGGGCCTTGGACTTCAAATTTTAAAACTTGGCTGTATGTATGCCATACCTGGCTCACAGGCTATAATTTGCCAACCCATGACCTAACCTGATAATCAAGCTTGCTGTATGCCTACCCATGTTTTAACACTCTTGCAGTACTGTAGAGTTAAACCAGGGAAGAGTTATCAATGGTCCCACTTCCCAGTCAGCTCACGAGCCTGGTTTGCAGAAGCACAACACTGAGTATATGGAGTTAGCTGGCTCTGCGTCCACAGAACTTTTCTGCATCAGTGTATTTTTACCTTTAGATTGTTAGAAAGAAAGCATTTCTGAATCTGCTGCTCCTGTATCTGTTGTTTGTCTCAAAGGAATGGGTAATGTAGAAAGAGGAGTTAATGAGTAAACTTCTATTATCCCTGAATCCTCACTTTTGCCAAAATTCTAAAAGCAAAAGTTACATAACATTAAGCTTGTTTTCGTTTTTTATTCTGTTTATGAATATTTCTGCATCTCAATGTAAAGATACTAATGTGCTTTTTTAAAAAAGGAGTTGTGGGCTGGGGATTTAGCTCAGTGGTAGAGCGCTTACCTAGGAAGCGCCAGGCCCTGGGTTCGGTCCCCAGCTCCGGAAAAAAAAGAACCAAAAAAAAAAAAATAAAAAATAAAAAAGGAGTTGTTTCTAAGAGTGTTAGATAAATGTATGGACATTGTACAACTTGTAAAAATGTGAAATAGTCTGGATTTGGAAATTGTCTTTTCTCAACATTTTTCAGAGAAGAAAGTGTGGAGTTCTGTGATAGGAAAGTGCAGTTCTGAATCAGGAGTAGGTAAATTAGTCTGGAGGCCACATCTACTGCTTGGTTCTTTGGTTGATTGTTTTGATGCTGGGGTAGAGCCTAAGTCCTTGCAGAAGCTGGCAAGTGCTCTACTGTGGCGCCGTAATCCCAGGCTCACATTGCTTATTTTTATAAATACAGTTTATACACTTGCTATCTCTGGCTGCTTTCAAGCTACAAAATAGTTATAAAAAGCCTATAATAATATCGTCTATTTGGTTATTTTTAGAAGTGTGCTGCTTTCAGATCTAGATTAAGCAAATACTGTTCATAGTATGCAATTTGAAATGTAAGAAGTGTAGGGAAATGTGTTGGCACCTCAAGCTACTCTGGAGGCCAAGATAGGAGAATGACTTGAGTCCTTGAGTTTGTGGCCAGCCTGAAAAACTTAATGAGACCCTATTCCTTAAAAACAAAAACATAAAAAGAGAGGATGTAGAAATGGCTCAAAACATAAATCAGTTGGTGCTGGGTTCCCTTTTCACAACATACATGGTAACTAACAATGTTCTGTGATTCCAGTTGCTGGGATTTCTTAAACACAACTCGTGAGGTAGTCACTGGCCACTTTTTGATCGTACTCTTGCTTCAAAAACGGTTCCACCCCTCTCTTAGGCACTATTGACAATAATCACTACAGGGAGATGGGAAGTCATTTTCTGTAGTGGTAATTTGCCCATGTTCCAGTATATCACTTCTCTATTCTTAATGCAAACAATCCTGGTTAAAGTCAGTGGATCATAAACACACAAAAACAATAACAATATGCATGAAGGTAGGGGGAGTCAGCAAAAATGGGAGGGGTGTGAGTAATGGAGGGTGAAAATAAGGACACACAGGGAATTTTCAGGAATTTTCAACATGCAAATTAACAAAGCAAGCAGACACCCCAAATTCCCATCTTTAATGAAGACCACTGCCTATCTTAGTTCTGCCACATATAGTTGTCTCAAATTGTACCAGTTAGTAAGTTGGTTTTCATCTTCTAATATTCTTTTCTCTGTCTTTAAACACTCTGGTGACAGCTAAGAGAAAAGGGAAAAACTCAATTAATTTAATTCATCTCTTTTTAGGAAAGACCTAGGTCCCAAGCAGGTTTCTTCACTTGTTTGAGACAGGGTCTCCTTGAATTTAGGAAGCTCCTGGTTGAGCTCTGCCAGAATTATAGGTGTGTGCCATAATGCCAGATCATGTGGTGTTAGGGATCAAGCACAGGCTAAGCTGGTCAAGCTCTCCCAATAGGACTTTATTACAAGACCACAAGTATAATCTTCCATGGGAAGAATAGAGTGAAGTAAAATGATTTGGGGAAAGGCAGATAAACTATTAATCTTCTCATTTTCCTTTTTCCTTTTTTTTTTTTTAAGATTCTGAAACGTGTGCCTAATAGCGTGCTTTGGCTGTTGCGTTTTCCAGCAGTAGGAGAGCCCAATATTCAACAATATGCACAAAATATGGGCCTTCCCCAGAACCGTATCATTTTCTCACCTGTGGCTCCTAAAGAGGAGCATGTCAGGAGAGGTCAGCTGGCTGATGTCTGCCTGGATACTCCTTTGTGTAATGGACATACCACAGGGATGGATGTTCTCTGGGCAGGAACACCCATGGTGACTATGCCAGGTTAGTGACTGATAAAATCATCGCACTCTTTATTCATTAAAAGTTTCTTGGGTCAAGAGGGAGTACTTCAGGGTGAACTTGTATGTAGTAGAAGTAATTAAGGCAGGATGATAGAAAATAGGACTTATTCAAGTCTGAATTCTTGGCACCATCCTCTCCATCTGTAATGTGGATACTTAAAATGCAATTAACAATGATGATTATGTGATTACTATCTTTTTACCTTCTAGGAGAGACTCTTGCCTCTCGAGTTGCAGCTTCTCAGCTCACTTGTCTAGGATGTCTTGAGCTCATTGCTAAAAGCAGACAGGAATATGAAGACATAGCCGTGAAACTGGGGACCGATCTAGAATAGTAAGTAAACTTCCAGGAACAAACTATATATCTGAAACTGGCTAAGGTGAAGCCATAAATTAAGAATAATATAAAATAGATAAATTGTATGATGTCTGGATGGGGGACATGATCTCTTAGGAAATCATGAACTTTTAGTAACTTTCCAAAGTGTCAGATGTTTGAACCTAATACTTCACAGGAGGATAATTAAAACAAAATAAAACCAAAAAAACCTTAGTTGCCTGCAAATGAGTGAGAATTAGCACTCAGGAGGGAGAGCCAGGTGGATCTCTGAGTTTGAGGCTAGCATGAACTATAGGACATGTTCAGGATAGCCAAGGGCTTTGTTACATGGAGAAACCTTGTTTGGGAAAAAAACACAAAATTTTTTGTATATATATATATATATTTTTTTCTCATACAGTATATCCAGACCACAGTTTCCCCTCAATCTATTCCTTCTAGTCCTTGCATCCCCTGTCCTGCCTTCCACAGATTTTGCTTCTGTTTCTCTTCAGAAAAGAGCAGGAATATCAACTGAACATGACACAACTAGACACAGTAAGACTAGGCACAAGCCCTCATATCAAGGCTGACTGAGGCAACCCAGTAAGAGGAAGAGAGTCCCAAGTGCAGGCCAGAGAGAGATACCTCTGCTTCCACTGTTAGGAGTCTCACAAGAACACCAAGTTACACAACCATAATGTACATGCAGAGGGCCTAGGTCAGACAGACTCATACAGGCTCCCTGGTTGTCGGTTCAGTCTCTGTGAGCCCCTATGAGCCTTGCTTAGTTGATTCTGTGGGCTGTCTTCCCCTGGTGACCTTGACCTTCTGTCTCCTACAGTTCTCCCCCTTCTCCTGTGAGGTTCCTTGAGCGCCAAGGGAAGAACCTGAAGGAGGTCTTGAATTTGGTGTCTTTTTCCATCTAATATTTAACTGTGGGTCTCTGCATCTTTTCCCATCAGCTGCAGGAAAAAGCCTCTCTGACAGTTGGGCTAGGCACTGATCTATGGCTATAGCAGAATCTCATTAGGAATCATAACATTTTTACATTTCTCTCTCTCTCTCTCTCTCTCTCTCTCTCTCTCTCTCTCTCTCTCTCTCTCTCTCTCTGTGTGTGTGTGTGTGTGTGTGTGTGTGTGTGTGTGTGTGTGTGTGTGTAGATGGTATACATGAGGAGTTGAGTTTTCTCTATGTGACAGGTGCCTTTTTTATCTGCTCTGTAGCTCAGCTTGGCATTGAGCTTGATTCTCCTTGCCTTGGATTCCCAATTTTGGGGATTATGACTATGCCACCATACTAAGATAAAATTATGCTTTTGAGTACTAGTTTTTTTTTCTTTTTCTTGTTTGAGACAAGGGTTCTCTGTATAGCCATGGTGGTCCTGGAACTTACTCTATAGACCATGCTGGCCTCCACCTCAGATAGAACCTGCCTCTGCCTCTCAAGTGCTGGGCAGGTGTGAATCACTGTGCCTGGCTTCATAAAATATTTTTATCTCCCAACATTTAGTTATGAAAATTCTAATTTTACAATAAACACTATATCTGCTACTTAGACCATGCTGTTGTATATTATTTTATTTGGTATATTAAAATATTTTTCACCTGTTCATGTTCTCAATGAGCCACCCATTTTTGGGTGCATTTTTATAAGTAAACAGTAGATAAAAGGAGACAGCACTTCAGAGGAAGTGTCATTAATTAGAATTCAATACTATTTTTTTAGGTAAGGTACTTTCTATATACTAGGCAAACATTTACCACAGAGTGAGCCTTAGTAGTTTGTATGTATAGGCATACATATGTACATGTCACAACACACAAACAAACGGAAGTCAGGACAACTTTCTTTTTTTTTTTTTTTTTTTTTTTTTTCGGAGCTGGGGACTGAACCCAGGGCCTTGCGTTTGCTAGGCAAGCGCTCTACCACTGAGCTAAATCCCCAACTCCAGGACAACTTTCAAGAGTTGCTTCTCTCCTGTCACCTGAGTTCCTAGGATGAAGTTCAGGTTGTAAAGCTTATCTACAAACACCCTTACTCACTGAGCCACCTTACCAGCCCAATACTTATTTTTGAGATAGAATATTTATATATGGGGCCAGACTTGATGGGACATACGAGACTGAGGCAGGAGGATTGCCTTTAGTTTTAGGCAAGCCTGGACGGCAGAATGTTACACCCTTGTCTCAACTAAAAAGAAAGATACTCAAGTCTACACATCTTTTTTTTTTTTTTTTGGTTCTTTTTTTCGGAGCTGGGGACCGAACCCAGGGCCTTGCGCTTCCTAGGCAAGCGCTCTCTCTACCACTGAGCTAAATCCCCAACCCCAAGTCTACACATCTTAAGTGTTCAATGAATTTTAAGAATTTCCAGACTGGGCATGGTGGCACATACTTATAATCTCAGCACTAGGAAGTAGGAGACTGGCAGATCACCAGGATGAGTGGATGTATGTATGTAGGGGTGTGTGTGTGTGTCTACATATATGGATACATACACATATATAGCCAGCCTAGCCTTCTTCGAGTGATTTGTCTTAAAGAAAATGTTGAAGATCCCTGATACATGACGTCCAAGGTTGTCCTCTGGACTCTACATGCACACACAAATATATGCATACATACCCAAATACACAAATAGAGAGATCATAGGGTCTTTTTCTTTGAAAGGAATCATTAATATGAATATGGTTAAGTTGAGCCCAACTGATAAATTACTGACTCTGTGACAAGCCCCATGATCAAAATCAACTTGGAAAGGGTTTATTGAGCTTAGGTATCCATATCACAGCCCACCGTGAAGGCATGTCAAGGCAAGAAGCAAGAGCTGAAGCAGAAAGTACAACAAAGGAGCACCTGGCTACAGGTGTCACTGCCCATATCGATCTGGTTTGTCCCTTGTTAATCATTAATTGAGGAAGTGGCTCACAGACATGTCCACAGTTAAGTCTGATGGATGCAATTTCTCACTTGAGGTTCCCTCTTCCCAGATGACTTTAGTTCGTGTTAAGTTGACAGGGTAATTGGAAAAAGTATAACTTTGGTCATATTTTGACTAGGTGTTTATACAGTCTGGTTCTGAGTTTGCTGATTTGTAAAATTGATTCTCTTTGGTTTTATTACCTAGCCTGAAGAAAATTCGTGGCAAAGTATGGAAACAGAGAATATCTAGCCCTCTGTTCAACACCAAACAATACACAATGGAATTAGAGCGGCTGTATCTGCAGATGTGGGAGCATTATGCAGCTGGCAACAAACCCGACCACATGATTAAGCCTGTTGAAGTCACTGAGTCAGCCTGAATAAAGACTGCGCACAGGAGAATTGCCCCTATACCTGAGCCTCAACCTTCTGGGGGAAAGGGAACTAGATAACATGCTTTATGCTTATCTGTATAGTACTGTGTTGCAGATGGGTGATATATAATGATAATAGAATAGCACAGCCAGACTTGCTTCCTGCATGATAGGGAGAGACAAGAAATAAGAAACTACTATTCCACAAGGAATCTCTAGAGTTTTGCAGCAAACAGGTGGTGCACAGGTCTGGAATGTTTGCTCTCCTTTGGTCTTCCATGGATGCTTAATGTGGAGGGAGATAGAGATTAACCAGCCATTTTGTGATTCCGTGGATTGATCAAATCTTCTGATCCTTTATTTTTTTCTTTATGTTTTGGGGTTTGAAGCTTTTAAAAATGTTTGCTTTCAGGTATTTTTTTTTCATGTGAAGTGATCTTGATTCTTCTGAGATGAGGTTTTAAACTAAAATGTTGCTTCCTGTTTTAGTGTCTGAACTCTGACAGGGTGACAGGGACCTTGCTGGTGTAGTCTTTTTATAGGTTTTATAAACCACATGAGCCTATATCAGTCATTTTAGTGTCTGACCTAATGCTTGGCACTGTCAGTGCTTTGTGTAGATGATGACTTAACATTTTTCAGCCTGTTTTCCACACCCCGCCCCCCAGCCTCCATTTAAATTCTCCTGTGACTGCTAACAAAACCAAGTCTGCTTTCAGACATCCCAGAGTGTTTCTCTTAAACACGCCATCTGGTGCCAAATGAAAATTCTTAGGAGTGAATATTAATCATGAAGGTCACAGTTGTGGTACTGTTACTGATAATAATGTAGATTATTTTTTTGCCTAAGTTTTACCTATTTCACCAGTGTTTCAGCCCTTGACTGCCCCTCCTATGCTGCTTCCAAAAGTGATAGTGTGTGATAAGATTTTTACCTTCTTTTCTAAAGTTTGTTTTTTTTTTTAAAGTGAGTCCTGTTCTTCCTATTTCTTTCAGCAGAAATGAAATCCCAGGTAAGTATATAAGTATTCGAATATTTGATTAGTAAGTTACAGTTATCTCCAGTACATTAAATAATTTTCACTGACAGATTTAGAAGTGAAAGCTCTGAAGAACCATCTCTCTATCCAGGCAGTTATTTTTAGACTGTGTTAGGATGTGTTGTCCGGACTTAGTTCCAAAATCTATGGATTCAGCCTTGGTAGCAGTGAATTTGTACCACCACTTGGTTTAGACTACAAATTAGACATTGGCCCTCGTGGAGCTTGAATTCTTGATGGTAAAAAACAGTTGCATTTCAGTAAAGGGTGGAGGGCTTGAGGCTTAAACATATGAATATGTTTGTACTGCTCTACTGCACTTATACTCTCCAGTCACAGATCAGTTTTGTCTGTTAGTAGTGCTGTAGATTATGTCCTTCCAAAGCACCTAGGCAGTGCACCTATTCTGTAGTTGCAGCTCTTGCCTGAATGTACCTTAGCTGACAAATTATTGATAATTAAGAACTTGAATTTGTGATCCTTACTGCTAATTAAAACCTAAGCAAAGAGTCTCATGTAATTCTGATAGCAGAATTGCATTGTGATGAACTGTGTACCTTTAGTAATGTAAATCAAGGAACATCAGTTAAGAGATTTCTTAATTTATTTTTTAACTGAATAAATATCAGTTAAAGATTGCCAGCATGGTTACAGGTAAACTGATTTTCAAAATTCACTGAACTACTCAATGCGGGATTGGATAATAGACTTCCAGTGCCGCTAAGGCTGAGATCTGTGGCCATTTACACAGCACATCATTCCTCCTATAGGAATGAGCTTTTTTCTGGCACGACAAGTAGCCATTCTGGTTAAAGCTTTGCTTATTGTAACAGGCTTTTATTTCCAGGTAACCTGTCTGTGGAAGACTTAATTCTGAATAGAGTAATAGATATTACTGGAAACTGATTTGTTTTTCTTTTCTATTATACTCTGCTTTATTGAAAAAGTAAAGCATTTAAAATTGTGCTTCAGAAATTCAGATGTTGTCTTGCGATCTTTAAACAATAAATGGATGATTTCCCCTTAACATGGTTTGGTGTATTTTGTCTCATTATATTGAGTATTACTGATGAAACCTATGATTGAATAGCTCAAAACAGTACAAAGAAATGTTTCCTTATTTTAAGTTGATATTAGGAATTAACATTGTTTTCTTTCTGATGGGGAACATTGGAGATAACCACAGAGCCCCAAATACCTATATAGGGTTTTGTGGGTTATTGTTCACCTTCCATTCTGAGGATTACGCAGACCAAGCAAGCACATTGATATTAGCTATAACTTAAGCCTTATAGTCTCATTCTTTATATGGACTAGTCTTTTTTAGGTATTTACAGACAGAACTATTTTCCCTCTGTTGTGTACAATCTCAGCCACAAGTTTGGCTTCTAGTTTTTTCAGAGACATAAAGGGAAAACATTGGAGCTGGACAGATTGCTTAGCAATTGAGAGCACTGGGTGTACTTCCGGAGGCCCCAGGTTCAATTCCCAACATCTGCTTTGCAAACTGTAATTCCAGATCCAGGAGATCTGACTCTCTTTTGGCTTCCTTGGGTATGCATTTGGTGAACAGGTATACACACAGGTAAAGTACTTATAAAATTAATGTGCATCTATACACATGGAGGTAAAACTCATACACATATTTTTTTTTAAAAAAAAGGGAAATAGGGGTAGGGTGGCATATGCCTTTAATCCCAGCACTTGGGAGGAAGAAGCAGGTGGTGGCCAGCCTGGTCTGAAGAGCTAGTTCTAGGACATATAAAAGTATACAAGACCAAGATCTGGCTTGAAAAACAAAAAACAAACCCATGCATAGTGCATGCCTTTTAATCCAAGTACTCCAGAGGCAGGTTGATCTTTGTGAGTTCGAGACCAGCCTTGTCTACGAAGTAAGTTCCAGGACAACCAGAACTGTTACACACAGAAAAACTTATCTTGAAAACAAAACAAAATTGGGAAATGGTTGTTTCAAGTAAACTTTCAGCTGTTTTCCTTACTGACTTTATTGTGCCCCAAAGCCCTAACTTGGATTTGTGCTTGTTGGAATCTGGGAGCCATGAGACACAATGATTAATAGTTTTGGGATCTGTGTGTTCTGACATAACTATAAGCCCAGCACGGGGAGGGTGAGACAGGAAGATTACCGGAGGTTCAAGGACATCCCAGGCTAAAGAGTGAAACCCTGTCTTAAGCAACAGAGATGGTGTGGGAGGAGAGGTTGACTTCATCACTAGTTAGACAGTGGTATGGGGTGAAGTCAGGTAGCCATTGGAACCTATACTTGACCCTCATTGTCAAAAGTGCATCATCTGTCTCATTCGGCTCCTGCATTCAAAGAACTGCCCGACAGATTAAAATACATTTCTATAACCTTCAAACTGCCTGTAATTTACCTTTTTGTGTGTTGATTTTAAACAGGATTCCATGTAGCCATAGCTGACCTTGAGCTTCAGATCCTCCTATGATGTTAAAGAGATCACAAGCCTGTGCCACCGTGTCCTACTGTTTGTTTTTGGGTTGTTTTGGTTTTGGGTTGTTGGTTGGTTGGTTGGTTGGTTGGTTGGTTGGTTGGTTGGTTTTGACAGAGTCTCACTGTATAGCCTTGGCTGGCTTCAAACTTAACCTTCTGAGACCTGGAATTACAGGTATGTGCCAATGTGCCACCATACCTGACTGAACTGTTCAAGAGTTTATTTGAATCTTAACTTTTATTAGTTTTCTATTCAGTTTTTCCAACATTGTTCAGATTTGTCTTGAACTCTCCTCCACATTTCAAGTGCTGGGAAGTATAGGTATATAGTATTACCCCGTGTGTGTGTGTGTGTGTGTGTGTGTGTGTGTGTGTGTGTGTAAAATTTTGATTATTTGGGAATTTTCCATCATGAATCCTAGTCATACTTCTCAGTCTTCCCAGTTCTGCTTCCCTGCTCTTGTGACTTCCCCTACAAAAAGAAAAAAATAAGTCCAGTTTGTGTTGCCTATAATATAGTCACTGGGGCATGGTCAAACTCCCAGTAGCCAGCCCCTTAAAGAGAGTGAGTCAAACACTGAGATTAAAGAGGTGTGTGGGCTTGGGGTCTAAGTTTCTATGTTCATGCTTGCTCAATGAGCATTTTATTTCCTGAACTATCTTCCCTGGCCCCAACACTGAGTTTTTAATTGTTTAGAAACAAAACTTTTGTCCAGCTGGGCTCCTGGGCTCCTGGGCTCCTGGGCTCCTGGGCTCCTGGACTCCTGGACTCCCAGGCTCAAGGAATACTTTGGCCTTAGCTTCCTAAGTAGCTGGGACCAGGCTGGCATGCTAGTGCCCTTTGTGCTGGGCTCAAGTACTTTAAAAAAAAGATTTTAATATTTTTATTTTTAGATTTATTAGGTTATTTAGACTTTATTTTTAGATTTATTTTATATGAATGTGGTTTTGCTTGCATATGTGTCTGTGTATCGTGTGTGCCTGGTGCCTGAGTATGTCAGCAGAGGGCACTAGATTACCTAGAACTGCAGTTATGGGTGGTTGTGAGACACTGTATGGGTACTGGGAATTGAACCTGGGTTCAGACCCTGGAGAAAAAAAAATTGGTTAAACTTCCCAGTGCCCATTCCAAACTCCAGGGTCCTGAACCCAGGAATCCTCTGTAAGAACAATTTCTCTTAACCATGGAACCAAGCATCTCTCCAGCCCCTCACATACTTTTTTTTTTTAAACAAGACAGGTTTCACTATGTGGCTATTCTGGAACTCCTTATGTAGATTCAGTAGAGTCTGTCTCCCTCTACTCCCCAAATCCTGGGATTAAAAGTTTTAAAGGTCTGCACCACCATGCCTAATTCCCCCAGTTTTAAGCCACACAGAACACCTAGAGCAATGTCTAGCAACTAAAAGCAAATCCATAGGATGTTTCTTTTGTATTGTATGGCCAAACAAATCGTGAGGTATATAGGTGTCTGCCAGAGGAAGGAACAGTGTAAAAAGCACCGGCTTTTTCATGTGTTTGGAATGGGCACTGGGAAGTTTAACCAAATTTTTTTTTCTCCAGGGTCTGACAATTCTTGATGCCAGCACCACAGTTCCGTGTTGCTGGATGGTTTTTTGGCTAGTCCTCTTTTATCTACCGGTCTAAATAGTCTTTTTCTGCAAGTGTTCAGGGTAGTTGGAAGACAAGATAGACGAACTTTTTAAACATTTGTGAGTTCAAGCAAGGTAGGTCACCTGGCTTAGTGTCGCATACCTTTAATCCCGGCACTTGGGAGGCAGAGGCAGAGGCAGAGGCAGAGGCAGAGGCAGAGGCAGAGGCAGAGGCAGGCGGATCTCTAAATTCAAGGCCAGCCTGCTCTAAAGCCAGTTTCAGGACAGCCAGGACTACACAGAAAAACTCTGTCTCAAAAGAATAAACAAAAAAGAAAATGAAAAAAAATGCAATTTGGTATTTTTCAGTTACTAGAAAGTTGCTAGAAACTGGACATAGTGGCTGCACATTTGTAATCCCATGCCTCCAAAGGCAAAGACAGGATTACGGTGAATTCCTGGCCTCTCTGGCCTACATAGACCAGATCTCAAAAACAAAATGGGCGCGTGGATTGTTCGAGACCTTTTAGCCGTTAGCTGCTGGTTCGGGCTTAAGTTACAGCTCTATATTCAAATGGCGCACTTGGGTGATGAACAGTGATACCTCGTACAGGAAGCACTGGAGCTGGTATCAGAAATTCATAGTTCTAGAATTCAAATTTGCTTTATGATCATACGTAATAGGTGGGGGCAGAAAAGGCGGGAATACGTCAGTTCCCATGTTCCCCGGGGGCACTGCCCTATAAAAGGCGCTGCTCCGTGCGCGCCCGTTTCATAACGCTCGGGGGAGCCGTTGGTGGTTGTGAGCTGTCGTCGGACACGGGAAATCAGGTAGGCAAATGGTGGGGCTAAGGTGGGCACTGGTCTCATTTTAGTGTAGTGGCTTTAATGAAAAACACCACTACAGTGGGCCTTCGGTTCTGTGTAGGAACTTGGCAACCTTAGGACTGATGCCCAGCGAGACCGTTTTTTTCCACAGAAAAAAAAAGTGCCGAGTGGGGCCGGGAGTGTAGCTGAGGCCTTGGGTTTGATCCGAAGGTCTTGAGAAGTTTCTGAGGAACAGCGGTGCGGGGTGGACAGCCATTAAAAACCGGAGTGGGGTGGTCTTGAGAAAGTCTCAAGATGGTTGTGAGGATGTGGCGTGTCGGGGCGAAATATGGCCGACGGCCGATTGTTAGACGGCTGGTCTTGAGAAGGGCGTGAGAAAGGGGGCAGCGGTGGGACACAGACGACCTAGAAGGCCAGTGGAGGGATGCAGGCGACTGAGAAGGCAGACAAGGGGCGGGACGCGGACGACCGGGAAGGCCGAAAAGGGGGTGGGACGCGGGCAAAGGTGGACACGGGTGAAGGTATAGGCCGAGGCAGGATAGTGGCGGGAAGCGGATGAAGGTGTAGGCCGAGGAGGGGGCGGGACGCGGGCGACTGAGTAGGCTGAGGTAGGATAGTGGCGGGAAACAGGCGACTGGCGTAGGCTGAGGCAGAGTCGTGGCGGGAGGTGGGCAATGGGCAAGGCCGACAGGGGGCGGGACGCGGGCGACAGAGTAGGCTGAGGCAGGATAGTGGCGGGAAACGGGCGACGGTGTAGGCTGAGGCAGGATAGTGGCGGGAAACGGGCGACAGAGTAGGCTGAGGCAGGATAGTGGCGGGAAACGGGCGACAGAGTAGGCTGAGGCAGGATAGTGGCGGGAAACGGGCGACAGAGTAGGCTGAGGCAGGATAGTGGCGGGAAACGGGCGACGGCGTAGGCTGAGGCAGGATAGTGGCGGGAAACGGGCGACGGCGTAGGCTGAGGCAGGATAGTGGCGGGAAACGGGCGACGGCGTAGGCTGAGGCAGGATAGTGGCGGGAAACGGGCGACGGCGTAGGCTGAGGCAGGATAGTGGCGGGAAACGGGCGACGGCGTAGGCTGAGGCAGGATAGTGGCGGGAAACGGGCGACGGCGTAGGCTGAGGCAGGATAGTGGCGGGAAACGGGCGACGGCGTAGGCTGAGGCAGGATAGTGGCGGGAAACGGGCGACGGCATAGGCTGAGGCAGGATAGAGGCGGGAAACGGGCGACCGTGTAGGCCGAGGCAGGGTCGTGGCAGGGCGTGGGCAACTGGGAAGGCGGAGGGGAGGTGGGACGCGAGCGACCGGGAAGGCTGACAAGACGCGGGCGATGGAGTAGGCTGAGGCAGGATTGTGGCGGGAAGCGGGCGACGGTGTAGGCCGAGGCAGGGTCGCGGAGGGACGTGGGCGAGGGGGAAGGCGGACGGGGCGGGATGCGGGCGACGGAGTAGGCTGAGGCAGGATATGGGCAAGACGCGGGTGACGGTGTAGGCCGAGGCAGGGTCGCGGAGGGACGTGGGCGAGGGGGAAGGCGGACGGGGCGGGACGCGGGCGACGGAGTAGGCTGAGGCAGGATATGGGCAAGACGCGGGTGACGGTGTAGGCCGAGGCAGGGTCGCGGAGGGACGTGGGCGAGGGGGAAGGCGGACGGGGCGGGACGCGGGCGACGGAGTAGGCTGAGGCAGGATATGGGCAAGACGCGGGTGACGGTGTAGGCCGAGGCAGGGTCGCGGAGGGACGTGGGCGAGGGGGAAGGCGGACGGGGCGGGACGCGGGCGACGGAGTAGGCTGAGGCAGGATATGGGCAAGACGCGGGTGACGGTGTAGGCCGAGGCAGGGTCGCGGAGGGACGTGGGCGAGGGGGAAGGCGGACGGGGCGGGACGCGGGCGACGGAGTAGGCTGAGGCAGGATATGGGCAAGACGCGGGTGACGGTGTAGGCCGAGGCAGGGTCGCGGAGGGACGTGGGCGAGGGGGAAGGCGGACGGGGCGGGACGCGGGCGACGGAGTAGGCTGAGGCAGGATAAGGGCAAGACGCGGGTGACGGTGTAGGCCGAGGCAGGGTCGCGGAGGGACGTGGGCGAGGGGGAAGGCGGACGGGGCGGGACGCGGGCGATGGACTAGGCTGAGGCAGGGTCGTGGAGGGACGTGGGCGAAGGGGAAGGCCGAGGGGCGGGGCGGGACGCAGGCAACGGGGAAGGCCGAGGCAGGGTTGTAGCGGGATGTGGGCGACGGGGAGGGGCGGGGGAGCGGGAGAGGCATGACGCGGGTGATGGTGTAGGCCAACGCAGAGTCGTGGAGGGATGTGGGCGAAGGGGAAGGCTGACAGGGGGCGGGACGCAGGCAGCAAGGAAGGCCGAGGCAGGGTTGTGGCGGGACGTGGGCGACAGGGAGGGTCGGGGTGGGGGGTGGGGCGGGATGTGGGCGAGAGGGGGCAGGATGAGGGCGACGGGGAAGGCCTAGGGGTGGGGGAGATGCGGGTGACGGGGAAGGCGGGGGTGGGGGACAGGACGCGGACTATGGAGTAGGCCGAGGCAGGATAGTGGCGGGATGCGGGCGATGGCTGAGGTGGGACAACCTGAGAGACAGAGAAGGCAGAGGCAGGTTGGGGGCGGGACACGGACTATGATGGTAGAAAGCCAAGTTGGGGTGGTTTTGAGAAAGTCTTGAGGTCATAAAGAAAGGGGTTCAGGGTCGGGACTTGGATGACTGTTTCGAGAAGGTCATGGAATGGGAGAATGGCATCTCTGAACAGTAAAGCTAGTGACCAGCATTTTCAGGCAGTTCCGGTCCAAAACTGGTGGCATAGTGGACGGGTGGAGTAGAAGGAGGAGGTAGAGTATGGGACAGGGACAATGTCGGCTTGGGGCTGGCCTTGTGCTTAGTCTTTGCATGCTATAGGAGAATGGTGCAGCCCAGCCCATATGTAGTTGGGAGGCCACAGCTTCGTGAAGATGTCCCAAGAGGGAGGAATGTTGCTATGTTTGGGGGTGTGGTGGGAACTACCTGATAAGGTGAGGTTTAGGTAAGGGAAAGAAAGGGTTAGGATGACCATAGACATTGTAATAGTTAGTGGCCTAGCAGGAGGAGCGGTTGAAGCCTGATTGGTGGAAGTTTCCAGAGGTGAGGAGGGCAAGACACCAGTTTTGTTTCTAGAAAGTTCCAGAAAACAGCGGCAGCTGGGGGGCGGGGCGCAGGATCTCACTGGAATGTTGGAGAAGCCTGAGGTCTGCACAGCCAATCAGAAGCTGAGGAGACAGAGTGGCTGTTGCATTGTGGGAAGGGCTGTTGCGATGCAGCTCACTCTTGTGGGAGGGGCTAGGGAGTCCTGCTTCGTCTTGTCCTAAGGCCCCATGTAGCTCCCTCTTGTGTGACTAGGCCAGTTTAGAGTGAGGACTAGAAAGATGATGCCCCACCCCTGCCTCAAGCCGGCCAGCCTGAGCCACAGCTAGATAGAATTCGGCTGCAGATATGACTTCTGCTGTGGATGGAATGCCATAAGAGCCACTTTAGGGAGAATAGGGGTTGAGCAATTGCTGATTAAAGACTACTCATGTTGAAATAAAACTGTTGGTTAAATTGAGGTCTATCTTCTCCTTTATTCCTCATCAATGTGGCAATTGAAGTGGATTAAGGATATGCTTTTGGCTTTTTTAAATAAATCTTTTTGAGATAGGGTTTCCCTGTGTGTGCAGTTTAGGCCATTTTAGAACTCATTCTGTAGACCAGGCTGGTTTCGAACTCAGATCGGCCTGCCTATGCCTTCTGATTTGCTTGTTTGTTTGTTTGTTTGTTTATTTATTTATTTATTTATTTATTTATTTTGGCTTTTCAAGGCTTTTGGGTTTTTCCTGTGTAACCTTGGTCTCAAACTCAGCAATCCACCTATCTCTACTTCTCCAGTGCTGGGATTAAGTGTATATGCATCACTGCCTGACTTTATTGGTTTTTTTGTTTTTGTTTTTGTTTTGTTTTGAGACAAAGTCTCTAAACAGAGCTCTGGCCATCTAGAACTGACCAGGCAGGCTAGCCTTCACTTTACAGAGATCTATCTGCCTCCTAAATGTTGGGATTGAAGCAGTATACCACCAAACCTGACTTAAGATTTTTAATGTGTAGTTTTTATTGTTTGTTTGAAACAGGGTTTCCCTGTGTAGCCCTTCCTGCCTGGAATTTGTTCTGTAGACCAGCCTGGCCTCAAACTCCCAGAGATCCACCTGTCATGTCCTTCCAAGTGCTGAAGTTTCATACATGCACTACTGTATGTTTGGCAGCCCAGTTTTTACTCTTTTTTTTTTTTTTGAGACAAGGACTAGAAATGTAGTTCAGACCAGCTTGGAACTTGTCAGCAATTTAAACCTGCCCCACCTGACCCCTCGTGTGCCAGGGTTATTGGTGTACTTACAGCTCAGCTTTAAGCTTTTTTCTTTTCTTTTTTTTTTTTTTAGAATTTAGGTACTGGTATATACCTTAATCCCAGCACCTCTAAAGCATAGGCAGTTAGATTTTTCTGAGTTAGAGCCAGCCTGGTCTACAAATAAAAATTCTAGGTCAGACTGGAATATATAAGGAGACCCTGCTGTAAATTCTCTCTGAGCAGTGGTGGTGCACATCTTTAGTCCCAGCACTCTGGAGGCAGAGGCAGAGGCAGATAAATCTCCCAAGTTTGAGATCAACCTGGTCTATAGAGGAAGTTCCAGGACAGCCACAGAAAAACCCTGGCTTGAAAAACAAAAACAGAAAATTATTTTCATTTAGTGTTGTGTGTGTACTTGCATGTGGAGCT
Organism: Rattus norvegicus; assembly: GCF_021556685.1. Taxonomy (NCBI): domain Eukaryota; kingdom Metazoa; phylum Chordata; class Mammalia; order Rodentia; family Muridae; genus Rattus; species Rattus norvegicus. The sequence continues at coordinate 74,832,149 of NC_141554.1, forward strand.
CAGGGGATAAATTCTGTAGAGTTGGTGCTTTCCTACCTTTACATGTATTCTGAGCTTTAGACTTATGTTGCCTTTAGCTTTGAGCTATCAATCTCACTAACCCCAGCTATTTTTTTATTAACTTGTTTTTTTTATTAACTTGTATTTTTTTAAAATATAGAATCTCACACTAGGTTATCCAGATATGTCTTCAACTCCTGGTTCAAATGACCTCGGCAATCAGACTGTATTTGTGTGTGCACATGTGTGTGAATATATACATACACATCTTATTGCCTAGCAGCAGTGGCACATACCTTTAATCCCAGTACTCAGAAGGCAGAGGCAGACAGACCCTGTCTTGAAAACAACAAAAAAATGTTCCTTAGGGGCTGGTACTGCTTTTGCAGGGGACCTGGGTTCAGTTCACAGTACCCACATGGTGGCTCACAGCCATCCTGAAATCCAGACCCAGAGGATTTGATGACCTCTTTTGACTTCATTGGGCCCAAAACACACATAAAAATAAAATATACTTAAAATAACAAATAACCAAAAAAAATCTCCTAAAACTTAAAGGAAACAGGTTGGTGGAAACAACACTGGGAAGGCTAAGTTGACAGGAAGCTTGTTAAATATTTGAAGCCAGTCTGATTTATACAGGGACTTCCAGGTCAGCTTGAGCTACAGTATGAAATCTTGTCTTAAAAAAATTAAAGATGGGTGAGTTTTACATTATTTATTATAATAGACTATTTTTCTTAATCTACAAAGAAAGTAAATGGGGGATTTTTTTTTTTGGAGAGTCAGTCTTCTCTGTCTCACACAGGCTGGACCAGAGTCTCATTATATAGTTTATGCTGGGCCCAAACTCTTAGGGATCCTCTTGTATCAGACTTCCAAGTTCTGAGATTACAGCATTCATCACCACACTCAGCTTGTCTTTTAAAAGAATACATTATAGGGGCTAGGATGTAGCTCAGTTGGTAGAGTATCTGCCTACTCTGCATCAAACCCTAGGTTCAGTCATCAGCATTGCATTAAAGCTGTGCTTGGCAGGCGCACTACTGTAATCCAAGTCCTTAAGAGGGGGAGGTAGGGGGATAAAAACTTCAAGGTCATCTTCTGTTATATGAGGATTTAAAGCCAGCCCAGGATCTAATCTAAGACATTATCTTTATTTTGGTTTGGGGGGGGGGGTAAGGTTTTGCTATTGAGACCAACCTGAACACATATAGGGCTTAAAACATCTGGTCTTGCATTTCAGAAACTGGTTGTTCCCAGCATTGATACTTTATGTCCTATGTTGTTGGTAGTCATCATTTTAAAAAATCTTTTTTTCCCCACAGTTATATTCTTAACATGGATACAAGCAGCAGCAGTGAAGAATGTGAGTAGAACCCTCTTTCAACAGTAATGTGCATGTTAAATGTCTTTGTAAAGATAAATGAGATTTGGGCACTTGATTTGGTTCTAGGTTTGTTCTCTCTGGTGTTCTCTCTCAATTGTTAAAGTTTAGGTCCCTGCTTTCAACAGCAGGAATATCTTCATGTTTCGATTATGTGTTGTTTACTTCTTTTTGGTTCCTGAATCTTCTTTTATTTCCTGTCTGTCTTTCATGGGAAATATAAATTCTTCTGTCTCTTCTATTTCCCTCTCTCTCTTTGTTTTTTTATTGCTGGACATAGAGTCTAAGGTGTGCTAAGTAAGTACTCTATCACTGACTTATGTCCCCAGTCTTAGGGAAATGTAAATTTTACTAGCACTAATTTATAAACTCATTATCAGGAGTAAAAGGCACGAGTTACTAGATTTTATCATGCTTCTTAATGCTTTTTCTCTTTTTGATTTAGACATGCCTGAATTGCCAAGGCAGAGAAAGGCCAGGTAAGTGGGAGAATTGTTGAAACTTGACCTTTTTTTTTTTTTTAGTTTTTGGCTTTTTTGAGACAGTCTCACTCACTATGTAGCCCTGGCTGTCCTTGGACCATTCTGTAGACCAGTCTGGATTCTAATAGAGATCTGCTTCCTGATTGCTGGGATTAAAGGTCTGTACTACCATGCTTGGCTAGTTTTTGGCTTTTTGAGCCTGAGACCTTCTGTGTAACCATGACTGATCTGGAACTCACAATGTAGATAAGGTTGCATTTGAACTTGTAGCATCTGCTTCTTATAGGTATACACCATCATGCTCAGCTAATTAGTTTTTCAAAATGTTTTTGAACCATGATTTTCCAATCTCTATCAGTCAAAAAAAAGTAGGCATTTTCCCTGATATTTTCTTCTGTGATCCTGCCTCCAGGTGATCTCATGAGTGTACTGTGATTATATTGGTGCCCAATTCAAATAGCTCACTGTAAGAAAATTAAGGTGCTTAGCTTAGCATTTAGAGTTTTAGTAATCTGGTCCAGTAGGTTGTAGAAAAAGCAAGTGAGGAATGGATAAAAGTGGGGTCAGAACCAAAATATGATCATGTGCTAAAAATTAAGAGAAGCTTTCTTTTGATAGAGTCTCTATATAGTCCTGGCTGTCCCATAACTCATGTAGACAAGGCTGGCCTTAAACTAGCAGAGATCACCTAGCTTCTGCCTTTTTTGAGTTCTGGAATTAAAGGCATATGCCACCATGCCCACCAAGAAGACTTAAAAATAGTTATCTTTATGTATATAAGCATTTACCTACTTTTATGTATGTGTGCCTAGTACCCATGAAGTCTAGAAGAGGTGTTGGACCCCCTGGAACCAGAGTTATGACCAATTATAAGCTACCATGTGGGTGCTGAGAACAAAACTAGGGTCCTCTGCAAGAGGAGCAAGTGTGGAGCTGGAGAGATTGCTGGCTAATAGCACTGGCTGATCTTCCAGAGGACCAAGATTTGATTCCCAGCATCCACATGGTGGCTCACAACTGTCTATAACTCCAGTTACAGAGGATATGATTCCCTCTTCTGGACTCTAAACACTCTGCATGCACATAGTGCATACACATACATGTAGGCAAAACACCTATATACATGAAATAAATAATTAAAAATGATAAAAATTTTTTTAAAAAGAACAGCAAGTGTTCTTAATTACTGAGTCATCTTTCCAGCCCATAGAAGTCAGACTCTTCTGTTTGTTTGTTTGTGTAAGGATAGAGTAGTAAGTAGGATAGCAAAGGTTTATCGACATGGCAGTTTAAAAGAGAACATACATGGTAGAAGTCAATTTGGCTTGGTATCTATAGTGGATACAGAACAATATTTTTAAGTATTTGTAATGATTTTCCTCGATCATAAAAATATTTCATGTCTAGGAGATCGATCACTGGGTTAAGGTACTTACCATATACGCCTGATAACTTGAGTTTATTCCCCAGAATCCATGTAAAGGTGAAAGGAGAGAATTAACTTCATGAAATTATTCTGTAACTTTCAAATGTGTTCTGTGGCACTTGCATTCCTTTCACATGTGTGCTGTGGTGCTTGTATACCTACACATACTCCACACCTCTCACCACAATGATAATTTTTAAAAGTATATCATACAGGATGTTCATACCTTTAAACCTAGACCTTGGAAGGCTGAGGCAGAATTTCTGAGAGTTCTAGTATTTCTTGGTCTAAAGAGTATGTGCTGGCTAATTTTATGCCAACTTGACACAGGCTTGAGTCATTTGAGAGGAAGGAATCTCAATTGAGAAAATGTCTCCATAAGATCAGGTTGTATGCAAGCTTGTAGATTTTTCTTATTTAGGAATTGATGTGGGAGTACCCACCACCTGTGGATGGTGCCATCCCCTGGGCTGGTAGTCCTGAGTCCCTATAAGAAAGCAGGCTAAGCAAGCCATGAGGAACAAGCTACTCCATGATCTCTGCATCAGCTCCTGCCTTAGTTTCTTATACCTTTTTCTATTTTTGCTTCCTTCAGTGATGAACAGTGATGTGGAAGGATAAGCCAAATAAATTCTTTCATCCCCAAATTGCTTTTGGTTATAGTGTTTCATCACAGCAATAGTAACCCTAAATAAGACAAATTGGCACCAGGAGTAGTTCATTGCTATGACAGATCTGACCATGTCATTTTGGGGAGGATTTTGAAAAGAGTTTGGAACTTTGGGGGGATTTTAGAAAGTCAATTGAGTGTTTAAAGCTTGGTGAACTCTGTTCTGTGTGAGCTTGGAAAATAAGTGTTGGGAGAAATGCAGATAGAGACTTTGTTTGTGAAGTTACAGAGGGAAGATTGGAAGTCACCTAAAGACTGTATTGGGGCTTTCGCATATTTTGAGTTAAGAATCTGTGGTTCTGGTTAGTGGGGCTGAATTGGCGGTGGTGAACAAGATACCAGACTTACTAAAGTAAAACCTTTGTTATGCTGGGATAATTGATGCTGGTTAGCTGGAACTGAGAAATTAGCAGTGATTAAGAAGAAATCAGCATCCTTGAGGTGAAATCTTCTGGGAAGTGTTCTTAGAATTAGCACACAGAAGTGGTACTTTAGAAGTGGCCAAGACTGTATTTTGTGCTGGCAGCAGAACCTGGTCTGAGTCACCCACTTGGTATTTTTTATGAAGTTATGGAGGGCAGCTGAAGCTTGGCACTGTGTAGCAGGACAGAATTTCCTGAAGAGAACCCAGGAGAAGGCTATTGGAGAAAATTCAGCCAGTTGTAGCATGAGACCCTAGCACTGGAGATGCCAGTGTCATGGAACAACCACCAAGATAGCAGCAGCCTTGAAGTAGATCCATCCAGACAAGCTAGGCATGCTGCAGAGGGTGGAGCTGGAGAAGTGGCCCTTTGGAGGAGCCTAGAAGATCATGACTGGATCCCAGACATTAGACACCAAATTATTTGCACAGTTGGGAGTTTGGTTTTGCTTTATTCAGATTGTGACTGTGTACTGGTTTCTTCTTGAACTAAGAAGGTACTTAATACAACTTTGATTTTACAGATTTAAGAGATTTTGGAACTTACAAAGACTTTGGATATTAAAAGAGACTAGATAGCTGAAAAGAGACTGAATTTTTTAAGTGTTTGGAATTTTAAAGACTGGGACTTTTAAATTTTGGAATGTTTATATTACAATGTTTATTAATATGTGATTTTGGTGATGAACAGGAAAGGGAAGGTTATGGCTTAACAGTGATATGTTTGTGTCAAGTTGACAAGGGGTCAGAGTGAGAACCTTTCTTTCCTCTGTGGCTTTATACTCTTATACAAAAATGTGTCTCAAAGTTGATGAAGAATGATAATCTTCCTGACGAGTTTTTCGCTTCCACCAAAACGATTTGAGTACTGGCACTCTGACAAGACCCAGTTTACTCTCAGTACCTGACAGATGCCTCTTTTTGGAAGGTTGTAAGAGGGTAAAGGTGTGTAGAGAGATGGAAAATCAGGAATGATTGAAAGAGTAATTCCAATGAAGGGGTACAGAGTTGGTGTAGGAAACAACCAAAACTTAACAAGTTGATCCTGTTTGTTGTAAAAAAAAATATGAAAAAATGCCCTGAAGAGAAGAATACTGTGTTCATATATTCTTTTGTCCCCCCCCCCCCCTTATTACTTAGCTGTGTGGTGATTGACTCGGACTCTGACAATCCCCATGATGAAAACAGTGCTAAGATCTGTGAAATAAGCAGTGAAGGCAAGTATCATCCCTGTTTGGAGAAACAACTGAGCTCTGAAGCCTTATTACATGTGGCAGTTTTAGAATCTGATTCTGCAAACTTTAAGTTTGTTATGCTTTCATAGCTGGTGCCACCATTCTTTCTCCATCATGTGCTGGATGTTGATATGACTAGGTTCCCTACACCTTGGTTTCTTTCCTAACACAGTTACTACTCTTCCTGCTGCCTTTGACTTTGGATAGAGTTCTGTCTATCTAGAGCTGTGCTCCTTCCTCTTCCTCCTTTTCCATCCTTTATAGGTGGGAATGACAAGGAAGAGGAAAGTGTAAGAGTCTCTACCTTCTTTCTAGCTTGGTGGAGATTGGGCTTGGGAGAGATTAACAATTAAACAGTGCCAACTACTAATCTCCATATATTATTGTATAAGGGAGTGAGTTCCAAAAGGTTAGCCAGGCCACAAATGACTAAATAAACAAATTTCTAAGCTAGAGAACTTTAACTTTTGATATACATGAAATACCACTTTATTGAAGCAATTGCCTTTTTTTTTTTTTTTTACTATGACTACAAGGCAGCAGATTTGTGTTTAGGAACAACTAAGGTCATGCTGTTTAGACAATGCTATTTCAAAGTGGGCATAATACTTTCATTGCTAATGTATCAGTTAATTGCTCTCAGTAAAATGCAAAATAGAGGGAAAATTGATTTTTAACTGTGACTTAGAATGTCCAATTACTCAGCCACTTTTAGTTTAATTTGTGCTCAATATCCTTCTGATGTCTGTATGTAGAGTGAATAGGAGTGTATTTATAGATGTCTCTTGAATTTCAGATGAGTCTTCTGACACTGATCATTCCAAAGGTCAGAAGCTTCCAATAATTATTATTGATGATGATGATGGCAACCCCGGTGGTTCGAGGGATTCTGAGCAGAAAAATGATGAGTGCCAAATGCCAGTACTTGAAAAAGAGGGGGTTGAATGTATTGGTTCTGGTCCCACTTCACCTCATGATGTCTGTGAAATATGGGATCTTTGTGGAAGTTCCAACCAACCATCAAGTGAGCCTGAGCCAGAAGGGGAGCTGGAGCCCAAGGGGGAGCCCGAATCTGAGGTCAAGGGGGAGCCCAAATCTCAGCCCAAGGGGAAGCCCAAATCTCAGCCCAAGGGGGAGCCCAAATCTGAGGTCAAGGGGGAGCCCAAATCTCAGCCCAAGGGGGAGCCCGAATCTCAGCCCAAGGGGGAGCCCAAGGGGGAGCCCGAATCTCAGCCCAAGGGGGAGCCCAAGGGGGAGCCCGAATCTGAACCCAAGGGGGAGCCCGAATCTGAACCCAAGGGGGAGCCCGCATCTGAACCCAAGGGGGAGCCCGAATCTGAACCCAAGGGGGAGCCCGAATCTGAACCCAAGGGGGAGCCCGAATCTCAGGCCATGGGGGAGCCCGAATCTGAGCCCAAGGGGGAGCCCGAATCTGAGCCCAAGGGGGAGCCCGAATCTCAGGCCATGGGGGAGCCCGAATCTGAACCCAAGGGGGAGCCCGAATCTGAACCCAAGGGGGAGCCCGCATCTGAACCCAAGGGGGAGCCCGCATCTGAACCCAAGGGGGAGCCCGCATCTGAACCCAAGGGGGAGCCCGAATCTGAACCCAAGGGGGAGCCCGAATCTGAACCCAAGGGGGAGCCCGAATCTGAACCCAAGGGGGAGCCCGAATCTCAGGCCATGGGGGAGCCCGAATCTGAACCCAAGGGGGAGCCCGAATCTCAGGCCATGGGGGAGCCCGAATCTGAACCCAAGGGGGAGCCCGAATCTCAGGCCATGGGGGAGCCCGAATCTGAACCCAAGGGGGAGCCCGAATCTCAGGCCATGGGGGAGCCCGAATCTGAACCCAAGGGGGAGCCCGAATCTCAGGCCATGGGGGAGCCCGAATCTCAGGTCATGGGGGAGCCCGAATCTCAGGTCATGGGGGAGCCCGAATCTGAACCCAAGGGGGAGCCCGAATCTGAGCCCATGGGGGAGCCCGAATCTGAGCCCATGGAGGAGCCCGAATCTCAGGCCATGGGGGAGCCCGAATCTCAGGCCATGGGGGAGCCCGAATCTCAGGCCATGGGGGAGCCCGAATCTCAGGCCATGGGGGAGCCCGAATCTCAGGCCATGGGGGAGCCCGAATCTCAGGCCATGGGGGAGCCCGAATCTCAGGCCATGGGGGAGCCCAAGGGGGAGTCTGATTCTGAGGCCAAGGGGGAACCCGAGCAAGAAATTACAGCCGAAGAAGCCAAGAAGAAAAGGGCTGCATATCTGCTGGCACAACAAAGGAAAAGGAAGAGAAAGAACAGGTTCATATGTATGTCATCTAGTAAGCCACGTAGGAAACGTCGTAGGGCTAACCCACAGGAAGTGCCCAGCCTGCCAAGTACATCTGATAATCTTAGTCTTAGTACTCCTGATGAGCCAGGACCATCGAGCCAGCCTGTTCATCCTCCCAAAGGCATGGCTTTAAGGAAAGGGAGAGGCAAAGGGGCAAAGGCACGCAAGTAAGAAGGGTCTTTTTGCAAATGGGGTTGGGGAGCTCCAGTGTCCAATTTCTTATGCTTCAGTATATTAGCATTTACTGTTCAGTCCTCTTGGAGTGCTTTTTCCCCTGAATACTCTGTCCAGAGGATATCCTGAGTCATTACCCCCCAAACCTGGACTCTGGATAATTGTCAATTTCTCCTTGCAGCTATAAGAGTGGCTCCTCCCCCTAAGTCCCCAGTTTTAGAGTTTTTCTCAAGTATTGTAACTTTACCAAACTTCTTCTCAGTAGTCTGTTCTTAAGAAGACTCTTTATGATTTATTCAGAGAGTCTATCCTGGTGAGTGGCATGTAACAGATGTTTAATAAATTTGTTAAATAAACGGCACTATTGGTTCATAAGTCTCCGGTTGAAGTTATTGGTACTGCGGTCTTGGAAGAAGGCAAAAAGGCAAAGGTTTGACTTATAAATTGGGTGAAGGTGCTGCTGGGGATATGGACTATATCATATTGTGGTTCTCCCACCCTCATAGATAGTTGGATGATCCATGAGGGCAAAGGGCCAGGGGGTGGGATGGGATTCAGAAGCCCTGTAAGTACATATGGTGAATGATCACACCAAGGCCAGCTGTGGGGACTCAGATTTGAGTACCAAAGTGCCTCATTAGCATGGGGAAGCATTTCAGGAATCTCAGATGCTAGCTGAACAGGTTATTAACAGGAGAAAGGAAACTGATCCAGTAATCAAACTAAGCTACAGGACATTCCTCAGGTAGAGGCATGTCTAGGGGCTTAGAATTTCTCAAAGAGGATCAGAGGAGAAGCCCTGCCAATGAAGCACCTCTATATTGCACCAAGCTTAGAGGCTATCCAGTCATGGTAGACTTTGACCTTAATTACAGTTTTCCCACACTATACCAATCTTTAGATGATACTTGTCTTAGATGCTCATGCAACCTAGCCTCCAAGGACCCTCGTGATAGTTTGCTGTACCTGTGACAGTCTTACTTAGCTCAGTCTGCTAGTAGCTGGTGGTGACTCAAATGGAGCCACTCAGAAGGTAGCAGTATGCAGCCTGCCCATGCAGCCTTGTTGATAGGTGCTGCCTTGTGACAGCTCTTCTTGAGCTTCACTTTCAGCTGCTTGATGGTACCAATTTTCATTGTACAAATCAACTATTGTCCTTTCAGCTGATAGTGAACACAATTTGGGAGCCTTCTCAGAAAAAGCACATTGCAGTGAAAGTTGAAAACTGTTAGACTGGATTTGTGCTGCTCACATGCTTGTATGGAATTTACACATTTTCATTTGCATGTTCATCAGTCTGGTGGAGACTGGAGACCCCAAGAGGATGGAGTCTGGCTGAATGAAGGTTTCTGACCCTCAGTGGATATGCACATGCAGAGTGATGAGGTCACCTGCTGGTTCCCCTCCTCCTCTCCTCTCCTAACCATCCAGCCAAAGGGACCAGGCCTATGTGCTCTACTTAAATCCTAGTAGTTAACCAGCAGAGTGTTCCTTCAACCTCACAGCAGCTCTGGCCTCTGAAGCTTTGTCTTTAAACTCAGGTCAAAGGTGGACATAGCCTCTTCACACTGATACAAACCAACATTGTTGAATGTGATAGCACATTAATCCCAGCAACTTGAAAGGCAGAGGCTGGACAATTAGGAGTTTAAGGCATACATATCAAGTTCAAGACCAGTCTGAACTACATGGTACTTTGACCTCAAAAACCAACAAGGCAATTACAGAGAAGAAGGTAGAGCTTACATGTTTTGATCTGGGATGGGAGGGAGGGTAGTTAAAAATGTTTTCTGGGTTTTTCTAATGCTTTGCATGAGCACACTTCCCCTTCTGTATATAGGTTTTTCCTTTGTTTGGTAGGATTGGGATTAGAGCCCTTGGGCTTGAACATGCTGGCAAGCACTCTGCCACTGAGCTATATCCATGCTATCCTGTGAATTTTCAAAGCATCACTGACTCAGGAAAAAAAGTGTTAGGGTGAGGTAGATCGCTTGGGAGTTCTTTTATTTTCATTAAGCTATAGGGAGCTATTAGAAACAAGTGATTGCATGGGCCAAAGACATGTTAATACTCAAGCTAGAAGTCAATTTTCCCATTTAGGTTCTAAAATCTTATTTTCCCCTTTAAAATATGATTTTAAATGTTATATATGGTTTTACTTCCACTCAGTAATGCACACTTACATCTGAATTATCTTACAAGAGAAAGAACATACTTGAAGCATATTCATGTATGTGTGAGAGCATTTTGATTTGTGTGTGTGTGTGTGTGTGTGTGTGTGTGTGTGTGTGTGTGTGTTTTGTTTTTGTCTTTTGGTGCTAGGGATGGGACCAAGGCTTCACATAGACACCCACAAGTGTTCAACCACTGAACTATTTCAGCCTGGTAGTACTTTCAAGCTTGTATTTTTAGAGAAAAAATTTCAGGGAGTGGAAGGGAAAGTCGTATGTCAGGTGTGGCGTAGGGGAGATCAGCTTAGATCTGAGAGAAAGGCTCTGTGTCCCTGTCCTTTTTGTCTGCTGAGATGATTTAGGCAGCTTACCATGTGCTCTCCTACCCCTATCAGCAAGGAATCATCTCTGGGTTCTATATACATATTAAGCTGTTTTCTCTATAGGGATGCTTGTCTTGATAATATTCAGGTTGCTTTGCTAGAGACTGACAAAAGAAAGGAGACACTGCCTCTTAGTGTCCTGTTACTACTCTTCATCTAAAGGTGACCCTCCAGTTTGAACTTTTGCCTGTCTTTTATTTCATTGCTCTGGGAGTCTTCTATGGTGCTTCATATAGTTCCTGTATAAGCTGCTTGCTGGCCATAGTGTCCAATATATCCAGTCTGAGGGTCTTGTTGGTCCTTATAATGTGCAGTCCATAGGCTTTGATGGAAAGTTTGCTAAGCCCCAAGGCTAGCTAGGGCTTGAAGCCCCAGGGACCCTGAAGGGACAGTACTCTGGTATTCAGGTCCCATTCTCTACTGAATCTGGCATATAGTACAGGTTTTCATCTGATGCCTTTGCAGATACATACCTGCTTTCAATATTAGGCAATTGAAAGCAGAAATGTTTATTGTCATTTGAATTGGGCTTCGACTCTTGAGAATGTTAGGGGTTCTAGCAGCTACTCACACACCCTTGCTGAAAAAGGTCCTTCTCTACAAGAGATGGGTCTCCTTTACTAGGATGCCAATGCCTTTGTCTTTGGCATCCATGTGGTGGGTAAACTGAGGCAGGCAGCTATTGGGGGTCAGTGCTTAGAGCTGCTGACCCGGGTGGATTCAGATACCTATAGGAGCTGCTGCCAAAGGCAGCCAGTGATTAGAGAAGCTCAGCAGACTTTTCTCTGAGTGAAAAAAGCTTAATTTACTGGGGCTGGCACTCTCTGGCCAGCAGGGAAACTATGAACTCTTTTAACTCCTTGGGGCTGGGAGAAAGAGAAGGAAAGAGAAAATTTAAACACACACACACACACACACACACACACACACACACAGCGAGAGAGAGAGAGAGAGAGAGAGAGAGGAGAGAGAATGGATGAAACAAAAGGCAGAGTCCAATAACTTCATATATACAAATATTCATGCACACACATACATACATACATGTATACAGACCTACAGACAGTCATATACATAGTCACACGTAGAATGGTTAGAGCAAAGCTCCAATAAGCAGGCTCCAAATATTCCACACATACATAAATACACACAATTGGTGGATGGAAGGAACAATGTTCCAGACCCGGTTCACACAAGCTTCATATAAACACACATAGTCCATGGATGGGAGAAACAATGTTCCAGCCACACCATACCATACCATTTTTATTCTTTCTTCCATTGCTTTTATATCCCAGCAAAATTAAGCAGTATACAATTACAATGTGATTATGTTTTAGTTTCCTTCTGGTGAATGACTATGAAAAAACTGTTTTCAAATACATTTACAAGAAATAACATAATACAGGTAAAGAAAACAAATTATTCTTAGAAAACCTATGTACATTCATAGCTAAGCAACTTGTTACAGATTAGCAAAGTGTAAGCAAGCACGGTAGTTTTCTCAGCCAGTTTCTCTTACTGGCAGGCAGCAATTTGCATTTACAAAGAAGTAATTATTTTATTATTTATCTTTAAAAGTAGTCTTGCAAGAATCTTAAAAGAATCCCAAATCTAAACTTTTACATAAAAATCAGTAATATCTACCTTAAATTATTAAAAATATGTATCTACTCATCAGCAATTCTTTTTTTTTTTTTGGTTCTTTTTTTCGGAGCTGGGGACCGAACCCAGGGCCTTGCGCTTCCTAGGTAAGCGCTCTACCACTGAGCTAAATCCCCAGCCCCCTCATCAGCAATTCTTAATCATATCAGGAAGATGAGTACAAAATGGGTGTAAGAAATCAATCATTACCTGTCCAGCCTCACTGAGAGTCACTTCACCAGTGCTGCTATTGTTCTAGGTCCCTAGCTTAACTACTAAGAGTATGCCTTTCTGAACTTCAGTTTGTTCCCTAAGAGTTTCTAAATCAGAGCCAGTAGTAAAAACATCTCAACCTAGCTTCACTAACAACTTTATTTTTTCAAATGTTTACTAAGGGTGGTAGTCATTGTTGACAGTCTACCTCTCTAAATTCTTTTCTAGGGTGGTGATAGAATTTTTAATCTGCTCCAGCAGCATTGCCTGAAGGAGATCAAGCATTAGTATTATGAGTGCCATAGATACTGTCCAGTAGTGACTAAAAGCCCCCTTAAAGTTTAATAGAACTCTTAGATTAAGAGGGATGTGAGGGCAGTAAGCAGAGCAGAACTCCATAACAGCATAAAGTTCTCAGGACACCATAGTTCTCAGGGCTGTGCCATACTGAGGTCCACTCATGTGGCTGTGGTAACCCGTGGGCTGCATTCCATGAGTTCTAAAGCCATTTGCCGTTCTGATGGTTCTGTGTATTGGAGACTATTCACAAAGATCTCTGGCCTGGTCAGGTGGGTAGGTCCAAAGGAATGGGAAAGGACACAAACAGGGATGGGCAAGTGCCTCCACCACCGCTGCTCTGATGCCCTGCTGCCCCAGCAACTGCTTTTGCTCCAAGACACTGCACTGGCTTCGCTGAGCTGAGCAGAGCTGGGCTGAGCCAGGGCCTGGCTGTCAGTGAAGGGAGTGCAGGGGAGCTTCTGGAGGTGAAAGCTTCAAAAGAGTGTTCTCTTCCCGGCAGTGTTACAGCTCTTGTGACAGATGCTCTCAGATGACAGAGTAATTCTTACACACTCCTTTATTCCTTCTGGATAGGATCTTATATATAGTTTTGGGGTGGGTTGGGGTCTGAGAACAGGTGCTTCCTCTTGGCTTGGTCTGAGATGTTAGGGATGCCTCATCTTCATGTGGAAGGGCTTGGGGGTGCTGCCCCTATGTGACTAATGGCTACAATTCTATCAGGACTGGCTATATGACAGGGGCCTAGTGCTGGGAGCAAATGAATCTGCTACTGCCCCTTCAGGGTCCCCAGGGCTTCAAGCCTTAGCTCAACTTTACCAGGCTTCCTCTCATGGTCCACTGCCGAACACCATTCCTCCTGCATGACCCATGGCCCTAGGGAGAGTCATTCTCTACTGGGGAAGGTTATCCTCTTAAGCCAACCTTAGGAAGGAGTAAAACCTGTTTAGTCACCCAGATCATCTTCATGTCCCATATTAGGTTTAGAATTTAAGATCCTGGCATTAGCTTCCTTTGTTTTGTTTACCTTTTCCTTCTTTGCTTTCTCCTCATTCCAAGTTCCTTACACAAGGTTTTATTTTACAATTCAGTAGTTAGTAACTTCTGGAAAATTCTCCCATCTCAGGAGCCTGTGAAGTCAGAAACTCACCATGTTCCCATTTCTTTTTCTAGCTCTGTGGGCTTGTCTTTCAGACTATGGATTGCTCTAGCCATAGTTTTTAAAAAAAAAAACCTAGGCATGGTGCCACATCTGGTAAATCCCAGTAGTAGGAAGGATAAGGCAAAATGATGGCCATGAGTTTGGGGCCAGCCTTGCATACATGGCATTAGTAATCATAAAACCATCTCCATTTAAATCAGTAGCGATTGAGCAATAGTGCTTTTTATGTTCAGCACTATTCTTGGTGCTATTTGAGGTACACTGAAATATGGGACAGTGATAATGGCTTAATGGAAAACATGAGAGATTTGGGTCAGAAGACCTGTTGTCTCTGACCTTTGGGCCAGACACCTCTGAGTCTTCATCTTCAAGACAGAGATGGAAACAAACAGTAATAACTTCTTGGATGGGTGGTTATGTGAATTAAATATGATGCAAAGAGAGGTTCTTTGCAAATAATAAAATACCATTGATGTTTCTCAGTAAAGGTAGAGATGGGGTCACTCTGTCATGGGAAAAAATTGACACTGAAGTACAAAAGTGGGAAATCACAGATCACTCCAGGGGATGTTTGAGTTGCCCACTTTGGGCAGAGTAACCTTATTGACTCAGACCTTGAATACCAGGCCAACTGGGCAAGGAACAGCCAGAAGGAAAGAAAATTAATCTGGAGGTGAGTGAATAGTTGGAGTAGAAGGGAATGAACCTGGTTGGAAAGAGCACAGTTAGAGCTGTTGTAGAGAGGGGAGGATGGGGACTTGATTAGAGAGATGATGACCTTGTGTTGCAAAGGAGATACTAACGGAAAGAGCCCATAGTGTGGAAATAGTAGTCCACTTCCCAGTTAAACACAGGGTAAGGGAAAAATGAGCTTCACATACCTCTGAGGTTTTCAGCCAGTTATGATGAAATTTTGATTATGGGGCTTGTTATGCTAAATATAGACTCATAAATTTGTTGGAAATTTGCATTGAATAACTATAAAATAAGAACGATCAAAGGAGAGCTGTAGGTACAGTGATCAGTCTTGAGGTTGAAAGCTGGCCTTATACCTTTGAGACTTCCAAGAATAAAGAGAGAGACTGTGAAGGAAGCTTAGGAAATAAATGTTCTTACCTAGTGAGCATGTATATGTGTATGCGTGTATACATTCTCCTATTACCTTACCCATGCAAAAATTCACTTGAGTTTACCTTTGTAGGAAGTTTATGTGCAGAATACCTGGATGATTCTTGAATATCATTGAAAAGTTAAAACAATACTCTGGAAGGAAGTTCAAATAAGGAAGAACTGGCTCAGAAAAAAATCTACACACTACTTAACCACACTGTCTTTGATTGAAAGGTAGAATAAATGAATAAACATTTATTTATTGAATACCTCTTGTATGCCAGCACTCTCGGCTGCTGCACTAACCATGTGTACTTCATGTCCCAGACATGTGTTAGTTTAAGCAGAATTGGATCACTCCATGGATGGTGGTTTAATGGACATAAAACTGCCAAGGCTATCTCTCAGAGAAGCAAAATTGTAGAAAAGGAGGCAGATTTTATATGACAGCAGGGTGGAGATCTTTATGCTGATATAGGCTGTTTGGATTAATCAGGAACTAGATGGCCTTGCCCAATAACAATTCCGTTTACCCAGTTAGAGACCTTCTGTTTAGCACATGGTCACCAGCACTGCCATATCTGGGAGAGGCCATTTTGGAGTTTAAGGACATGAGAGATACACTTACACAAAGGAGAAGTTTTTGGATTGTGCTATATGGAATGGATGGTTATTCAAGTAGGGGATTAGCAGAGTGAGAATGGCTGAAAAGTCAGAAAAGGAAACTCGGATTTTCAGGAAGGCACGAGGCTCCTGATTCTTATGGAATGGTTGGTACTGAGAACAGCAGTTAGGAAGAGGACATGTATTAAGGCAAAGATAGGAAGAAGCTGGACAAGTTATTTAACTTCATTTTACCCATGTTTTCTGTAAAACAGAGCCAATAAAAGTGCAGTCATCCTTCTGCGCCTGCATGGAACTGGTTCTGGCACCCCTCAATAAACGCTGAAACCTAGAAATGCTCAAATACCTTATATAAAATTGTTCACTACCGGGGGCTGGAGAGATGGCTCAGTAGTTAAGAGCACTGACTGCTCTTCCAGAGGTCCTGAGCAATTCCCAGCAACCACATGGTGGCTCACAACCATCTGTAAAGAGATCTGATGCCCTCTTCTGGTGTATCTGAAGACAGCTACAGTGTGCTTATATACAATAAAATAAAATCTTAAAAAATAAATTAAAAAAAAATTGTTCGCTACCTATCCTCCTCCTCCATACTTCAACTCACCTGTATGTTACTTACAATGCCCAATAGAGTGGAAATACCATGTAAGAAATAGTTGTTATAGTGGCAAGGGAAAATATGTATATATTCAGAGCAGATGCAGTTTCATGTTATTTTTATTTTATTACTTGACAGTGTCATACATTTATGTAATAAATTTAGTAACTTTTGATTGGCAGTTTGTTGAATCCATGATACAGAACTCATGAATATGAGGCCAATTTTACTTACTACCTTAGAATTACTGTTAGGGCTGCAGGATTTGTGTTCATAAAGTGCTTAGAACAGGTCCTAAACAGAGCAAGCTTTTGTTTTTCTGATCATAGATGGCCTTGGGAATCAGGTTAGGGGAAGGTAAGTCTGCCTGCTAGTCAGCCTGGTGGTATGTACTGGATTAGAAATCCAGAGGCAGAGACCTGCTGGCCAGTCCCCTTGTTTGTTCATTTTGGTTTTGTTTGTTTGGTTTGCCATGCTTCCTGCATTTGAGGAAAGCACCCACCACTGAGTTGTTCTGTGAGGCATAGGTCATCTGTTGTTGCTTTTCAAAATCCAATTTTGTAGTTTTCTGATGAGATTTGCAGAGGGCAGTTCTTATATTCTGAAGGTTCTCCAGCCTTTGGTATCCTTCCTCATGACAGTGATGCTGTGTCACATGAATGGAACCCAAAAGCATTCCGAGCTGTGCAGATGTTTGCCTACCTCAGTAGACTTGTACTTCTCTCCAGACTGCCACAGACGTGGATCCATGCATCTAAGCACAAAATCCTACATTTGTGTGGCCTCAACAATCTCCTCCCTTGGGTCCTGATTAATTAATTTATTAAGTCCTTCCCAGGATTTCAACTTGGCCCCCATTCTTCCCAGAATGTTTAGATTTACATTTTACTTGCATACATTTCTCTTTAGTATATTCATGTGCTCAGAGTAAAAAAAACTAGGGAAGATAGTTCCTCTTACCTATTTTTAAAAACGTTTTTTGAGAATTTCATATGTGAGTACTATATATCATTTCCACCACTCCCTGCTCCAACTCCTCTTATGTCCCTCCCTCTCAAATTCATGACGTCTTTAATTGTGTGTGTGTAAAACCTACTGAGTCCATTTATTTAGTGTTGCTCCTATGTCCATGTGGTTAAAGCAGATCACTTGGGATTGTACAGCCTATCAGGTGTTCATCCCAGGGGGAGGGGAACTGTTTTTACCAGGGCAGCTATTGCCTGTAGCTTTTCATTTATGAGTAGGGTCTTTTGAAATTTCTTTCATTCATGTTGGCATGTCCTCTTACTTTGTATTAGATGGAGAAAATTATCATTCTTACACTCTGATCTGCTAAGAGTTGTTTTCTGTGGAGATGCCCAGCAGTTAATGAGCATTTACTGCTCTTGCAAAGGACCCAGGTTTGTTTCCCAGCGTGCATATGGCAGCTTGCAACTGCTTTAGAATTCCAGACCAGGGAACCCAACACTCTCTTCTGGCCTCTTCTGTTACACATATGGTACATATAAACTCAGTTTGCTTTTAATTTTTAGTTCCCAGGGATACTTTTTATAAGCAGGATATATTCTTTGGACATTTTCTCTTCTCATTTTGTAGGTGGGTAGAGTAGTCTTTGGAACACTGAGACTAGAAGATGCTGCAGGTCTATATAGAGTAGGGCAGACTTCCCCAGCTAACTGCTTCTATTCCTTCTTTCCCAAGCTCTCCAGCATATCTGCAGCTTCAAACGAGGCCCAGCCTGTCAGGGTGGGTCATGGCACATCTGCGACTTCACTGGGAGGGACTGACAATGCAGCGGGGTAGCCCTGTCACCTACTCTTCTAGAAAGCACTGGTTATTTTTTTTTTCCATTCAGCTTTAGTCGTGGAAAATGCTACTTGCTGCCCACTTCTTTTTTGGTGGCTACATGCTAATGACTGCCAACAAATAAATCATCAGGCCCTGCTGCTGATGTGGGGTGTGGCATGTGGGTGTGGGGTGGGTGTGGGGTGTATGCGGTTCCCAGTGTGTGTGTGTGTGTGTGTGTGTGTGTGTGTGTGTGTGTGTGTATGTGTATGTGTAGTCTGTAAGAGCATATTGAATGTTCTCTATTACTTTCTACCTTATTTCTTTGAGACAGGAACCTGGATCTCACCTCCTCCCCCACCCTCAGGCTGGCAGCCAGCCAACCCACCCCATGGTGTTGGAGTTATAGTTATACATGGCCACACACCGATTTTACATAGGTGCTGGTGGTCTGAACTTGGGTCTTCATGTTTACATAGCAAGCAGTCTTACCCACTGAACCAGCTCCCCAGCCCCACCCTTTTTTCAAGCCCTCCCCACATACTACCCAAATAACCCATACAACTTTCTCTGACTGACCTGTGGTCCCATTGCCTTATCCCAGACCACCCTACAGCCTCATCATCAGCTCTTCCCCCTACCCAAACCCTTAACTCCAGCCAGCTGAGACTGTTTTTTTTTTTTTTGGTTCTTTTTTTCAGAGCTGGGGACCGAACCCAGGGCCTTGCGCTTCCTAGGCAAGCGCTCTACCACTGAGCTAAATCCCCAACCCCCTGAGACTGTTTTTGAAGCAGAGTTTCTTACTTTGTAGCCCTGGCAGGCCTGAAATTCAATCTGTAGAACTCACAGAGATCAGCCTGCCTCTGCCTCCCAAATACCAGTAAGTATCACCACCTCTGGCCCAGCCGAGACAACTTATAATCTCCCCAAAGGATTACTGTCTTCAGCCTCTCCATTAGAAATACAGAACACTTCCTTCTCTTAGCCTTGGACATGCCACTTGCCCCTTAAGTCTCTAGAAAGCCATTTCAGATAGATCTTGTCATCTTGCTGAGCCCAGGACTCAGCATGTGCTGCCCTCTTGCTCTGTGGTATAGATTGCTTGGTATTTGTTCATTTTTACCACACCTTCCCTGATGGCCTGAGCTGCTGGAATCCAGAAATTATGGCCTATTACTGTCTAGTGGCTCCAAAGTGTACCTAGACAACCAGCTGCTCAACTATCCAGTGCCAACACCCAATCCTGTGACTGTGTCTAGCAGCTCCACTAGGCAACAGGGGGTGCAGCAGAGGGTACAGTAGACCCAGGAGGGCAGAGAGACAAACTCTAAACCTGGCAGGATGAGGCAGGAAATACACACCAGAGTGCAGCCAGAGCTGGTCAAAAGAATGACTGTGAATACACCCTGGTCCTCATTATCTTGTTTATTGAAAGTTTAAGCAGGGTTTCTAGCCATAAAATTGGGCACATGTTGAGATATTGGAGACCATAAACACATTCAGTGCTGAGCAAGGCCTGGCCTTCAGTGCTATTTGTCTCTTCCTCTTCTCACACAGGGATGGCTGAGTGCTATCTGCTAATTTAGAAGGGTGGTGGGGCTCCAGGCAACTAGTTCTAAAACAGCGGAGGCAGGGCATGGCTCAGTAAAGGTGCTGCTGTCCTTGGAGCTGAGAGTGGTTCTCAGGAGACCTGGATATGCTGAGCTGTCACTGAGTCCCAGCAGCAAAGTTATGGGTAAGTTAGAGCTAGCCCAACTACAAGGAGAAGAGCCTGGAGTGTGTTAGGACTTGGGTTGCACAGGCTCCAGTTGCATTCCTGAATTACAAGCCCAAGTAGGAGGCCTCAGTTGTCTCAGACCAGGATGATTCTCTCCGTGAAGATGAAGGCTGCCGCTGCGGTCCTCTCTGGTCAGAGCGGCCCAGGCGCATGAGCAACATCCACATTTGTTCTTTGAACTTCACTCCCACAAAGGCATAGAGCAGTGGATTGAGGCAGCAGTGCATGTAGCCCATGCCTGAGGTGACTGACTTGGCTACGTCCACATGGCTTTCTCGACCACAGTTGCGGGCCAAAACTCCCACGTCCATAAGGATATCCACTAACACCACCAGGTGATAGGGGGTCCAGCAGACGGCAAAGGCCACCACCACCACCACCACTAGCCTCATAGCTCGAAAGCGCCTCTGGCCTCTGGAGACCAGCAGCACAGCCAGGATATGGGCATAGCAGTAGGCCATGACTAGAAGGGGCATCAGGAAACCAGCCACTAGCTGCAGTACACGCAGAGCAGTCCGACCCACCTGTGGGAAGTTGTACTGGCAATGGGTGGCATTGAGGCGCTGATCATGGCTGGCTGACAGGAAGATGAAATCTGGGAGGGCAAAGAGCACACAGAGACCCCACACAACAATGCAGGTGAGGGCTACACGTACCCAGGGGTCCCTGCGGTAGATCTGGGTGGCATGCACTATGCTCAGGTAGCGGTCAAAGCTTATACAGGCCAGCAGGAAGGCCCCTGCGTAGAAGTTGATGTTGAACAGGGCACCTGCCACTTTGCAGAGACCAGAGCCGAAAACCCACTGGGCAGCAGCATCTACTGCCCACAGTGGGAGGGTTAGTACCAGCAGTACATCGGCCACAGCCAGGTGGAGCAGGAAGGTGTCTGTGCTGCTCAGGGCAGTGCGCTGGCTCAGTAGCACAGCAGCCACTGCCCCATTGCCTAGCAGCCCCAGCAAAAAGAGGAGGCTGTAGAGGACTGGCAGGAAGGTTCTGTCAAAGTTCAGGCTGAAGTCCTGTGGGCAGGGCGGGGAGTCAGAGAAGTCGCTTTCGTTTTCCCCATAATCGTAGGGAGATGTGCTGTTTTCCAGAAGAAAGGCAATGTCCGAGGCATCTAGCACTTGACGTTCACTGACCTGCCCAAGGAAGGGGGAAAGAGGGAAGGGAGGCCATGCTCTGTAAAGGCCTGGCAACTGGCTTGCCCCTTTGTGCCCTATCATTTATTCTGGTGAGTGGTTCCCTTAGCAATAGCTCATTCTAGGCCAGACCCTGCACTGTCATGCTCTTCCCCAGGCCCACTCCTTAACTCCATCTACTGAGACTGGGACAGTAACTCCTCTCTTCAAAGGCTGGCGAACACCCCACACCCTCCCCAAGACGCGTTCTGGATTATCACCCAGGGCAGGGATCCTCTGCAGGAGGAGGAGGAACTTCCTTCTAGCGTCTGGAACCTTCCATTCATGCTATGGCCACCACTGGATCAAGCACCAGCCTCCCCAGGTGCTTCCTTCCTCCATCTCCTAGTCCCTGGCCCTCCTTTCCCTCCTCAGCCCTTATCTGATGACCCTGACTTCCTGGTCTCACATAAGGATTTTCTACAAACCACTGTGCACCCCTATACACACCATACGTGCCTCTCTTCCCCTACCCAGAGGCTTGTGCATCCACTTAGGTAGCCACTGAGCTTCCCACCCAAGCCCTAATTGGTCTTCCCAAGATGGCCAGGCTGATTTCAAACTCTCGGGCTCAAATGAGCTTTCTGCCTCTGCCTTCCAAGTAGCTAGGACAATGGGGGCATACCGCTTCATCTGGATAGCAGGAAGCTTCTTCACCTCTGCACCGTATCCCAAACTATCTGAGAGCTAGAGATCACCAAAGCTGAGTGTCTACAGCTTGACATTTTCAGATGAGGCATTCAAGCCACAGAGGCAGGAGACATGCCTGTGGTTAGTGACCACGCTGGGTTTCCCAATTCACCAATGCTCTTACCAGAACCTCTGCATTCCATGCTGCTTACTCAGCCCTCTGGTGCCTCTTGGCTGTGAGCCAGCCCAGCCTTGTCCCTAGTATCAGAGCTCGGCCACTTGACCACTGTAATATAGCTGAACCGGGCAGCAGAACTTACCTCAAGGTACATGGCTTGGCTGCTGCTCTGGCTGTGGCTGCTGGGGTCAGGTCTCGTGCTGCCTGCTTCTCTGCCTTTGGCACTTGTGGTTGGGAACTTGCCGTGAACAGAGGAAGTGAAGATTTCACGGCTCAGCACAGCCTCTTCCAAAGGGTAATCTACACCAGCCCTCCACCAAGGGCTTTTCTGCCTTTTCTGCCACTCCTGTGGCCAGGTGAATACACTTGGAAGGGGCTAGCCAGGAACTTAGGACTGTTACCAAGTCTAGTTCTTGTCCTACGCGATCCCATTCATAACTAGGAGCAGGCAGGAAGTATGATGTAATGGCAGTGACTGCGGGAGGGAAGCCCACCCGAAGGTACCTTCTCCCCAGCAAATGTGGGACTGGAGTCTCACTAGGACCGTGCTAGAGTGGGCTGTGCTGTGGGTACAGCTGTCATAAGTGCATGGGGAGGGAGGACACTTCCAAGAGCAGCATGCCAGCATGCCACCTCTTTTCTAATTTGGGGATGGTTGAATCCCACCTGGCATTGATGGATATGTATTTATAAAATCATCGTGGGATTATAATGAGCCCAAAGTCATCTGGAATGCCCAGATCAGATGGAGCTGTTCAGGAGCACGCTGAGGAATTGGGAAATACTTGCTAACTCAGTGTTTGGCGTCTGGGCTTGTGTGGCGGACAAGCAGTGCAGCTGATGGGGCAGCAGGCTATCAGGAACATTGGAGTTCCAGCTGGTGATAGAGCAAAAAGGCCTGGGTCCTAGGAAGGGTCTGGGCTGGCTGGTTGGGGGGAAGGTTCTTTGAGAAAAGAGCAGAGGTCCGAAGCCACACAATGGGGAAGTAGAGGGCAGGCCTGCTGACAGGTGCAGGAACTGCTTCTGCAGCACACAGCCTGCTCGCTGCTCAACAACCTAGGCCATGTGCTGGTCTGTCCCAGGGCGGCACCTGCTTTTACAGACCCATCTCAAAGTGGGTGGTCCGAAAAGGATGTTAGCACTTTTAACTTTATGTTTTGGTTCTTTTGAGATGGTCTTATTTTGTAACCCCACCTGACTTTGAATTCTCAGTGACCTTTCTGGCTCGGCCTCCTGAGAGCTGGGATGATAGGGGTGCACCATCGTGAAGAGAATGTGGCAGGAGGGTGGGCTAGTCCACTATCTTTTAAATGGACAAACTGACATATTCATGCAGGTAAACACAAGTGGAGACTTACATATTTTTCATGAGGCTGAATGCAGAGAAGCTCATGCCCATGTGGTAGAAGAAGCAAGTAACAGAATATTGTATGTACTTTGGTATTACCTATGCACATTGTCACCCAAAACAATAGTTTGCAGACATCAGTGCTGGGTAGTGGAAGTCGGGTCTGTATAGCTTTTTTCCCGGGTCTTACTATGTGACACTGGCTGGACTAGAACTCAACAGGCTGGTCTCAAGCTCAGGGATCTGCCTGCCTCTTCCTCCTGAGTGGTGGGATTAAAGTTGTGGGCTATCATGTTTATCTTAAATGTGATTTTCTTTTTGAGACAAGAACTTGCTATATAGACCAGGCTAGCTTTGAACTCCTGATCCTCTCTCCTTAGCCTCCCTCCCTAGTAGTGAGATTACAGGTATGAGCCAGCACAGTGTGCTGATTCTCCACCAATTCACTTCAAGCTTATTGACATGCCATGCTCCTGGCAAACAGAATGTTCTTCTCTCCCGATGGACGGTGGGACACTTCTCAGAAATAACCTACCAGCTGCACGGCTCAAGTCAAAGGGACCAGAGGTCTTGGAGGAGGTCAGGAGCCAGTCAGGAAGTATAAGACTTGGCACTTGACTGCCTGTAGGGGCAGAGAAGACAGAAGCCTGGAAAGCATGACAAAATCTCTTTAGTGCTCACAAGGACCACAGTTTCCCCATGCCTGTTGGTGACTTATGCAAATAAAAAACCTAACTGCCATATATCTATATATATATATATCTTATATATATAAAGATATATATCTATATATATCTATATATCTTTAAGGACGTAGTCTGCCATCATGTTCCCTGTTCCAGTTTTTGGAATTAAAGGGGACTTTTGCTTTATAAAAGGAATGGTAGTGAAAACAGATGATCGTTTTAGAAATGCCTCCTGTTGGCAGAAGCTGGCAATCCAGTGTGTGCCTTCCAGTGGCTGCTGAACTATTACTGCTCTATATGAAGTGTAAAGCTCTAGGGACCCCTAGTCCCTAGTCTCCTTCCCGGGCCTTAGTGTCATTTGTCTAGGGAAGATGATCCTCACTTCCCAGGTTGCAGGGAGGGATGCCAGATGGATGATCAGGTGTAAAGAAGGCTTTCCTTCTGTGGCCACAGCCAGATGTCAGGATTAGGCCCTGATGGTCAGGTGGGGATCTTGGTGCTCTTGAGCGTCTTGTACAGCTGTCTTGCAGTTGGCAGAGTCTTGTCTGGACTCCAGGCCTAGTTCCACCCTATCCAACCTCTGAGATCTTGGACAGAACAGAACCATAACCAGGCAGTTCCCTCAGCAGGGTTGCTCTAAGATTACCCTAGATAACCACAGGCTTAGGCATCTAGCATGGGGCGGGGAGTGCCAAGGGCTTAGCACAGGTGCAGCTGAGGGCCAGCAGTGAATAAACACAGACCCCAGATCTAGAGCTACATAGAACTTTCCATGCCAAGAGAACCCATGATAGACAGTAGTAGCTTAGAGTATATGTGTGGCTGTGGCCAGGGGCATCAGGCTAGTCTTCCATAAAAGTGGTTGGTCTCTGTCCTCAATTGATAGAGGGGGCTCTGCCAGTTCTAGCCCAATTCGCTGGCTGTCCAGCTATTGACACTGGGAAGCATTTCATCTCTCTGCTTCAGTTTCCTCATCTGAAGAGTGGGTCTGAGGATAGCATGCGTGTGATGGGATTGCTCTGTGGACTGCACACCTATGTGTGGAAAGTACGTGGCAAAGATGAGTGCCCAGTTAATAGCTGGTTCCTCTTCTGGTGCCAAGCCAACTCCCAAGCCCCAAAATTGCAGTGCTGGAATTCAGGGATTGTTTGCAGCTGAGATACCTTGGAAGGTTCCCGTGTCACAGAGCTGAGCCAAGCCCTCACCTGGCCTTCTAATTTGGTCCTTTTCCATCCCAAGACTAGGTCAGAGGCAACTACCTAGCCAAAAGCTCACAGCCTGTGTTCTGGTCTCTGGGCCCTCCCTGTTCTGCAGCAGAGAGGGCTGTGGAGGAAGTTAGTCAGAGTGAAGCTGCCTGGGGCCTCATCAGTGGTCAAGGTGTGAACTGTGCACCTGGCTCTTCTCTGCCTCCCCTCCCCCTGTTGTTTTTCATTCTTTCACACCTCTGAGCTGTGGTTTGGGGAGACAGGAGGCTGGGAGATAGACACCTTTTTGCCCAGTCCCTCACAGGAAGGAGGGCCTCTTCACCAGGAACAAGGGCCATTTTCTTCTCTCTCCTAGCCTGCTGCTTCACAGCCTCCTAAGGTCCACCATCCCGAGGCCCACTCTCCTGAGGTCCACACAATAGCCTCTTAGCAGTTTCCGAAAGCTCCCTAACTCAGTTGCCAGCCTCAGACTGTCATGAAAGTCTGCCCAGGCAAAATCAGAGATTCTTTAACCGAGGAGTCGCATTTCTAGGCATCTGCTTTCACACCCCCAGGTCATGAGACTTTTCTTCCCTTGGCCCCAAACTTCCCAAGAGAAAGAGCACTCAGGTTACAAGAAGAAAGACCCAGTGTCAGGGAGGCCCGGGTACATGGATATTGAGTGGAGTGTGGTCCTTCCCTCTGTCCATAATATCACATCACGGCCCTCCTGGGATTCAAACCCTTTCAAAGTGCACTAAGGCCAAGAGACTAAGTGGGTCAGGCATTTGACAGTTGTGCCAGGGCTGCTTCTATCTTGGGAGCTGGGTGAGCCCAGCAGGGTGCTAAGAACATCTGCCATTTGTTTTTGTTTGTTTGTTTGTTGTTTTATCTCAGGTGCTGTTCTAAGGGGTTTGCTGTTGTTATTGTGTTAGGTTTGACATAAAGTCCATGTAGCCCAGGCTGGCATCACATTACTCTTAGGTCTTAAACCCTCCTAAATGGCACTGATAATGTCTCAAAATGATGGTCTGGGCTCAGCTCAGACTGGACTCTGACAGAGTAAACAGAAGGCTTCCTGGTAGACAGACAAAAGCTCACATTCAGCATTCCTCACAAACCTATGTCTGTTGTCAGGAGGAGCCACTAATTCCCTACCTCTGGCAACCTCTGCAAATGGGGCATCCGATTCCCTATACCTGGAACACATGAAAGCTCCTACACTAGCGTTTTGGTTCTCACCTCCCCCACCACTTCTGCAAACCTCCAGGTTGTCCCGGCTTGCACACCTCCCTCCCTGCAGCTACTCCCCCTTTACAACTGGCAAGGCTTCTCCACCCTTTGCTACTCTTGCTGTCCCAGACAGGTAGCCATAGCAGCTTTGGATTCCTCTGCACCACCCCCCCCCCCCCCAAGAGGTAGCCATGGCAATTTTGAACTTTTCCCAAATAAACTTTTCTTTTTTTTCTTTTCTTTTGTTTCCCTTTTCTTTTTTCTTTTTCTTCTTTGAATTCCGTGGTTCCCCTGTGCCCTAGCTTACAACCACCTGGCTGGTGCAAGGCATATGTTTTTACTAAGGCCATAATTTGTACTCCTGTATGTAAGAGTCCCTCTTCTCATCAGTGGTTAGGGACTCATTTTCCGTCCCATGTCTTCTCAATCTTCCCTGTCTTTCTTTCTATCCTGCCTCATTTGAACTCTCTGAACTGCTGGAAAATGACTCTACTAATCAAAACTAATTTCCTACAATCTCAGCAGGACATGGTATTAGCCTTGGGGACCCTGTGCATGGTGCTGTGGCACTAGCTCTGCCTCCTGTTACATCTGGGCTCATGTTTCTCCATCCAGGCAGCAGGGCCATCTCTGCCAGAGCCCTGCTGTCCCCGTGAGGAACTGTGATACACGGTACATAAGCCCTGGATTGTGAAGCAGGCTGAATTGTGTTATCGGCTCTGCCATTTACTAGCTGCACAGCCATGTGTAGGTTATTTCATCTCCCTTTGCCTTATTTTCCCCCTCTGGTTCGAAAGAGAAAATATACTGTATGTCTGTTGAAAGGCACTCAGACCAATTGCCAGGCTTCTCAGTGGTGGTGGCTACTCAGCTTCCTACCAGGGCTGAACACACCCAAGGAAAGAGCTTCCTCTGCCTTGAGTCCCCACATACTGGAAAATCAAAGTCTTATTCTTGTATGAGGTTTGGAATTGTAAAGGCCTTTGGCCTTGGGCCTGAGTGCCATCTTGAATTTCCATACCCAAATTTATGGGTAGAGGGGTGGGTGGCCCCTCCAGCCAGGGTCCCTGACAGATGGTCAGCTAGATCCAGAGCATGGTAAGGGCAAAGCCCAGAAGCTGAGCTTTTCCCCTGGGCACAGGACTTAACAGGAACTTGAGAGAAAGCCCAGGAGACCTCAACTTGAGACCAAGAACTGGCAACTAAGGAATACTAAGTGTGGGGGAATACAGAGTGTACCAACTGGGTATACAATACTGATTGGTCAGCTCTGAAAACATACATACAAGTAACATACAGACAGAGAAGGTGGTACTTATGTATTTAGGAATATATGTACCCATAATACACATATATGACAACAATAAAAAAAGAGGCTATGAATTTGAAAGAGAGGAATGGTGGTCATTCATGGGAGGGCTTTGAGAGACAAAGGGGAAGAGGGAAATGCTGTTATAATCTCAAATAAAACTATCAAAAACCCTTAAAGCATCAAATCAAAATGATACACTCCTCTGTAGCTACTAGGGTTTGTCATTCACAGAATTCCATGTCAATTACTGGTTTAACCAAAATGTCCAGAGGTGAGTAGACAGATGGGTGGTAACATGAGTAACATTTATGTAATATTTACCATATGCCAGCTACTGTTTGAGGCACTTACACACACACACACACATACACACACACACACACACACACACACACACACACACACACACACTGTTGGTATTCTGTCTAAGCTCCACTCCCACAGATACCTGGCAACAGCAGCCAGGTATACTCTGCCCCACAGTTACCTAGCAACAGCCAGCTGTGCCTGATTATATATGGGGCCACTTGCCCCATCCTCTTCCTCTTCCTTCCCTCTTACCCCCTCTTGCTCTTTGTTCTTTGTTGCTTTTGCCCCCTTCCCCATCCCCCACTCCACATGGCCATGGCTGGCAGCCTTTTCTCTCTTCTACTCTTTTTCTCTCATTAAACCTCTCCACGTGGAACCATGCTGTCTGGGTATGTTCTATCCGGGCATGGGCCAAGATTGAAATTTGGTGTCCCAGTTTCCCTCCAGTTAGACAATGGTCTTGAGTTTACCTCCCAAATCTCTCAAATACTGGCTAAGGCCCTAGACATCCCCTGGCATTTCCACATTCCCTACTACTTTCAATCGTCAGGAAAGGTAGAAAGAACTAACTACTCTTTAAAAACTACTCTTGTCAAGCTGTCACAGGAACTCCATCTAGATTGGGTAAAACTCTTACCTCTGACTCTCTTCAGACTACGAGCTCTCCCTAAGCGACCTCTCCAAGTCTCACCTTTTGAACTCATGTATGGACGCCCGGTCCTAACTCCTGGTCTTTTACCTAAATGCTCTCCCCTCCCAGACCATCTACTCACCTCATTGCTTTGCCACCTTCGCTCTCCCCTATGGGACTTTGCTGACCCCCTCGGCCATACACTGTCCCTTGTCTGCTGCCTATCAACATTGGAGACCAAATTCTGCTATTCCCCCAAGACCATCTGCCCTCACCGCTCTCCCCTAAATGGCAGAACCTTAAAAAGGCGATTCTTGTGACACCTATAGCTGCCAAATTGGAGGGACTCCCTCATTGGGTCCACCTTTCCCACCTCAAACCTCTCACCCCTCCTCCTAAACATTCTTCATACACATCGACCCTAACAGGACTGTGATCTGTTAAGCTCCAGAAGACATCGAGACCACCCACCTTGTTCCCGGTTTCAGAAAATGAGACTCCAATGTTTTATCAGCTGCATTCAACACCACTGAACTAGACATGGGCTTCTCATCCTCCCCTTGCTGCTTGTTTCTATCCAGGGTAAGCTGTACATCTGGAAATCTGAGGTTCAAGAAACTCCCACAGATAACAAACAGTCTTTCCAAATAGGGTCTGGAAACTGCTCCATGGTTGGGCGCCAGGAACCGATCCACATGGCTGTCATCCCTGTATCTGTTATCCCATCTAAATAGTATGATCTCTTTACCTGCTTTCTCTTTGACCAGACAAAAGATGATTGTAAAAAATGGCCAGACACATACAGGGGCTGCCCCTATTGGTCTTGTCAGATACATATGCTAGGATCATGGACCAATCACTTCTATCAACATCGCAAGACACTCTTTTCCTACATAGGAGACCCATGGAACCCCAGGTGGGAGACAGGAGTTGTTGGTAAGCTAGCTCTACCGGAAAAATCAAGTAGGAACTCCAATAAGTACTATCCACATTAAGAGAAAATATGTCTCAATTGCCCAACCTCTAGATACCGGAAAGGTAGGAGAGGTAGTCAAACACTCCTCTGAGGTCCTCACCTCTTTACCATCCCCCCTCATAAACGACACCAACCTGTTATTCCGCCTTTTGCTCCAGACCTTGACCTCAGCATACCAACTCCTTAACGACACCCGACCTGGTCACTTCAAAGATTGCTGGCTATGCGTCCCCCCAGGAACTAACTCACAGCTGCCACTTTCGGCTTCTCCAGTGATACAACCAGATAACTTTACCTCACACTTTGTCAGCTGCCTTGACTCTGCTGTCTCTACGACTCCACACCTTTCCTCTATTTCTGTTTTTGGTGTGGCAAACTCTTTTAATACCCCTAGGGCACATTCTGTAGGAACTCTAAGCTCCCTAGACTGCAATAGAACCACAATCCTTGATACCTCATCTGTCCCACAATGCCCTGCAGTCCAAAACACGTCAATCCTCTGTGGCACCCAGGTATATCATTGTCTGCCTGCCAGCTGGTCAGGAGTTTGCACGTTGGTGCTCCTTCTCCCTGAACTAGAGGTAACCCAGGGAAACAAGCCCCTGCCAGTCCCAGCTGTAGATATGACAGCTGCCCAGCATAAGAGGGCAGGGCAGGTCGTGCCGCTCTTGGTCACTACAGGGATAGCCATAGGTGCTGGCACTGGGATTGCAGGGATAACTACTTCCATGACCCAATATAATGAGTTCACTTACGAGCTTAACGACAGGTTTCAAAAGAGGTCTGAAGCCATGCTTACCATCCAGAAACAGATCGATTCTTTAGCAGCTGTGATGCTTCAGAACCTGTGGGGAGGGTGGATGTCCTGACAACGAAGGAAAGTGTTTTTTGCCTGTTCCTCTAAGAAGAATGCTGTTTCTACACCAACCGATCTGGGATAGTGAGAAATAAAATCCAGGAGCTACAATCAGACATGCAGAATTTCAAGGAACATGAGACTTCCAATTCTTGGATTTTCGAAAACCCTATATGGAAGTAGATACTCCCTTTCATAATGCCTTTCCTAGTGATCTTCCTGGCGTTATTATTCGCTCCCTGCCTTATTAATCTTGTTTCTACATTCCGTCAGTGACAGATACAGAAATTTCTAACCATTAATCAGTTCCTGTTACAAGATTGCCAGCCACTGTCCACTGAGGAGCCTGGTGTGAACGTTTACCAAGTGGACCCTGATGGTGAAAGTCAGCTATACCCTGAAATTGACAACGCCCCAAGTCAGCAGGAAGCAGCCTAAGAGACACATTGCCCCTATCCCCCTTTCACCATCAGCTTTCCCCTCTCTTTTTTCCTTCTTTTTTATGATAAGAAAAAGGGAGGTATGTTGGTATCAAAATTGCCTTCAGCAGGGACACCAGTTGGTCACTGTTGCCACAGCAATGGCCATACATTCCCAGTATTCCTTTGGTTCAATTCTCACCTCCACCTGGGAGTAGTTAAGTCACATTCCGTATAAAAGCAGACTTCTTCTGTCCTCCTCCTCCTCCTCTTCTTTCTCTTGCCCCTTCCCCTTGTCTCTTTCTCCCATTAAATCTCTCCATGTGGAACTGTGTTGGTTTGGTGTGCTCTATCTAGATGTGTGTGGGCTGATATTTAACAACAACGATATTTAACAATAACAACAACAACAACAACAACAACAACACACACACACACACACACACACACACACACACAAACACTCCACACCTGTCTTCAGAAAAGCTCAATATGTGTGTATTCTACTCTTAAAGACAGGAATCAAGCTCCAAGAGACTAATTTGCAAAATCCATAGCAAATAAATATTAGAACCGGGATTTCAAGCCAGGCTGGCTTCAAAGTCCATACCTACCCAGACTGTTCAGTTCTGACCAGGGAACACATTTCATCTTGTGAATAATTTACTTGAAATTCAACAGGATTTGAAAGGCCTTTATGTGAATTTAGGGAGAGCAGGGAACATATAGCTGACCTGGCATGGGGGGCTGGGACACCGCTCTCTATACAAATCCCTAATGGGGGCTAGGGCCATGTCCAAAGCTGTCCCCTTCTGGAAGCAGGAGAGAGAGCCTCCCGAGTTCCACAGAGAGAGAGAGGCTGGAATAGGAAGAACACAAGACACTGGAGTGGGAACCCGAGGTGGTTACCAAGGAAACCAGCACTGTGGTGAAGCTCAAAGCTGAGCCTGGCTGGTTGGGGGATGGGACAGAAGAGAAAAAGGAAATTATATTGTTAAAACCTCGCATTGTTTTGGACAATGCTTTGGACAATGCTTAGGACAATGCTTAGGACAGCCTCCTCCCCCCACCCCCATTCACCTGGTGGAAC
Source organism: Rattus norvegicus (assembly GCF_021556685.1). Lineage (NCBI taxonomy): Eukaryota > Metazoa > Chordata > Mammalia > Rodentia > Muridae > Rattus > Rattus norvegicus. The sequence goes on from NC_141554.1 coordinate 74,864,060, forward strand.
TCAGATTCATTTTTAGCAATTTGCTAGTGGATAAAATAGTGATCTCACATAACTGCCCTGCTAGTGAATGTTCTTGCATAACTGCCCAGAGAATTTATAAACCGGGATAGCTTCTGATCAAGCTGAGAAAGGGCTTGTATAGGAAGAGGAGTTGGAAGGCAGGGCATGCTGCTGTAGACCTGTAATCCTAGCTCTTGGGTCAGAAATCTAAGGTCGTCCTCAGCTACAAAGTGAGTTTGAGGCTAGTTTGGGATCCATGAGACCCTACCTTAGAAATTTAAAAAAAATGAATGAATGAAAAGCAGGGAGTGAGGGAAAAGGAGGCAGGGGTGGGGAGGGCATTGGGTGTGGTGATATACACCTGTATGTATTCCTAGCACTACAGATGCAGGGAGATTTCAAGTTTTAGGCCAGCTTGGGTTACCTCTCCCAGTGTGGAAGGAGTTAGGGATAGGGAGGTAAGATTTTTTTTGGGGGGGGGGTTAGATGAGTCAAGAGTGACAGAGAACAGGGAGGAGGGTAGGGAAACTGTGGTTGGGAGGTAATAAACGAGGGAGGATTTTTTATGAAAGAACAAAAAGAGTAATGAGGAAGGAAGAGAAAATGATCTGCAGATAAATCCATGGGATTGTCATTGACCCTTCCCCCAGTCTGCTCTGCCTTTAGCAGGCCCTCGTGTATGATTGCTATGAGGATGGCTCCACTGTGGTCCATTAACTTGCTCTCAGAGTGTAGCAAAGTCAGTGAAGTAAAGCCAGAGAGAACATCCTTTTCAGATTTAAGCGTGAGCATTTGGAGAGAGAGACAAGCAGGAGAAAGACAGGTGCATATCCAAGTGTGGATCCCAACTTCTCAAGAGTGAGCACTGCGTCTCTGTCTTCCCAACGGCTCTTCATGTGATTCTGTGGCTTTCTAAGTTACAGTACTCAAAGCATGTGATTTACAAAAGGGTTGCAGGTGAAGCAAATTTTAAAGATTAAGTTAAAGCACACAGTTTACCAGGGGCCTGGAGAGATCGCTCTAATTAAGAATGCTTGCCACCCTTGCAAAGGACCTGAGTTTGAGTCCCAGCATTCATGTCTGGCACCGTACAACTGCCTGTAACTCCAGCTCCAGGGGATTGGAAAGTCTCCTCTGGCCTCCTAGGGCACCTGCATGCATATGCATATACTCACACACAGACACATAGTTAAAAATAAAACAAATCCTTTAAAATGTATATGGTTTACTTAGTATCTTAAAACCTTTCCCAGAGGCTGCTGTAGGAAGTCCTGAGTATGTGAGGTACTGAGTGAATGTGTGTGGTTGATGTAGGCATTGCCATGTCAAGAATCACGGATACGGAAGGAAATGGCAACTCCTTCCTCTGGGCCCTGTGTGGATATTAATAGGATGCGCAGCTAATATCCACAGTAGTTCCCTACCCCTACAACTAGACATTTAAGGCCTGAAGACAGCTTGCTACAGAGAGAGACTGCTCGTACTGAGATTAGCTAATCCTGTCTCCTTGGTCCAGCTATATACTACAGACCCTGCCTCCCTGTTTATCTGTATGCACTAACTCTGTTTCTTTGTTCAGCAGTGTACAATACCCCCGTTCTGTATAATAAACACCCTACACTTGCTGCAGTTTCTCCATCTGATAGCTCAGACCACCATCCTAGCTTTCTTTCTTTTTTTGCTGGCAACAAATAAAATACCTTTATTATGATTATTTAATAGTTAAAACCTACGTGTTTTCTTAGATATAATAGTTTATAACAGGATACAAATTTACAAAAGGCAAGCTCTTAATGATTCATTTGAATTAAATACAAAATCAAGATCCTAGCTTTCTGTCAGTGTGTCCGTCTGTCTCTTTTTTTTCGATCACTTGCCATCCCAGTCAGGTCTGTTTCTGGAGTCTTGCTGAACTCTGCAGAGTGGGAATGTAGGCTTTGAAAAAATGAAAGTTACACCCATGTTGGCTTCAAACTTCCTATGTAGACAAAGATGGTCTTGAAGTTTTCATGTCCTTGCCTCCATCTTCAAAGTGAGGAGTAGATCTTGGGGAGAGGGGAGATAAGGAGCTGAGAGGAGTGGAGGGAAGAAAAACTATGGTCTGGATTTATTGTATGAGAGAAGAATCTATTTCCAATCAAAACATAAATAAAAATTAAAAAAAAATTAGTGTTTAGCCTCATTATGCATATTAAGAAATGAAAACAAAGTAACTTCCTCTTGAATTAATTTGACCAAAAGGGAACCCAAATTTGAATATGCCATGTCTTTTCCTATGTCTTTTGTCTCTATTTTGTGGTTACTGGACTGTATGTTATGTGTGCCAGAGCTGTCTATTTCTGTGTATTGTGCCTGTGTGTCTGTCCGAATCTGTGCCTGTCCCTAACAAAGGAATGTTATTTTACTAACTCCCAACTTACTCAGAATTGCACTCATGACCACAAACTAATGCTTTCAACCAAGATCTACATGTGGCATTCAACATTTTTGGTGTGTTTGTTGTATACATTTGCTTTTCAACTTGTTGGCTGCTTCCAGCAAATGATTACAACATATATACAATATTCTGGGTTGGGAGCATAAAAGAGTACATAACTCAAGAAGAATGCTATGTATTAGCTTAGGTTGTAAGAGGTGATTGTATGGGGAAATCCAAGGCATAGTGAGATCAGTTAAAGGCAAGTTAAACTTAAGCAGGCTTTGTGTACAGTAGGACAGCAGGTTAAGTACATAGCCTTAAATGATCTCGAGGCATATTACTAACTTGGCTTCAAGATCTGGCAATAGTCAGTCTTGTGGAGTTAAGAGTAATTATCAGAAAAATGGATCACCTGACATTAAATTCTACCTTATTTGACAAAGCATTTTCTCAAACTCCATTTCTTTTCTTTTTGTTTTCAAGACATGTTTTTTTTGTTTTTGTTTGTTTGTTCGTTTGTTTGCATATCCATGGCTGTCCCAGATCTTGCTTGGTAGACCAGGCTGGCCTCAAACTCACAGAGATCTGCCTGTCTCTGCCTCCAGAGTGCTGGGATTAAAGATGTGTACCACCACTGCCCAGCTCACCAAACCCCATTTCTGTTTGTTTTTACTATGCCAATATGCAGGCTGTCTGCAGGGCACAACTCAGCAGACATTAGTCAGAACATGGAGGCTGGCTGCTGGCCTGGCCGTGAAGGTCTTCCGTGATCTGGCCCCAGCTGCCTGTCCAACAGTGTGCTTTGTCCTCTCACCTTATATTCTGCTTACACTGGACTTAATGTCATTGGAAACATGTCCCCAGCTTGGATGCTCTCTGTTCCAGACCCACTTGCCACTCAGAACTCAGAATGCAGTTCAGAGCCTTGAAGGTATAAATAGTTGCTTTAGGTGGATTTTGTGGCTCTGTCTGAGGGCCAAATGTGACAGGGCAGGCCAGCTAAGAAAGGTGAAGAGACCCAGGGAAGGAAGCAGGGAGTTTCAGTACCTCATGCCGCACTGTGGAACAAGTCTCTTGACCAAAAGTGCCTTTGCCATCTGATTTTCTGCTTTTTTTCTGCCTTTGAACTTTCTCATTCATTGATTCTTCTGTGTATCAGAAAATGAAAATAGAAAGTCAAAGTCAGGCTCTGTGAATTCAACCACCCTGGCAGGAGTAAAGATATTCTTTAGAGACATTTGTACCTCTTCCTGTGACTATTGGAAATTGTAATTTCTCTGGGAATCTTATGCTGGCAGAAGGAAAAGACTGAAGCCCAGAGCCAGTCAAAGGAAGAGGAGATTATTGGATTGTAGGCAGAGATTCCTCATGGTTCTGACAACTTCTCAGACTACCTTGTAGGAGAGACCGAGGGAGCCAAGAGCGTGCAGATAGCAGGAGCTCACCTTGGCCCGGGCTGCTCAGTTATTCATACTTTAAGCCTCATTTCCATGTCAAGACCAGGAAAGATAGACTCAGGGTCACTGAACCTCTTTATTAGCCCTTCCAATGTTGCCTCATTGGATTAATCTTTTTCAGCTTTTTGCTTTGTCTGTTTAATTGACCTATTGAAAATGCATGGTGGGGGTTGGGGATTTAGCTCAGTGGTAGAGTGCTTGCCAAGCAAGCACAAGGCCCTGGGTTCGGTCCCCAGCTCCGGAAAAAAAAAAGAAAAAAGAAAAAGAAAAAGAAAAAAGAAAATGCATGGTCCAGCCTAGATTGTTGGGGTTTCAGGGGCTCCGGCTCTGACCCTTTATGACTCCAGTAATAAACCAAACAGGACACATACGGCAAGCTAAATAAAGTTAATGAACCTTTCGGGTGGGGGTGCCAGCCTTGGCATTCAATCCCCATCTTAGTGGTCATGTGGTTCTTTCTGTCTTCTGTAAGTCACCTGGTGAAGCACCTGCCCTTGTTGGACCACTCACTCTGAAGTGCCCCATCCCTCTCCATCCCTTTTGCCTGGATTGTATTTCTCATAGCTTGCATAACTATCTGCTGTTTGCACTTAGTTAATTTAGATTTTGGTTCAAGGCCCCACTCTGTAGCCTGGGTGGGGCCTTGAACTCGCTATGTAACCCAGGTTTGCTTGGAACTTGTTGCAGTTTTCTTGCTTCAGCGTACTGGCCTGTTTTGTGTGTCAACTTGACGCAAGCTAGAAAGGAGTCTTAGTTGAGGAAATGCCTCCTTGAGATCCAGCTACAAGGCATTTTCTCAATTAGATTATTGAAGGGAGGGACCAGACCATGGTGGGTGGTGCCATCCCTGCCCCTGGTGGTCCTAGGTTCTATAAGAAACCAGGCTGAGAAAGCCATGGAGAGTAAGCCAGTAAGCAGTATTCCTCCTCTGCGTGGCCTCTGCATCAGCTTCTGCCTGCCTCTAGGTTCCTGCCCCATTTGAGTTCCTGTCCTGACTTCCTTTGATGATAAACAGTGATATGGAAGTGTAAGCCAAATAAACCCTTTTCTTGCCAGCTTGCTTTCAGGTCATGGTGTTTTGTTGAAGCAATAGAAATCCTAAGACATTTAGCATCTGGAGGGATAGCATCACAGATGTGCACCACAAACGCAGCTTCTGCTTGTTAGAAAGCCACGTGGAAAGCTGAGAAAGGAGATGAATTCAATGTGGTAACATTCTGAAGAAAGACAAAGATGTTCAATGAGTTTAAGTTCACCCCTGTAAGAAGCCAGCTCCTAGAACTTGAAGAGATCATGCTAGCTGCACTTTCCTAGGACTGAGAACTAAGCTGTATTTGCTGTGGCCAAACAGCAGCCCTGTTAATGGTCCTAACCAAGACCTGACTCCTCCATGATTTTTTTTTCTGAGACAGATTTGTTTTTTCTGTGTACCCCTGGCTGCCCTGAAACTTACTTTGTAGATGAGGCTAGCCTCCAATTCAGAGAAACTCACTTTGTAGATGAGGCTAGCCTCCAACTCAGAGAAGGTTGTGAGCTGCTTGATTTTTATACTTATTAATGCATCTTTATTGGCTAATTGGCCCACTAGCATATATGTTGGTGAGATTATACTCTCTCTCTCTCTCTCTCTCTCTCTCTCTCTCTCTCTCTCTCTGTGTGTGTGTGTGTGTGTGTGTGTAAAGCTGAGGATGAAACAGAGAGTCATGTTAAGTACATGTCCTGCTAGCCATATTTTAGAGGTTTTATTTTTAATTTTTGAGATAAGGAACTATGTGTCTGGGCTATTCTTGAGCCATGATTTGGGACTTTTATATCCTTATAATCCATGTGCCTCAACTATTAAGTGCTCATTTGGCAAATGTTTATTTATTTATTTCTATTTATTTATACATTGAATATCCTTTTGTCACCTTTTGTGTGTATGTTTGGGTACATGTGTGTACATGCACACATGTATGTGATGGTCAGAGGTCAACTTTGGGTACCATTAACCAGGCACTGCCCACCTTTTCTTTTGAGATAAGGTCTCTCATTGGCCTGGAATTCACCTAAGTAAACTAGGTTTCCTGGCCAGTGAGCCCTAGGAATCAACTTTGTCTCTGCTCCCCACGTGCTCAAATTACAAGTGCGTACCACCATACCTGACAATTTTTCATATAGGTTCTGGGGAAGGAAATCAGCTCTTCATGTTTGCAAAGCAAGTCCTTTATCAATTGAGTACGATTTCTAGAGCCATTTTGTTGCTTTTTTGAGGTAGGGCCTCTTTCTGTATTCAAGGGTAGCCTAGAATTTACTGTGTATTTCACACAGGCTTTGAAACTGTGGCAATCCTCCTGTACCAGCCTTCCAAGTGCTGAGATTACAGGTATGAGATTCTACAATGGCTCAGTGAGTTTCTGTTGGGTTTGACTATGGATGAATAGGCTGCTGTGAAAGGGATGTGCTATGGATAGAAGCCACTATCCTGCATGGAAACCCCACGTGTCTGCAGCATGCAGTGCTGGGGCCTTGGTTCATGGTGTTGGTTAGACTTAGACTTGATATAAGGTCTGGTTTAGGGAGCTACTAAGCCCCTTTGTTCACTGTATAGGTTCCTAAGGTTCTTGTTTGTCATAACAAATTATCAATAACAAGGCAGCATAACACAATGGAAATTTTCTCTCATGGCTCAGGAGGCCAGAAGAAGTCCAAAACGAAGGTGTTGGCAGGGGTGCACTCTCTCCTGAGCATTAAAATCTCAGAGCAGATGTTGCTCGAGTCACATCCATTAGCAGCCTTCTCCATCTCCGTCCTCATAGCTGAATCTGGGATCCCTTCTGCTACAGATAGCCTGCCTGTGAGTCTACAAACAGATTCCATAGGTGCCCAGACTCCAGGATAACAACAGACATCATTCTCACTCCCCCAAGAAAGCATATAGATCTGAGGCTGCCAGACTTCCTGGGGGCATCAGAGGCCTACCAATGGTGACAGATCCTGGGAGTCACATATTCCTTCATTGAAATCTCCCACCTGCTGCCCAGGAACTAGGGACAGTCTGCCTGCAGACTCATGCTGTAAAACCTTACCATTTCTCTTAAAACTTTAAGAAGGGACCTCCAACTTGCCTTGTAGGCATGAATTTTTCTGAGTCCCCACAGCAAATCTGTCTCCCAATGGTGTTAATTTTTCTTTTAATAAATTTCTTACCCCAAAGAACAATTTGTCTTAGAATCCCCATTGAGCTCCCAAACCAAGATCTGCCACTGGAGTCCTAGTGGGGGACCCATTCTTTGCTTCCTCCATCTTTGAGCTGCATCCCTCCAGTTTCTGCCTTCATCTATACAATACCTCCCCACCCCATCCCTATAGCATTTAGGTCCCATCCAGAAAATTCAGGAGGGTCTGGTAATCTCAAATCTTCAATAACTTCTGAAAACATGCCTTTTCTTTCTAAAAAAATTTATTTTATGGTCCCCCAACAACTGGAGCAGGGGCAGTCCCTGAATTTGTTGCCTGCCTGTGGATCCCATTCCTCTAACTGGACCACCATGCCTGGCTTCAGAGGGATAGGATGCACCTAGCCCTGCTGGGACTTGATGTACTAGGGTGAGGGTGATACCTGGGGGGAGCTTCCCCTTTTCAGAGGAGCAGGAGAGTGGGGAATGGGACAGGGGGTGTGTGATGAGAGGGCTGGGAGGAGAGGGGGGGCCTGTGATTGGGATGTAAACTGAATAAAAACATGCATTAAAAAAGAGCAAAGGAGGGGTTGGGGATTTAGCTCAGTGGTAGAGCGCTTGCCTAGGAAGCGCAAGGCCCTGGGTTCGGTCCCCAGCTCTGAAAAAAAGAACCAAAAAAATAAAAAAAGAGCAAAGGAAATTTATTTTATTATTTTATGTGTATGGGGTTTTTGCCTGCATATATGTCTGTGACCTGCATACATACCTGGTGCTCAGGGAGGCTAGAAGAAGGTATTGGATTCCCTGGAACTGGCATTACAGAGTTTGTGATTTGGTTTTGGGTGCTGGGAATTGATCCTGGGTCCTCTGAAAGAGTAGTCAGTGCTCTAAATGGCTGAGACATCTCTCCAGCCCCAAGACCCCATTTTTCAAATAAAGTATAATTCATGATTTCTGGAGGTTACAGCCAAACATGTTAGGAAGCCTATAAAAGCAAGCCCATTGCTGACTGTTCTGTTTTACACAACTCCTCTATGCTCACTACAGCTTATATTTTGAGAAATTGTAACTTAAGGGAGTGGGCTTATAGAGAATAATGGGGCTGGGGATAGAGTACGAACGAACAATGTGAAAATTCAAGTGAATCCTACAATTGTTGGGCTGGCTGCAAAACGGGAGAGAGGGGGCTGGGTATTGACTAAGCTCTGCTAATTCTTTTTGTGTGTCAAGGACCGAGACCACCACATTCAAAGACATGGAGTGGCAATTATGCCTGATGGAGAGTAATGACTACACTATGCTTCTGGGTCATTCGGCCTCGGGTTGGCTGGGTTTCGTGGCTCTCAAGAGCTCTCCAGGTAATTGTCATGCACATGGAGAGCAGAAAACCACTAGACAATAGCGGTCTGGGAATGGTAATTTTGCAGCAGCTGTTAATGCAGATTATCTTTAAGAGTAATAACAAAGTTCATAGTGTTGATATCAATAATTAACCCCCTCTTGACCTCCACAGTGAGCAAATAATGAAGTAAAAGACCTAGGGACTGTGGCTGCTGAGAAGAGGAGGTGCTCAGCTGTAGGTACACAGTCTGCATAAGCTTGCTGCTGAAGCAGACAGGACCTAGGGGGGGAATGAGTTCGAGATGATGTAAGCCATAACCAGAGGACAGAAGCCGTTTTTAGTTTCTCCCCAGCATGCCTGCAGCAGCATTGCAATTTGTAGAACAGGTAACATAAAATCCAGGAAGTGCACATCTGTCTAGTTAGCTGGGAGAGTTACCAGTACTGTGAAGAATCTTCCTGAGAGATACCGACTCTTCTGGCCCCAAGGTAAGAGAGAAAGGTGGGGAAAGAAGCCAGGTACCCTGGTGTCTAGTCTCCCTTCCCTGCTGACAGCCTGGCTTACTGTCAAAAGGCTTCAGAGAGGAACAATAATTGCAACTAGGCTAAAGATCATTCTGGCAAAGAATGCATTTGTTTTCTGTTCTTGTCCTAAAGATTTTCCTGAGAGTAAATTGAAAAGTAATGAATTAATTTCTGTGGGAGAAGAGATTTCAAGACAGCCTAATATTGACTGTTTCATGGTTACTAGTAATCTATAACTTTAATATTTTTAAAATCTATTTTTAACAATGGTTCTTAAACACTTTAATCTCCCTTGTAGCTCCCCACCCCCACCGGAGGTCATGGGACAGAAAGGATATGGGGAAGTGGACCTGTTTAGAAATGGATCTTTAGAGCAACCTCCATCAGTGTTGTCTGGAAATTGTCAGTTTAGTTCATAGGTTACCAACAGCAGCTTGACCCACTTGTAAACACTTCACGGATACACCAGCACTTTAGTTTGGTAGAGTTGGGATAGCAAACATGAATCAGCAGCGGTGGCACTACCTAGCAGAGACAGTCAGGCCTCAGCCTCAGCACAAGTCAGCAGGAGGCACCAGGAGGGACACCAGGAGAAGTTCTTGGCTGTGCCTCTCACAGCGAAGTGGAGATCAGCGAAGATTCAAGACCTTTTGTACTCCCTCCAAACATCACATGTCCTCTATGGGTCTTGCCTCAGTAAGTGTCTTTTCTAAGCTGTCATCACTCTACCAATCAGCCTGAGTCTGAGGAAGCAGAAAGAAGCTGTAACACATCACCAGAAGTTTTGCAGCGAGTCCCCACAAATGGAGCTCAACGACACAATGCAAGGTCATCAATACATGCGTGTTGTTAGCAAAGAATCCTTCATCACGTGTCCTTTCACGTGCTTGCTTTAACAGAACATCCTCTCTCCTGTGTCTGCTTTAGCTAAGCATTCCCTCACAAATCTGCTAACTCAGTCTCTCACCTGTGTGAAGTTCTTTGGAACTTCAGTAAACTCTTATGCAGGTCTACAATGAAAAGGAGCAAATTAATAAAAAGCAAGCCAATAGGCAGCATTCCTCTTTGGCCTCTATCTCAGGTCCTTTCCCGACTTCCCTGGATGATGGACTACAAGCTTTAAGGGGAAATAAACCTTTTCTTTCCATCGTTGATTTTGGTCATGGTGTTTTATCACAGCAAAAAAACCAAAAAAAAAAACAACAAAAAACCAAAAACCAAAAACAAACAAACAAAAAAACAAACCCTAAGACGTTTACTTAGTACCAAAAGATTTGTGACTTTGTTTTATCACATCAGCACACCTTTCTTATGCCTAAATATAAGGGATGTACCCCACAAGTCACCTTGCAATTTTATTTACATAAGCTAGACATGGTGGCTTTGCTTTTTCTTTAAACCTTGCAAAGTCTATCCTTTGAACAATACAAGTTAGAAAGCCATATCATCATTGTAATGACACCTAAATGTGAATGTGACTCCCATGTTTTCCATATGCATTACATTGTCTATAGCTCTTCTCTCTCTCTCTCTCTCTCTCTCCCTCTCTCTCTCTCTCCTCCTCCTCCCTCCCTCCCCATTTCCTGCCATTCTTCCCTCCTACACTTAAATCTAAAGCGTGTACTCACCGTTCTCATATTAACTCACTGGGTTTGCTTCCCTCTGGCTTACCTCGAACTTCCTTTCTGCCTCTTAGTCAAGGATTAGTTTTGCCAAGTGGAGATCCCTAAGGGGGATGGGAACTCCTTGGGTTACTGGTAGCATTGAAACTTTCCCCAGAAGTGCTCTGTGCTGAAGCTCAAAGTGCTCCTATTCCAAGCATCGCATCTCCTGGAGTGCCCTGTCCTTGCACAGCTTGGCTCCTGGAACACAGACACAGTAAAGCTAGGATCCAGTAGTGAGGAGAAGCCACATCAGCTCTGAAACTCAGCATGTTTATTATATACACCGAACAAGGAAGCAGGTCTAGACATCTGAGCAGGAGCATGCTTAGCTAATCTCTGTAGGCACAGTGTAGAGAGGAGAAGCTTCAAGCTGTAGACATCTGGGAGGAGAAAACAATGGAGGACATTTTGTTTTTGTTTAAGTGTAGAATAGAGTTTATTCAGGGCATGGGGAGGGGAGTAGAGGCTGAGTATAGCAGAGGTAGTAAAGGCAGAGAGAGAGAATGAGTAGAGAGGTAGAGGCCAACCATGAGCACACGGAGAGAGAGGGGGAGGGGAATGGGCAGAGGACATTTCCCAACACCCCCATTATCAACCTTCACACTTGAGGGGATAGGGGGAGGCTTTGCTGTTTTCCTATGAGTCTGAGGCTACAGTCCTTGACATGGCTGCATCCCTGTGTACAACCCGCATTCACTCAGGGCTTCACTGGCTCCTTTTATCCGCCTTTCTTATTCCTTAGATTCAGCATGGATCTTCACACTTGCTGCAGGGGTGATTTCCTGCGAATGTAACAGCAGACTATAATGATGCTAAGAAGGAAGATCTGACAGCTTCTGTGCTCAACAGAAGCAGCGGGCTATTTTCACCTTCACCGGTTAAAGAGACTGAAGCTGTGGGGTTCAGCAAGGCCTGGCTTTTGCAATATTAGTAGGGAAAACCAATCTGCTCGTAAGTCTTCCAGTTTTCTAGGATGTGCTGACATAACTGGGTCACATCCACTTTAGTATCGTGGGTCCAAGCACTCAGGGGGCAGGTCCTAATTAATTGCCAGTTACATTTGCTTACATCGTAGGAGCTGCTGCCACACATGTGTGGGGCATATTAAGTCCTGTTTAAATTGCAGGGCTAGCGTCTGCCTCCAATGGTTGGATGGAGCCCGTTGGTACTCTGGATGGCTAGAAAAATGTCCCCTCACCAAAGTGAGGGATCACTAGTATAAACAGTGTTAAAGTGACCAAGTCCTGAAAACAGCGTAGGCCCAGCAGGCTTCTCCTCTGACCAGTCTTACCTGCATGGATACAATTACCAGCGAATCAGAAACAGAGCCACTGGGTTATTTGAATCAGGTTGTTTAAAAAAGAAAAACCTGGGTAACATTTAAAACCAGCGAGATTTTTCCCTTTGGCTACAAGCCTCTTCACTATTGGCCACCTTCTCTTCTCCCACACACGTCACCCTCGTCACCCTCGTGGTTCTGGGGTTGCAGGCTAGGGACAACCATCTCCTTGCAGCGGAGGTTGCTATCACCTCCCCCACACTGAGCTTGCAGGCCTGGACTCCACCACCTGCCTGTTGCTCAATTTTTTACCAAATATAACACTTCGAAAGCAGTTAAACTGAAAGCAAAAATGGGAACATGCTCGGCTTCCTCAGCCGTGTGCTCACTCCTCAGTTTTTATCCTCCTTTTACGTTTATTTCCACCCCTTCCCTGGAAAGCAAGGGTAGCCCCCTCAGGAACTAATGAAGCTGAAATACCATCACCCTACTCCCAGAATTTCTCGACCTCCCCCCACAAAGCACCAACATAGCTACTTATGCCTAGATTCTATTCGTTGCCCAAATCTCTAAGTTGTCCAAAGGCTTTTGTGCCTGACAAACTGTGTGCCCTCTATCCCTTTGTTCCTTTATCCTTAAGTCTTTTTTTTTTCCGGAGCTGAGGACCGAACCCAGGGCCTTGCTAGGGCCTTGCTCTTGCTAGGCAAGCGCTCTACCACTGAGCTAAATCCCCAACCCCCTATCCTTAAGTCTTTATGTTGTCTCCTCCCTTCCCTTTATTATCGCACCTATCATAGGATTGGTCCCTCATCTGACTGATCTAAGTTCCCTGGAGTCTGTGTCCCAGTCCTTGTCACTGTTTGGGTTCTATTTTGCCATGTTCTGCACAGCCCTAGGGACTGACTTAACTGGGACATCGAGGGAATGAAGAATCACAGACACACAGAAAAGCTGGGCTTTTAGACAGAGAAGCCACAGCCCTGAAGCTCAGCATGTTTATTATATACAGTTGAACAGAGAGTTTGGGGTCACTGCATACAGCTGAACAAGGACACAGGGTCATTTGCATACAGTTAAACAAGGACACAGTTTAGTTATCCTTTGTAGCCAGTCTTTCTAGGGGAACAGTTGTCAGGTGGAAAACATCCAGGGGGAGAAAGCTATGGTGGGTCTATCCTATGGACATCCACCACAGACTACAGTAAGGCTTTGCCCCACAAGGGGAAGGGTTTCATATGCTCGTGGATCTGAGTCATTGGTCACTGACGTGGCTGTACCCATGTCAACAATAAATGTTTACCTGGGACTTTTACTTGCTCCCTGAATGGAGAAATGTTAATTCTTATGGATCTGTGTTACACTGTGTTATCTGAAGCCACTGATGTTCCTTACGATCAGTCACCAACCACAGGGTCACAGACCACAGAGCCAGAAGATGTGCAGACATGGGGAACCTGCAAAGAGCTGATAAGAGTTCCTGGGAAAGAGAGAAAGAGACAAAGATAGACAGGGAGAATGCTGAGAACAGAGCACACAGGAACTCCATGTGCCAGCTAACTGCTCTACCAGCCCAGCTGACATCTTGCTTGGTTCCTTTTATTGTTTACTTTTTTTTTAAAAGATAGTCTTATTCTGTTGTTGAGGGTGGCCACAAACTCACAGGAATTCTCTTGCCTTAGGCTTCCAAATATTGGGACTGGAGGCACGAGCCCCTGTGCCCAGCTTTTGGCATTTTTACTTTGGGTTTTTATTTGTTTGGTTGTTTTTTGAGATAGAGTTTCACTCTGTAGTCTTGGCTTGTCTGGAACTAGGTTTGTAGGCCAAGCTGGCCTCCAATTCAGACTTCTCCCTGCCTCTGCCTCTCAGATACTGGTATTTTAGGTATGCACTATCATGCCTAGCTTTTGGGTTTTTTATATAGCTCAAGCTGGCCTCGAGTCCACAGTCAAGGTTGACCTGGAACCTCTGATCTTCACCTCTTGAATGCTGGCATTACAGGCATGTGCCATCAAACCTAGTTTTATGTGGTGCTAGTTAGGGATCAAACTGCATGCTAGGTACTTTATTAACTGAGCTACATCATTAGCGCTCTCTCTCTCTCTCTCTCTCTCTCTCTCTCTCTCTCTCTCTCGTATAAGCAGGCATACATACCTGAGTATACTGGGGGATGGGGCACAGAGGAGGTTGTCAGATGCTGTTTCTGCCTTATTCCTTTAAGAGCTGAAGCTAGGCTAATGGCCAGTAAGCCCCAGTGATGCTCCTGTTCTCACCCCCACAGCATTGCTTTCACTCCCTAGGACTCAGATAAAAAGCTCAGAATGAAGTCACCGTGTTTGCCAAGCGAGCACTCTTAACTGTTGAGCCTTTTTCCCAGCCCTTGGGTTTTTTTTCCCCTTTTCCTTTTTTGGAGCAGGCTGGCTTCAAACACATGATCTGCCTTAGCCTCCTACTGCTGGGATTACACACAACTACCACAAACCAATCATGCTCTCCCACCACACCCCCACAGGTCCTCAGGTCTCTACTTCCCAAGTGCTGGGATAGCAGGCATGTGCCACGGAACCCAGATCTCCCCTGTTTTGGTTTAAGGACGACAAAGCCCTTTGCTTTGCTCAGGGGTCAACTGCTTCTGTTGTTTTGCCCCAGGAGAACGCAGAAAGCCAGGTCACAGCTACTGAGGCAAGAGGTGAGGGCTGCCTATGCTCTTCAATAGCGTTCTCTCTGCTAGAGAAGGTGACTTTTAGGATGGGCCAATTGTCCACTTCAGGTTTCAGTTGAGTGCCCTAGGTCCTCACAAAGGACTCAAAGTAGTAGAAAGAGTCTTCCCTATCCGTGGAGGGTTCATACCAAGACCCATATGGGTGCCTGGAACTTCAGAAACCACTCAGCCCCATGTGTACCATAGTTTCCTATACGTATATACCTGTGATAAAGTTAAATTTATAAATTAGAGAGATTAAACACAATAACTAGCAACTAGAACAATTATACCAATGTACTGTAATAAAAGTTATGTGAACATACTTTGTCTTAAATGAGCTTATTGTAATTCTCCACGAATTTAAGGAAAGACTTTAGACTATGTCTTTGGCATATCCAAATTCCCAGCGCGACTGCTCTGTGCTTGGAGGCCAGTGCCTGGCCTGACCTAGCACAGGTCAGATCTGTTACTCAAGAGCTCGAGGCAGGATGACTTCTGTGAGTCTGTGACCAGCCTAGCTGCATGGTGACTTCCAGGTCAGCCTGAGCTCCAGAGAACTAACAGCAGCAGTAACAATAATAAAGGCCAGCAACTTGGTAGCCTGGCAGTTGAGCTGCCGATCATGGTGACTACTGCTAAGCACACTGCATGGATTCGCCTCGGAGATGTGGTTCATGCCTTCAGGAAAGTGGGTGGCGTGGGATTTTTATGACACTACTCTAAAGGCTCTCAATTTTAAAGACTTTGAATTAATCCCTAGTATTATAAGGAAAAAAAGAACAGTATGAAACTTCTGAATTATTTTTGGGATTTTCATTTTTATATTTTCAGACCAAGTTTGGATGCAGGTAACTGAAATCACAGAAAGCAAACTAGGGATGATTACAGCCTTTCTGCTCTCCCCTGGATTGGATGCAGGGTTTTCCTAGCCACTGGCTTCCTAAGTTTCTCAGCTGCCTAGGAAAGTAAGGCAGGCCTTTTCCAGTCCCCTTTTAACATTTTATGTGCATGAGTATTTCGCCCATATGTATGTGTGGGTACCACATGCATGCTTGGTGCCCGAAAAAGTGGAAGAGGGTGTCAGATCCCCTGGGACCAGAGTTACAGGCAGTATGTGCTGCCACATGGGTGCTAGGAATTGAACTGTGTCCTCTGGAAAAGCAGCCCGTGCTCTTAACCTGAGCCAATTCTCCACCTCTTTTTCATTCCTTAACTTTTGATTGTCAGAAAATATGCATGATATAAAACCTACTACAGTAAAGACTTCTTGAACTCATAGACACACTTTGTGATATCAATGTATTCTGTCCGTGTAGAACATTGTGCTGACCAGCTAGGCAGTGGTGGCACATGCCTCTACTCTCAGCATTATGGAGGCAGAGGCAGGCAGATCTCTGTGTTTGAGGCCGGCCTCCTCTACAGAGTGAGATCCAGAACAGCCAGGCTACACAGAGAAACCCTGTCTCAAAAACAAACAAACGAACAAACAAACAAACAACAACAAAAATAACAAAAGAATATTGCACTTATATCCAAGTCCCAAATTAAACCATTTTAGTATATCCTGGACACGACATGGAATGATTGTTGTATTTTATAAAAAAGAAAGAGAAGAAGGAATATGTTTGTTGGAGGCATGGTATGCTGTGGGGGAAGGGGTGCTTCTGTGCGCCCACGCTGAGGCATCCCTTCCCCTTGAGGGACCAGCCACATGATGGTATAGTATAGAATCGAGTTTATTCCGGAATTGGGGAGGGGAGTTGAGAGGGTAGTAGAGACAGAGAAAGGCACGAGGGGGCAGGAGATTGAGAGAGAGATGGGAGGGTAAGGAGCAGGAGCCAGAGGAGAAGAGAGTGAGGAGGGGGAAGCAGCCCCTTTTTTAGTGAGTCAGGCAGGGAGCTGTGGGGCAGAGCCTACACAAAATGCTAAATGCTAACAATGACAGGTTCAGAGCTGTTCTCTCCAAACTTTAAACCTCCTGATTATTTGGAATAATTTTAAATATCAGGAAGACTACACTATTGAATTTTATCCCTCATTCTTGGCTACCATTGTGAAGTGGGACAAAGAATGAAAACAGGTTCGGTGGAGGTTAGTACATTCCCACTGCTGTGAAGCTATAATCAGTATCCATTGTCAGAGCATTCTTACCTTCTGAAACTGAAACTCTGCATTATTAAATACTAATCCTTGACACTGGGCACAGTCACTCATGCTTGTAATCCCAACACTGAGGAAGGAGGTTGGAACAGGAGAATCAATTTGAGAACAACCTGTGTTACACAGAGACTTGCAAGCCAATCTTTGCTACTGAATGGGAGCCTGTCTCAAAAACCAAACCAAACCACCACCACCACCACCAACAACAACAACCCCCCAGGTATGGGGTATGGTACATGCTTGTAACTGAGGAAGGATCAGGAATTCAATGTCAGCCTTGATTACATAATGAGCTCTCTCTCAACCTGAGCCACATGAAACACTATTTCAAAAACAAAAATAAAACCAAACTGTGGGGCTCTGGTGCCAGGGTACTCCCCACAGAGATCTCTGGCCCGGCTAGGTGCGTGGGTTCGGGCGAGGTGGAAAGAGCTGAGGCAGGGAGCGGGGACTGCTTCTGCTGCCTCTGCTGCTGATCCTGCTCCTTTCCACTGCTGCCGCTTTGGTTGCTCAGGCTGGACTGAGCCAGCAGGAGACTGACTAGCAGGTGAAGGGTGCAGTGGAGCTTCTGGGGGAGATTTTGGGACAGCAGATCTCTTCCCCAAGTGACAGCATAACAGCTCTTATGACAGAAGCTCTCAGAGGATGGAATAATTCCTGCACACCTTTAATTCTGAACATGATACTTAAATACAGTTTTTGGACGGGTCAGTGTCTGACAGCAGGTACTTCCTATTGGTTTGGCCTGAGAGCTTGGGGAAGACCTCGTCTACATATTCAGGGGTGTGGTCCTGTTTCTATGACTGATCTATCTTGAGCCTAAGTAACCTGTGGTCAGGTCCTCACCTGTGGAGGAGGGGTTTGGGGCGTTGTCCTATGTGACTGGTCTGTCTCAAACCTCTCTACAGGGGTCTGTGGGGGCTGCAGGTACCTGAGAAGGCCCTGATCTCCTGGGAGACTGGGAATGAGCCTGCTGTCCCTAAGGGTCCCCTGGGGATTCAACCTATCTTGATCAGGTAGCAGGGTACCTTTAAGAGCCTGCTGCCTTACACCAAACAAACAAAAACAGGAGGTGAGGACATGGTTCAGTCGTCAGAGTACTTGTGTAACATGTGCAAAGCCCTGGGTTTGATCCATAGCCATGTAAATCAGGCATGGTGCTGCACGCCTGTAAAGCCAGCACTTGGGAGGAGGACGAGAAAGAAGTTCAAGGACATTCTCACTTGTACAGTGAGTTACAGGCCAACCCTTGGCTGTGTCCTGTTTCAAAACCAGAACACCGTCACAGTCTTTCACATTTCTGGCCTCTGATAACCACCATTCAGCTTCCTGTCTATGAATCTGACTCTTCTGGGTATATTCTTTCTCTGTAGGGCTGAAGGTCATACTTAGTACTTTCAACACTGAAGGCCGGTGTTCTACCACTGAACTTTAGCCCCAGGCCTCTGGGTACTTCTCACATGTGGAAATTGTTCATTTCCATCGGGTTTATTTCACTTTCATTATGTCCTTTAGTCTCATTTATGCTGCAGCACATAGCAAAAATTCCTTTCATTTTAGGCTTAATAATGGTCTAGTGTGTGAATATGCAGTTTTTTGGGTGTTGTTTTTTCAGGGTATGCCAGGGGCAATGGCTTTACCACTGAGCTCCATCCGCAGAAATATTTTCACTCTTGTTTATCTATTTATTCGTCAGCGGGCATTTAGGCTGCTTCCATTTTTTGGCTATTAAGAATAATCCTTGGGTCAAGACGATAACTTGGTGGTTAAGAGGACTTGCTGCTTTCCTAGGGGACTAAAATGTGATTTCTAGGACCCACATTGCACAGTTCACAATTGCTCCCGGTCCAGGGAGTTCAAACACACATGGTATACATTTATATAGACATAGAAATAAAAATAAAAACAAAATCTTTTTTTAAAGGAATGCTGGGACTGGCGGGATAGCTCAGTGGTATAGTACTTGCCTAGAACATATTAGGCCATGGGTTCAATCCTCAGCACCAGCCAGATGTGGCAGTACATGCCTGCAATCCCAGCACTCAAGATGTTGAGGCAAGCACTGTGAATTTACCCCCCACCATACACACACACCACACACACACACACACACACACACACACACACACACACACACACACACACACACATGATACTGAGCAATGCTCTGTTTCCAAACAGCAGCACGGGGCTGGAAAGTTGGCTCACCTATTAAGAGCATTTGCTGCTTTTCAGAAGACCCAAACTCAGTTCCAATGACCCAGGACAGGTGGCTCACTCTAGCTTCAGGGGATCTGATGTCCCCTTCTGGCCTCCTCACACATACACATTAAAAAATACCACAAAAAATCCAGTTGTGGGGGTTGGGGATTTAGCTCAGTGGTAGAGCACTTGCCTAGTAAGCGCAAGGCCCTGGGTTCGGTCCCCAGCTCCGAAAAAAAGAAACGAAACAAAACAAAACAAACAAAACAAAACAAAACAAAACAAAACAAAACAAAACAAAAAATCCAGTTGTGGTGGCACATACCTTTAATTGCAGCAGGCAAATCTCTGAGTTCAAGGTCACCTGCTCGACATAGTGATTTCCTGGACAGCTGCGAGTACATGGAAAGACCCCATCTCAATAAAACAAAACAAAATAACAACAACACATACCACACAAACACACGATCTTGACGCATGGTGGTCCACACTTGTATTCCAGCACTGAGGCATGATTTTAAGGCTGAGGCATGATTTTAAGGTCAACCTGTCTCAAAAAACCCTTGTCCCCAAATCCTCAATACTGAAAATAGAGAAGCAGTGCTGTGAGCAATATGCAGGGATGATTTCTCTAGAGACAAGACAGAGTGGAAAGGATGGTGCAGCAAGTGGACATTCTGAGTACTTAGCATAGATCCTACTTGTGGGTTGGGTGACATAGCTTCCAAAGATTCACTTGCCCCACTCTCCGCCGTTCCACCTCTCACAGACCTCCTTGCTCTGTGACCTGGCTTTCCAGAGCCCTGGGAAGCTGAAGTGCAGCCAGGCCCTGATTAGAAGCAGGCCGGGGTTTCTCTGCTCAGATGCCATTTGTGTCCATTTCTGACTAAAGCAAGAAGCAGAGGGAAGATGATGGGGGCTCCCTCTCTTCTAGTCTTTGTTGTGCTTCCTGGAGCTTTCAGACACCTTGGGTCTTGATAGGACAGCTTTATTTTTCTTTCTGTTTCCAGAGATGATGACTAAACCCAGGGCCTTGTGCTTGCTAGGTAAATGCTATACTATAGAGCTAAACCCTAAGCCTAGGGCAGGCTTATTTTTCTAGAAGCATCTCCGTTACCTCCCCACAAAGTAAAGGCAATTCCTGCTTGGAATTTTCTGTGCTGGCTTTTTACAAGCTGTCTTGTTCTCATTCCTGCATCCCTTCCAGATGTTCCCTGACAGGCAGAAAGCGAGGACTTCACTAAGATTAGCATGCTAGTTGGAAAAGTCCTTCATAGTTAGGTATAGTGATGTACACCTTTAATCCTAGTGCTCAGGAGGCAGAGGCAGGTGGATCTCTGTGAGTTTGAGGCCAGTGTGGTCTACAGTAAGTTCCTGGACAGACAGACCTTCATAGTGAGACCCTGTCTCCAAAATTAAATAAATAATTTTTTAAAAATTATAAAAGAAAAAAGAGAAGCCCTTCACATCTAAGTGAATGAGAGAGGTTCCAAAGTGCTATTCTCCGGGTCCACCTTTCTGAAGTTTGAGTCCCTTCAAAGAGCACAAAAGTTACAGGTATTGGAATTCCTTCAGGACTGGCATCTATGGCTATAAGACATACTCTAGGTGTACAGGTTGTGTCCCAAGCCAGGTGGTACAGATTATAAGCAGAGTTGCATTGGAAGGAGTGGGAAGACTGAGTCCCCTACTTCAGGAGGACTTGTGAGTGCCCCATCTGGAGCCCAAAAGCAGCAGACTACCCCAAGAAAATGATGCCCTGCAGAGGGACTAAGCAGAGGGTACATATGGAGCTGCAGACACATGGATGCAGGAACCTCTCCTGTGCTGGCTCCTGGTGGGATGACTGCAGGTAATAGTATGTATCTCAAAGGCAGAAGAGGGAATTTTGCAAGTTTCTGCAATAAAGACATAATGTTTAGGAAATAAATACATTTAGCCTGATTTAAACAGCATTATATATGAAAATATTCCATAGTTCCATGTGCTGGGCATGTTGGTTTTTGTGTTTAATCACAGAACTCAGGAAGTTAAACACAGGATGACAAATGACTTCAAGGTTAGCCTCATCTATGTATTGAGTTCAGTGCCAACCTAGACTTCATGAAACTTTAAAAGAAAGTGCTCCTATGCAGACCCAGGCTATAGTTGTAGCAAACTGTTGGCTGTCCACCTAGCCTTGGCTTGCTCTCCTTTATTGTGAGAAGTGGCTGTCTGCTGAGGAATGACGCTCTCCGGCACTTGTTCAGGAAAAGGGCACGAAGTCCTAGATTCAATCCCAGGTATGGGCACCAACCAACCACCCAACAAAAGCAGACGCCTCCAAACAGACACCAAACCAAACTAAGGAACCACGAAAACAGCTAAACAACGAAACCCCGCCTTCCTCCCAGAGGGGAGGCTGTAAATACCAGCTGTTTACTTTGCCAGGCTTTCTTGTGCATAATAGAAGCCATGTGTAGCGACTGAGTTCTGGAAAATGAGAGTGAAGGAGAAACGAGATGGAGGTAGGCATGGAAAGAATTCCATGTTTCAAAAAAGAGAATGGAGCTGGGGAGTTATCTAGTTGGTAACGAGCTTACTTACCATGTAAGCATGAAGACCTGAGCCCAGTTTCCAGAACCTACATGAAAATGCCAGGCTGAGTGGAGTAGGCAGGTCTCCGGGGCTTACTGAACAGTTAGCCTAGCCGGAAACGTGCTCCGGGTCTGAGTGCAGAGACCTTGGTTCAAAAACAATGCAGGCAGCTTCTGAGGGGTAGCAAGTGAGGCTGACCTCTCTTCCACATGCACTTACAGGCCTCTCTCTCTCTCTCTCCCTCTCTCTCTCTCTCTCTCTCTCTCTCTCTCTCTCTCCCTCTCTCTCTCTCTCTCTCTCTCTCTCTCTCTCTCTCTCCCCGTGTGTGTGTGTGTGTGTGTGTGTGTGTGTGTGTATAAAGAAATAATAAATCTGTTCTAGAATCTTTTCCCTTTTGCATCAATTTATTTTGTGTGTGTGCCTTTTGTAACTAATGAATTTTATTTTATATGTATGAATTCTTCACTCAAATGCATGTCTGTGTAGCATATGCACACCCAGTGTCCATGCAAGTCAGAAGAGGGCATCAAATCCCCCTTAAGTGGAGTCACAGTCCTTTTCCCTGGCTGGCAGCACAGAGGCTGTAAGATGCCTGGAGTTACTGTAAAAGATGTTAGCCAGCAGGAGTTCGTCAGTGCTCTGGCTGCCACCTGAGTGGATACAGCCAAGCTGGCCAAACAGAAAGAGCTTGCCCCATTCGATGAGAACTGGTTCTACACAGGAGCTGCTTCCATAGCACGGCACCTGTATCTCCATGGTGGTGCGGGGATTGGTTCTATGACCAAGATCTACGGAGGACTGCAGAGAAATGGTGTCAAGCCCAGCCACTTCAGCAGAGGCTGTAAGAGTGTGGCCTGCTGGGTCCTCCAAGCCCTTGGAGGGGCTGAAAATGGTGAAAAAGGACCAAGATGAGGGCTGCAAGCTGACACCACAGGGACAGAGATATCTGGACAGATTGCCGGACTTGTGGCAGCTGCCAACAAAAAGCATTAGAACCAAGGATGCTGGGTTTATAAATTGCCTCATGCATAAAAAAACACCCTGGAGTTACAGATAGCTGTGAACCACCATGTGGGTGCCAGGAACTGAAACGGGGTCCTGTGCAAAAGCAACAAGTGTTGCTAATCACTGAACCATCTCTCCAGACACCTCCCCACCAATACAAATATTTTTTTAAGTTAGACTGCAGTCAGCTATAGTGGAACATGCCTATAATCATAGCAGAGGGAGAAGATCAAGAGTTCAAGGTCATCCTGGGCTACAAAATTTTAAGGGCAACCTGGGTTATCTATGAGTCCTGTCTCAGAACAGCAATACCAAAACAAAAAAGTAAGGTCAACATAGGTGTTTCCTGATGTTATATCAGTTTTAATTATCTGACTCAACAGCTGATTAGCTCAGCCTTTTAGCTGCCATAGACTTAGGCCTAGTTCTCCTTCTTGTATTTTCCCCTTTCTCCCCATACTGTACTAAAAATAAAGCTTGTTTGCTTCAAGGGATGAATACATCCTGGCTAGGAGAAAAGAGGACACTATGTAGGTCGCTGGGACATGTTTTTTTCTAGTACTCCCAAAGAGCCTCTTGGTTTGTTTAAGGAGACGAACTGGAAGGAGCCAGCCTCCCAACTAACTGGCAGATTCCCTTAGCTTCTGTCCAAAAGTAATGAAGTGGGGGATGGGGGGAGGCTTAGCTGAAATTTACAAACAACAATGACAGTTGATCACCAGATGTGCCTCCGCCCTGTGTGTTCTCCCTCCCACACATCAGGCCCCATGGAAGATTCAGAGACCCACGCTTAACATCAGGAAGGCAGGAATGACTCAGGCTGAACTTCCCCACACTCCACTGACATAGGGTACAGGACAGAAATTAAAGTGATTGAAAAACCTAGTGTGCTAGTTTTATGTCAACTTGACACAAGCTTGAGTCATCTGGAAGGAAGGAGCCTCAATTGAGAAAATGCCTCCATAAGATCCAGCTATAGGGAAACCTGTGGGACATTTTCCTACTTAGTGACCAATGTGGGAGGGCCCAGCTCATTGTGGGTGGTGTCATCCCTGGGCTGTTGGCCCTGGGTTCTATAAGAGAGCAAGCTGAGCAAGCCATGAGGAGCAAGCCAGTAAGCAGCATCCCTCCATGGCCGCTGCATCAGCTCCTGCCTCCAGGTTCCTGCCCCATTAATGTTCCTGTCCTGACTTCTTTTGATAATGAACTGTGATGTGGGAAGAGTAGACCAAATATACTCTTTTCTCCCCAAGATACTTTCATCATGGTCTTTCATTGCAGCAACAGAAACCCTACCTAAGACTCATGGACGGATGAGGGTGGCAGATCCCCTGGAGTGGGACTTACTATAGTTGGGAGTCACCTGACTCAGGTACTGACCTTCTGGGAGCTCTCTGACCTCCACATACTTACCATGCACAGCTTACCATGCACATGATGCCTACCCACATACTAATGTGGGGTGTGTGTGTGTGTGTGTGTGTGTGTGTGTGTGTGTGTGGTGTGAAGGGTTTTGTTTTTTGAGAAAGAACTTAGGTGAGTAGGGATGGTGAGAAGATCTGGAAAGACTTGGGGGAGGGAAGAATATAATCAAAATATATTTAAATTTAAAATTTGTTTTATATAAAAAGAAAAGCAAAAGAACAGCTTTATCGGGGCCTGGTGGAACCCAGATGTGCAGAACTGAGGCAGGAGCAACACGTATTCAAGGCCTGTTTGGGCAATTTAGTAAGACACTTATTTTCAAAATAAAAACTAATGAGGGCTGGGACTGGGTATGGTGATGTACACCTTTAACCCTAGTACTTGGAAGGCAGAGGCAGGCAGATTTGTATGAATCCTAGGCCAGCTGTATTATGTGGGGACATCTTCCCCTCCCCAGACACAAAAGAGTGAAAAGCAAAAGTAAAAAAAAATTAAATAAAAAAAAGGGAAAGAGGGCTGGAGATGTGGATGAAGTTCAGTGCAGAGCACTGGCCAGCATCCCACAGGCCTCGTTCCTCATCCCTAGCATTGCAAACCAAACCAAAACACGTTTAGTCAGGTGTTGTGGTGCATGTCTGTAATTCTGGTTTCTTGGGAGGTTGAGGGTGGTAGATCACGAGTTCAAGGTTCACCCAGACTACAAAACATGACCCTGTTTCCAAAAACAAAAGTACTACTTTTATAAACATCACGCAAGGTTTTCAGAGCGACTAGGCAGTGTCTAGGAAGCAGATGCACCTGCTGTGAGTCAGCCCTGCACAGATGTGAGTGCCCGGAAGCAAAACACAAAACTAGCCTTCGAAGCCTCGCTCCTCTAGAGCCTTTCTTGCAGGACCCTCACAAATCCTACTGGGTAGGCTCTCCTACCTGATTTTCCTGTTCCCCACCCTGGCTAGCTAGGGAAGGATTGGGATTGCTCACAACACAGATCCAGTCCTATCACATCCCATGTCACAATTCTCCAGCAGTTTTCAGTGCCCTCTTGCAAACATGTCTGTCCACTAAATGGATCAGTAGGCTCGTGCAGTTGCCTCTGAGTCTGTTGTTCCCCTCTCCTTAAGTTTTAGCTGCTAGGAATCTCTTCCTTTCAGAAACTGGCCTCGAACCCCATTGTGCAGTAGTAGTTGTTAGTCCTTGAGTTTCTCTAGAACAGCATGTACCAGGATAGAATAGACTTTGGCATATCGCCCTGTAAGTTTCTTTAGGGTACTTCCGCCTCCACTTACTGAATCACTTGAAGCTCATGGTTGGCGTCTCCCCAGAGTCTGTGGGAAGCTGTGACACATGAAGTGAAAGTACTCTCTGAATCACCTTGCTGCACAACAATCCCCCAAAGAACCATTTTTGTTAAAAATGACATGAAAATGTCAAATCCTGACAGACATGGTGGCATTCACCAAGAATTCCAGTAATCTAGAAACAGAAATAAGAGGCCAGCAAGTTTGAGGCCAGCCTGTGCTACATAGCAAGAGCTTGCATTAAAAAAATTAAGCCCCTCAGGTGACAGCAGATGCTGGAGAGGATGTGGAGAAAGAGGAACACTCCTCCATTGTTGGTGGGATTGCAGACTGATACAACCATTCTGGAAATCAGTCTGGAGGTTCCTCAGAAAATTGGACATTGAACTGCCTGAGGATCCAGCTATACCTCTCTTGGGCATATACCCAAAAGATGCCCCAACATATAAAAAAGACACGTGCTCCACTATGTTCATCACAGCCTTATTTATAATAGCCAGAAGCTGGAAAGAACCCAGATGCCCTTCAACAGAGGAATGGATACAGAAAATGTGGTACATCTACACAATGGAATATTACTCAGCTATCAAAAACAACGAGTTTATGAAATTCGTAGGCAAATGGTTGGAACTGGAAAATATCATCCTGAGTGAGCTAACCCAATCACAGAAAGACATACATGGTATGCACTCATTGATAAGTGGCTATTAGCCCAAATGCTTGAATTACCCTAGATGCCTAGAACAAATGAAACTCAAGACGGATGATCAAAATGTGAATGCTTCACTCCTTCTTTAAAAGGGGAACAAGAATACCCTTGGCAGGGAAGAGAGAGGCAAAGATTAAAACAGAGACTGAAGGAACACCCATTCAGAGCCTGCCCCACACATATACAGCCACCCAATTAGACAAGATGGATGAAGCAAAGAAGTGCAGACCGACAGGAGCCGGATGTAGATCGCTCCTGAGAGACACAGCCAGAATACAGCAAATACAGAGGCGAATGTCAGCAGCAAACCACTGAACTGAGAATAGGACCCCCGTTGAAGGAATCAGAGAAAGAACTGGAAGAGCTTGAAGGGGCTCGAGACCCCATATGTACAACAATGCCAAGCAACCAGAGCTTCCAGGGACTAAGCCACTACCTAAATACTATACATGGACTGACCCTGGACTCTGACCTCATAGGTAGCAATGAATATCCTAGTAAGAGCACCAGTGGAAGGGGAAGCCCTGGGTCCTGCTAAGACTGAACCCCCAGTGAACTAGACTGTTGGGGGAAGGGCGGCAATGGGGGGAGGGTGGGGAGGGGAACACCCATAAGGAAGGGGAAGGTGGAGGGTGATGTTTGCCCGGAAACCGGGAAAGGGAATAACACTCGAAATGTATATAAGAAATACTCAAGTTAATTTAAAAAAAACAACAAAAAAACCCCAAAACAACAAAAAGAATTAAGCCCCATTCCAGGCAGTGGCAACTCTCACCTTAAATCCCAGCACTTGGGAGGCAGAGGCAGGCAGATCTCTGAGTCTGAGACCGGCCTGGTCTACGGAGCAGGTTCTAGGACAGCCAGGGCTACACAGAGAAACCCTATCTCAAAAAAAAAAAATCAAAACAAACAAACCAATAAATCAACAAATATAAAAAAATTAAGTTCCTAATTCAGTAACTTAACTCATACAAATTAAGCCTTTCTTATTCCCTTGCCAGTGTAAATTTAAACTAATTTCATGTTTAATCGCCTGTAGGGCACTGTCCTCTATTACTTTCCTCTGGGATAACAAAACACAGAGGCAGGCAAGCTCAGGAGCTTCTTCACACATTCCTCTCCAAACAGGGCAACCGCAGCCCCGTCTCGGCACCACCTGCACTGCCTATACACATTGTGATCTCTGAACATTAATACAGATTTCTCCATTCCTAGTAACAATCAGACTTAGACAGTTTCTGCTCGGGTGCATTCCTGTGGTAGTAAGGTGCAGAAATAGAAGGGCTGATCTGACCTCAGTTGGCTTAAGGTACATAAGAAGTATGGTTTCCAAGTGAAATTTTAGAGGGACTATACTATTTACTATGTCGTGCTTACACACAGGGGGCATGCATATCATTAAAATCAGACACGTGGGGAAGGACATGCACAGCATGAACAGTCAATTACGATGGAGACCCGCCCACAGCATCCCCTTAGTAAGCACCTCTTTCTCTTGTGCTCCATAAGACGATGTAGCAAACAATAATCGGCCACTGAATATTCTCAGTCATGAGGCCCACAGTCAGTCTTGACAACTGCATTTCTCTCTCGTAAAGCTGTCTACTTCTTTCATGTATGTGTGTGAAGCCTTATTTTCAGTTTTTTGGCTAAGAGGACAAGAACCTGGTAATACCTAGTCCTAGACCCTAACCACTGGTAACAGCACCATGCTCCTTCTGTGACACTGTCAACGGGATATTTGACGTTCAGATCTTGGCTCAAATCTCAAGTCCAGCACTTCCTACCTTTGTGATTTGGCCACATAGACCATCTTGTTTAAAGATATGCACTGAGGATCCTATGAAACCGAACTGTCCCCATTTCAGGACCTTCCACTTTGACTGTCATTCGCCCTACACCTTTAATTGGCTCCAGGGTAGTACCACCTTTACTTCACCATAGTTTCATTTTCAAGATTTTGTGTGTGGAAACCCTCTTTTCTGAGCTTTATCCTGGGTAGTTCATTCACTTCTCTTCAGTCCACCAAATTCATGGTCTTCTGTTGCACTTCAAGCCATCCTTGTTAACCCGGACCATCTTGTCTCCACCCTGTCTCGGCCAAGTCAGGATCCCAAGCCAGCTTTGATTGACAGGGTCCATTGGGTCACCTGGCATTCCTACATGCCTTGCTCTGAATGTTCTCCAAGCCTGGAGAACCTGTCTTGCCTTGCAAATTTGTGGGGGGAAATGTTGTTTCCTCCTCGACCGACCGTTACCATCAGAGAAGCTCCCTGACTCTCCCCAAAGCCTCCTGCTGTTTCTGAGCAGTCATCTTTTCCCTCACCAACACACTCGGTGACTATCACCCCAGCGCCCCACTCTCAGTGCCTGCTCCAGGCTTGCCTCAGAGCCCATCCATCTTTTGTCTCGGGCACTTTCCCCACCATCTTCTTCTTTTCAGTGCTGAATGCACTCAGAGCTCCTTCATTCTCAGCTCTCCACTCAGGACAGCATTCTATGGCTGACTCATCTTCCTTTTAACTTCAAGCATAGTCTCCATGGCTTCTCGACCTACTTATTGCCTGCTTACGTCTTTTTCTTTCTGTGGTTTTGAAAAGGGTCTATTTGCTATGTTCTTCAAACAGCCTTGTACTTCAAATGCTTTTCTTGCCTCCACCTCCTGAGTGCTGGGATTGAGACATGCGTCACCATGATTTTTTTTCTATTTTAAAGTTTTTTAGGTCAGCAAAATTGCTCAGCAAATTAAAGGCCTCTACCTCCAAGCCCGACAACCCAATCACATTCTTCTATTACTGCTAGCTTCCTTCCCCACCCTTGTCCTTTTTCTATCCTTTCTCTATCTCTAGCGTTTTCCCTTACACTTTTCTGTCCTTTACCCATTTCCTTTTGTACATGAGAAAAAACAACTCCTGGAGCTCCTGCTGCCCCGGCCTCCAAAGCTGGAGATTACAGGTGTGGGCCACTATACCCAGCTCAATATACTTTTGTTTTGTTTTTAGCTATTGAACTCAGGTCTCAAGCAAGAGCTCTACCAACTGTCTCTAACCCCACTCCATGCTGTTTGCGGCTTTGATTTGAAATTTCCCAATGGCGGGGTCACAAACGTTTTTCCTGTATATATTGATCAATTTTCCTACTTAGCGCCCTGTGTAGCTGGGATTACAGGCTTGTGCCATCAGAACTGGCTTCTAAAGAAAGTATTAGCCTTTATAAAATGTAATATTAATACTAATATTAATACTACTACTAATAATAATAGCCTTCCGGGTAAGTATCTGAAAATATTTTTTCTCTATTTGTACTCTGTTTCTTTACTTTGTTGTTTCTTTTGCTGCACAGAAACAAAATGTATCAAATAGCCCAGGCTGGCCTCAAACTCACTCGGTAGCTGAGGCCGGCCTTGAATTGATCCTTCTGCCTCCACTCTCAAGTTCTGGGATTATAGGCGTATGTCACCAAACCAAGCCCTGTAGAGTGCGTGTGTGTGTGTGCGCGTACACACACTTTTTAAAAATAGGACCTATCTGCTTGATGCATTCCTTACTGGCCTCCACTATACAATGTAGCTGAGAATGACCTTGAACTTCTGATCCTTCTGCCTCTACTTCCTGAGTGCTGGGTAACAAGTATGAACCACTATGCCTGCTTCATTCAGTGCTGGGGATCAACCCCTGTCTTCCTGCATTCTAGGCAAACCCTCTACTCACTGAGCTGTATCACCAGCTTGTCTGTAGTATATTTAAGTCAGGTTTTATGATACCTTCTGTATTGCTAATTTAGCCCAGGATTGCTTTGGCCACTCCCAATCTTTTATTTTCATACTAACTATCCTGATTTTATACACAAGGCACACGCACGTGCTTGCTTGCTGTCTGCTAGCACAGGGTAGCATCATATTCTGTTATGCAAGTACAGACACGTGCTACATAAGTGTTCTGGTCAACAGTGGACCTCCTGTATAATGCTGTTCCCATTAGAGTACAAAGCCTAATGATTCTGTAGCTCTCCTGGTTTGTGGAGGTGTTTGCTTTGATGATTGCACAATGCCCAAATTGCCTAATGACACATGCCTCACAATGGATCCTTGTCACAGGTAATACATGACTGTACCAGAAAATACAGTCACGATAATGCATTTGCTGCACAGTGCTGAGCAGAATAAAGAAAACAGATTTGTATACACAGTGTAATCACAGCTATGTAAAAGAAAGGCTAAAAGCTTAAAGAGTCTGAAAAATACTGCCCTGTGATTTCAGGAGCCCAGCAGGTTCAACAGCTCTAAATCTTTTTGAGTTAAAGGGCCTATATTGGTTTGTTGGGATGCCATAATAAAATACCATGGGCTGGGTTACTTAAACAACAGAAATTAATTTTCTCACAGTGATCAAGCAAATTTGGGTCCTGGTGAAGGCTCACTTCTTGGCTTATGACTGGTTTTCTCCTCCCCTCACTCCAACAGACTGTTCTTGAACTCTCGATCCTCTTGGCACTACCTTCCAAGTGTACCAAGATTGCAGTTGTGTACCCACCCATTGCAACCTGGCATTTCTACCTATGCCAGTCCTATTGGATCAGGCCTCTGCCTTCGTAAATTACTTTTCTAAAAGCTCTGTTTCCACATTAGAAGCTAGAGCTTCCATAGCCCAAGTTTGGAGACACACTTTGACCATAAAAGAACCTCTTTGAGATGCCCATGCAAGCTCTCCACTGTCCCCAGGAAACTCCTGCATCACCTCGTACACCTCTACAGATTTTCAGGAAGTTCACAGCCCCGAACTTGAGAGCCACCGCCTTAGGCCAGCTTCCTCTTTTCACAGATGCAGAGACAAAGGTTCCGAAAGAGGAAATGAGCTGCAGCAGCTCAGAAAGGAAGCAGCTTTCCTGATTCTTCATCCTGTACTCGCTTCCCTCACCCCATCATCTGTTAGGACTGCCAAGAACTTTAGACTAGTATCCCAGCATACTGCAGGTCCTGCACAGAGGGTAAAGAATGTGGCTGTTTCTTTACCTAGAACAGTCCCCAGAGAAAACCAGGTGACAGCTAGTGGACAGCACCAATTTTGCTGTTGCTTAGCACAGGGTTTGAGTGTGAGTGGGAAAAAGTGGCTTCTTTGCACCAGAGTTTCACTCGAGCTGAAGCCCTACTGTTTGGTGGTCTGGACATGAGCTGTCCGCCTGGCTCTTCCGAATTTGCACACTGCTTAGAAGCTGGACAATTCAATCCCCCTGGCTCTAATATTTTATGCTTCCATAATTCTAGAACAGGAATCATGGAGAAAAACAAATCACTCGATGTGGTTGGGATCTAGAATTTGGGAGGAAATACTTTTTCATAATATCTTCTAGCTTGACATGGTGGAATACGTCTGTAGGTCTAGATTCACAGGACAGAGGACATACAATCAGGTCCCAAGAGTTTCCAGTTAGTCTAGCCAGTCCCTAAGCTCCAGATTTAGTCGAAGACCCTGTCTCAAAAACTAAAGTGGAGGCTAGTATGACGGCACGGCTTTAATCCCATCACTCAGGAGGCAGAGAGGCTATAAGACTTCAAAGCCATCCAGGGATACACAGAGAGATCCCGTCTCAAAAAAAAAGGTGGAGAGTAATTAATGAAGCCACTGGGCATAAACTCCTGGCCTTGTGTGCACAGAAGCACACACCACTATATGTAAAAATAAAATGGTAAGTCAGAGGCAGGACTGGTGGCACACATCTGTAGTGCCAGCAACTGTAAGGTGGAGGCATGTGGATCAGGAGGTCAAAATCTTCATCTGCACACTCAAGGACAGCCTGAGATACAAAAGATTCTGAAAAAGGTGGAGGGAGGTCCCAAGATCAATCAGCAACATTGTCTTCTAATCGTATAATACAATTATTAGGGGGGAAAAGAGTGTACTTTAAAGGGACGAGAAACCCTCAGGAACAACCTGAAAATACCCTTAAATATTTAAAATATCTCACTAGTCATTTAAAATTTCTACATAAATGGTTCTTTATGTTCCATTATCCATTCTAAAGTGGGATGACTTATAGAAACTCAATTTCTTTATATTTCAAAAGAAATAGCATTTGCGTATGCATGCTCACAGTGTGTGTATGGAGGTCAGGATTTTCTTCCACGTTTAAGTACTGGTGATGGAACTCAGGTGACCAGGTTTTTGTGGTCAAAGCCTTTATGCACTAACCACCTTTGCTGCCCTCTCCCTTTTGTGGAGGGTGGCAACTTGTCTCATGTATCCCATATTTCCCAGACTGGTCTCAGACTCACTACGTACCTGGAGAAAACTATAAACTTGTGATTCCCGTGCCTCTACCTCCAGAGAGCTGAGATTATGGGGGTATACCACCATGTTAGGGTTTTTCTGTACTGGGGATCAAATTGAGGTCTTCATGAATATTGGGCAAGCACCCTACCAACTGAGGTACACCCCTGGCTTTTGGTAGCTCTATTTCTAAAAATGGAGTGAGAGAATGAAGTGGTGATTCCAACAGGAAATACTATTTATCTTTAGGCAAAGGGGGATGATTCTAGAGAATCACTTTATTTTATCAGCTGAATTAATAAGTAATCAGACTGTCTTCCTACCTTCCCTGTTAATGTCACATTAGCAGTTGGAGCCTTCACTCAGCACGGACAGCAAAAGCAAGGGACACTGATTGTAGGGCTGGTCTGGAAGCTGATATTCCAGAAAAAAATCCTTTAGCTTTGTACCCCATAAACAATAAAGCCTTAGAGTCCACACATCCACCTGCTGCTGTCTCTGTCTGAGGAGACCTCACCCCTGGCTCAGCAATCAGGCTCAGTTTCTGTGTAGAGAACAAAAAAGTTGTCACAAGGGAAGTGGAAGTAAGAGGCTAGTGTTTTGAAGTGTCAAAGGGTAGCATCAGAACAATGACCACCACCATCACCTTCTACTCTTGCCTTTAAATTGGCTCCAGTAATCCATGTCAGAGCCAATCACTCTACTTGAAGACCTGGAAGGTGGGAATCACAGGCAACTTCTCTTTTCTCAAGGAACAGCCTAGCGGCACTGCCCTCTTGTGGTTATAGGAGAGTATTACAAGGCTGGCTGGGGACAGCTCAGTAATACAGTCCTTGCCTAGAAGGTGCTAAGTCTTGGTTTCAACCCCGAGTACTGCAGACAAAACATTAACAAAAGGATATTAAAATGTGGGTGACTTTAAGACATTCTTTCCTTTTCTTTTTGACAGGGTTTCACTATGTAGCCATGCCTAGCCTAGAAGTCAATAAGTAGACCAGGCTGGCCTCAAATTCAACAAAGATTCCCTGCCTCTGTCCCCAAAGTGTTGGGATTAAAGGAATGTGCCAACCACAACTGGCCTATGGGAACTGATATTGCATGTAACAATATGTAATGGTAAAAATCAAGGAAATGAATAGTATTTATCGTTTATTTGCTTTGCAAACATTCAAAATCCTTCTAGCATTTTAGAATAATTATTAACTGCAGTTATGTAGCGGCGATACTAGAACTTAGTTCGCTGTTTAGGGGTGACAGTACTCATCAAGCAACCTCTTTCTTTTGGGGGCGTGTGTGTTAGAGTCTCACTGTGAAACTCAGGCTAACTAGGAGCCTGCTTTCCCCAGAGTGCTGAGGTTACAGACATGTACCCTTAACCCAGATGAAGCAGCTTATTTCTCTCCCCTGCCATCTGATCGATCTCAAATACTGGTAACCTTTATTATTTTCTGATTAGGTAAGTTCATTTAGCATTCACATATGGTGAAACTATTTGTTTTTCTGTGCCTGCCTTATATTTCTTTTGACATAATTTTAGTTTTTGTCCTTTATTAAAAATAAAATTAGCTAGGCAGCACTCAGGAGGCAGAGGGAGGAGGATCTCTGTGACTTTAAGGTTAGCGTGGACTACAAGACCAAGTTTCAGAACAGCCAAGGCTACATAGAAAAACTCTATCTCAAAACACACACACACACACACACACACACACACACACACACACACACACACACACTTTTTATTTCATGTGTGTTTTACTGCATGTATTTGTACCATGTGTGTGCTCAGTGCCCTCAGAGGTCAGAAAGAGGGCATTGGATCTCCTGGAGCTGGAGTTAGGGATAGTTGCAAACTACCATGTGGGTGCTGGAAATCGACCCCACCCCCACTGCAAGAGTAACAAGTGCTCTAAACTACTGAGCCATCTTCTCAGCCCTCTTCATTTCTTTTGGTCTGATATTTGACCCTGGGGGATTAGTAGTCCCCCAGACCTTAGCACAACAGGTCATAAAACTCCGCATTAAGACAATTCTACATGCTGAGATTCAAACAGAGTCTAGTCCATCAAAGTCCATAATTCTGGGAAAGTCTCTCAATGGACTAACCTTGCCTTTTGGCTTCTGTAGTTCTGCTTCTGGCTAACTGTTCTTGTTAAATGAAGTGTGTCAACCCAGGACATGTTTGCCTTTTTTCCTTAAAAGCTCAATTTGAGAAACACTTTCTATTGGTTTAAGCCCAAGTCTGATCAGTCTTCTTTGGCAAATACCCCACAACACTTCTTCAGACCCTATCAAGATCCTAGAGCAAGACCTTGAGATACCAGGGATTGGGGGAAGAGCACAGTGGTCTAGGAGCTCCTAGGGGGTGTGGAACCCCAGGTCCCCAGCTTAGCTTTGATTAATCATTGCCTAACGCTTCATAGGAATCTGACACTTCCACCTCAAAAGGAAACAAATTAGAAGGTCGCTTGGTCTGTCACCTCCAGAGGTAAGTCTGGTTAAGGAGAAGTCTGTATGGACACATAGGAGAGCTCAGATGAGACTGCTGCTGATTGTGTCCGGGATCCGTGCTAAGACGGCACTGGATTCTTTTCTGTCTGTTCAGGTATATGAATGTGTGGTGGCCACCCATGGTTGTTTTTACTCTGTCTCTTTGTGTGTGTCTATGAGTGTGTCTTTCTATGTGCTTCTGTCAGTTTTGCTTCCCTGTAAGGCCCAATGACTTTCTCTGTTGTGAGACCTCTCACCACCTGGCTTAAAACGTATGCCCCTTCCTGTCAGGAACCTAACCTCATTTTGGCCACTCACAGAAACAAATAAACACAAACAGAACAAAAGTACCCATCCCCACTCCAGGAGCAGAAGGGCTCACTTGTTTTCTTGCTTGACTCCTGTTCACAAGTCTGGGTTGGTCCCTGTGTGGAGGTGGGGAGAGGGCAGGTCTCTCATCCACCTCCCACCCAATGTAGGCTCAATGCATACAGGGATGGGGAAGTAGTCCTCCCCGGTGAACATCTCCTCCCTCAGTGCCTACTCTGAGTAGCCCTAGGGAAGGAGAAAAGTTCCCCTGTGCCAAGCCTGAAGGAAGAAAGGAAAGCTCCATTCCTTTTCCTTCCTGATTTATGTCTCCTTAATAATCAATGATCCATAAAACCCACCATTCTCTGGAAAGAGGTAGAAAAACCATCCCTGGGTTGGGCAGGAGGATCACTGCCGACAATGCAGCCTGAACAACAGAAGGGACTTTCCCTCCTGTCCAAAGAGACTTCAAAATTTTTTTACTAGGTCCTTTTCAGAAGGATTAGGCAGCTGCTAAAAAGATTTCCTTTGCCAGTCAGCCCCAGATATTGGAAAAGGGGTTTAAAAGCTAAAAAAATAATTTAAAGGTTTAAGTATGTCCCAGTAGCTGGAGGTAGTTTAAAGGACCTTTAAGAACAGAAAACTGAGTAAGTCCTCAGAGCCCCTAATCAAAACAACACCTTTTGCATAGACTGATGCGGGAAGCCAACCCGGGCTGTTCTTGTTCTTGGTTCTTCTTGAGGCAGCGGAGGGGAAGACAGTCGGTGGGGGTAAGACTTGGCCCTATCAGATATTTAGGGTTACTGTATAATACTAAAATGTTGACCTATCTATAATCTAAGTCACGTTGCTTCAGTACCTGGCCTGCCTCCTGAGTTCCTCTGAGGAGAGAAACTGTTTAGCATCTCATCCTAAAATAGCAGAGTACTGAGTAAAGGACTAATTGCTAGAGCCTTTTCCCATTTGTCCAGATGAGATGCCTCTTGCTTGTTGGGCTAAGGAGAAGTTTGGAGCAATAAACTTCTATTGAACCAGGAGAAGAGAATAATGCTCACAGAAGAAAAAGCTTTTTTTTTTTTTTTTTTTTTGGTTCTTTATTTCGGAGCTGGGGACCGAACCCAGGGCCTTGCGCTTCCTAGGTAAGCGCTCTACCACTGAGCTAAATCCCCAGCCCCGAAGAAAAAGCTTTTACATAAGCAAATAAGCATAAACTCCCGTAAGTTCATATACAGATACAATTGGGGCCAGCTTACATGCATTCTCTCAATTACATACTTACACACATGTATATATTCTCACAATTACATACTTACACACATGTATATATTCTCACAATTACATACTTACGCCCACACATCCAAACTTAGTTCTTAGCTTCTCTTTGCCAGCTCCTGACAAATGGAAAGCCACTGTCACCTTCTCTGACTTACAGATACCCACCAACATTTGTGTGTCCTATCCTCTGTCAGACGACGTCTCCTAACCAGTTCAGCTATTTCCATTCAGATGGAGCAATACTCAATGACCTTGGAAACAAAGGGGTAAATTGCAGTCTATGTTGCCTGTCTTAAAGAGACAGGCATGCTAATGCCCTATCAGTCATCCTGGGATATGCCTTTCTTCTCCTGCTTGTGAATAAATCCAGGACTCTGATTCTCATGAGTCTGGTTCTTTCAGAGAAGCAGGTGTACAATGTCTTGGACCTAAATGATACCTTCTGCAGCCTACTATTCACAGAGGTAAACCAACACACATTTGCTTTTAAATGTACAGAACCAGAGGAGGGTTACAGCAGGTAATTTCTATGGGCCAGATTGTCCAAAGATCTAAATGCTGACCTCCTGCCCTTCCAACAGAGGTTTCTCGGGAAAATAGATAATAAACAGCCACCGAGGGATTGCTGCCAGCGTTACAGACCTTGAGGGCTACAGAGTGTCAGCAAGAAAGCCCAGCTTTGAAGAAGACTACCTATCTTGGCTGCCAGCTGAAGGGAGGCAAAAGGAGCCTGTTTCAGAGTAGGCTTGCTGCCATCATCCTTCCGATCCCAACAAAGGTTAAGAGACAGGTTTGAGAGTTCCTAGGTACATCTAGGCATTGTTGCCTCTGGACACTAGCATTTGTGGCAATAGCAAGGCTTCTATATACCATCGAAAGAAGGGCACTGAGCCCCTAATCTGGAATGAGACTAAATGAAAGGCATTTGAGCTTTTAAAAACAGTTCTGACTGCATTTCCAGGCTGTTGCAAAACCTTTTCATTTCTTTGTCCACAATACAAAAGACAAAGGGGGTTGTAATCCAAACTTTAGAGCCATGGAAATGCCCTATGACATACCTGTCCAAACAATTATATCCTGTAGCTACAGGATGGCCCACCTGTCTAAGCTGTGGTGGTTATTGCTAGTCAAGTGGAAAAAAAAACAAGTAACTTTGGGTCAAGATCATATCACCCCATGCATTTGAGGCCCTCTTCCAAAACACACCAGAACACTGGCTCTCCAATGCCTTGTGACCCAGTTCCAGGCCCTGCTTCTGGACTACTGGCATCAATACTGCTCCCTTTTACCTGATGACGAACCACAAGTACTGACTTGACTGTTACAAGAATCAGGTATGTGGGAGCTGCAGTAGTTACTTTAATTGTAATGATTTGGGACCAATCCAGGTGTCTCAGACCAAAAAGCAGAACTGATGGATATAATTGAGGCTCTCAGATGGGAAAAAGAAAAGTCCACCATAATGGA
The DNA here is from genome assembly GCF_021556685.1 of Rattus norvegicus. Lineage (NCBI taxonomy): Eukaryota > Metazoa > Chordata > Mammalia > Rodentia > Muridae > Rattus > Rattus norvegicus. Next base: position 74,901,784 of record NC_141554.1, read on the forward strand.
CAGTCACTATGCTTTTACTACTGTGCATGTCTATGGTTTGATCTATAGAGAAATGGGACTTCTCAAGGAAAAAACTGTCTTGACCTTCCTAGAGGTTATTTGGCTTCTCTTATGAATTGCTGTCTTCACTGCCAGGCTGCTGACTTGGCTGTCTGACTAATGGTCCTGAGACCATCGAGGTCTATTGATGTTCTGGTGACATACCTTGACCCAGTACTTCTTGAGACTACATGATAAAATCAAGAAGGAATAAAGGATGGATGCAAAAAAAAAAAGAATGGACATCTTAAACACAGGAGTTGATGGAGGATACCAGAGGGAAAGATAATTTTCAGAGAACCAACTGTCAGGACTCTGGTAACTAACTGACCTTCACCAGGCTGGGGTCCACAAAACTGGAGGCTCAGACCAAGGGATGGTATATATATTAGTCAGGGTTCTTTAGAGTCACAGAACTTCTGGAATAGCTCTCTATATTGAGGGAATTTATTGTGATGACTTAAGAGTCCAACTAACCCAACAATGGCAGCTGTGGATGCCATTGTTCCGCCCAAGAATCTAGTAGTTGCTCAGTCCCACGAGGCTAGCGAGTTGTTTGAGCTGCTCTTCTGTAGAAGTAGCTTCTACCAAATGTGCTGGCAAGTAAGTATAAGCATTGAAGAAGAGTGAATCTTCCTTCTTCCAATGTCCTTCTGTAGGTCTCCAGCAGAAGGTGTGGCCCAGGTTAAAGATTTGTACCACCACTCCTGGATCTGGGGCTTATTTGTCCCAGGCTGACCTAGAACTCAGAGATCTCTTTGCCTCAGTCTCCTGCAATTAAAGGTGTTGTACTACCTTGTCTGGGCCTAAGCTTTTCATGGTTACTATGCCTCAAGATCTCCATGTCAAGATCCAGGTCAAAAACCTGTGTCTTCCAGCCTCAAGATCTGGATCACAGGTGTGCTTTCCAATTCTGGATCGTAGTTCATTCCAGGTACAGTCAAGGTGACAACCAGGAATAGCCATTACAGTATACCTAACAGACTGGACAGTCTAGAGCATTATATCTCAGCCAGATGCTAGTTTTGTGCTAGTGAATCAAAAGCAGAGACTCTTTACCCAGGAAGGGATCAGAATGAGAAACCAACACTCCAATGAACTCTGAAAACTGGCATTACCAAGATCTGGCCTGGTTAGGGAGGATAAAAGCATTTGCTAGTTTTTAAATATACCTTTTCTTGGTGGGTAGAAGCATTTCTGACCCGGACTGAAACTGCTCAAAAAGCAGCTAAAAAGTTTCTCTGCTCCCCTGATTTGGCCTCACCTAGCAATGGGCCGAACTTTTATAGCCAAAACTTCTTAATTAATAGCTCAGACATTAATTAGATTAATATTTTAATCTATTAAACATGGATTGAAAATATTACTGTGCATATAGACCTCAGAGTTCTGACCAGGTAAAAAGAATAAACAAGACATTAAAAGAAACTGATACACTCTCATTAGAGTCCAACAAAGGGTGGCTAGGCCTCCTTCCTGCTTTTGTCGCACTGCACCCCACATAGGGAGGATTTATCCTTCTATGAGACTATGGTTGGAAGGCCTCCTCCACTGCTTCCCAGTCTCAGAGAACAGCAGTTGGCAGAATCCCTTTCTCAGATTACTGAAGGCTCTCCAGTTTTCTATACACGGTATCCTTTGGACTATCCGAGAGACCCAGCTGGTCACTTCTGATCCCATCACCAGTGATACAATCTAGGACAAGTGAGTAGCCAAAGGGGCCCTGGAACTAACCTGGAAAGAACTATACAAGGTGACTCTCTCTTCTTATATAGCAGTTAAAGTAGCTGAGGTTACACCATGGATCCACCACACCCAGGTCAGGAAAGCAGAAGCCACAGATAATGCTGCCAAATAGACTGTTTCTGGACTGTGAACTCCTCAAAATTAAGGTTTCATTTTGCTTTTGGCCCTTGCACTCCCTGCCCATCTACCTCCTCCTGAGTCTTGTGTTTTGCACTATGGGTATGAATACAGGGTCATGCATGGTCCAACATCCATTTCCCTCTTCAGGTCTGGCCTGGAAACTGAGGACTACAGGTGCAGGGAAGGTATTAGCTAGAGGGACTACAGACCAGCAATCCATATTCATCTTGACCTTTACTCACTGATGTCCACTTTAAGTGTCTGGTTGGAAAAAGGAAAGATGGGAGATGGAGAGATGGCTCAGTGGTTAGGAGCACTGACTGCTCTTCCAGAGGTCCTGAGTTCAAATCCCAGCAACCACATGGTGGCTCACAACCATCTGTAATGAGATCTGATGCCCTCTTCTGGTGTGTCTGAAGACAGCTACACTGTACTTATATATAATAAATAAATAAGTCAAAAAAAAAAGAAAAGAAAAGAAAGAGGAAAGCTGTCCAAATTTATCTTTTGAGGTAGAAATAAAGACTTTATAATTCTATGCATACCCTGTGACTGGGCTCTCTAACTGCCAGGAGTAGGATAGTTTCCATAGCAAGAATCGAGGTTATAAAACAGATGCTTCCTAAAAACACACATATGTATATATAGAAAACACACACATATGTATACATAGAAAAATCACACATATGTATATATAGAAAAAACACACATATGTATGTATAGAAAAAAAGCCCCCACCCAAGAAAAACACAACAGGAAAACATAATCCAATGGCCACAAAATTAAAAATCTGGAAATTCCTTCAAAACATATGGATTTTGTGCTTAAACGCTCACCCCGAGAAAGGCTCAGTGCTACACTGGGATCCTGAACACCTAGCATAGTCGCCAGATGGCTAATAAAGACTTTCTATGAATTTAAACCCATGTTCAAGCAGTTTTTTCTGGTGAATCTCACAACACCTCCACCTTTGAGAGTAAGTAGATGGGAAAATGCAAATTTTTTTTTAGTTACTGTACTGTACACAAGTGCAACTTTTTTGTAGGTTTTCAGCACAAAATCATAATTACTTTCTGAATGAAAATGTATCACCCAAAGGGGAAATATTTATTGAAAATTGAAGTTGATATTTCAGTATATAGGTATCATTCTCATTTTTCTTTATATTTTTCTTTTATTGGATATTTTCTTTTTTTACATTTCAAATGTTATCCTCTTTCCCGGTTTCCCCTTTGGCAACCCCGTATCCCACAAAATTTTAAGTATCTGAAAACAGAGCCTGTCTTGTTGGTACATGTTTATAGTGCCAGCGCTTGGGAGGTGGAGCTCAAGACCAGTCACACTTACATAGTTTAAGGCTACCCTGAGATGTAAAGTGGAGTGGCACCATGTTTGTCTGTCTCTGTCTCTCTGTCTCTCTGTCTCTCTGTCTCTCTCTCTCTCTCTCTCACACACACACACACACACAGCAAACATAAAAGAAAACGAAGCTATATCTACAAATCACACAGCATTTCTTATCTCAATGAGATCTTCTATAAAGAGGTTCATTTAGTGATGCTTTGGGGTAAGAAATACACATAATATTTTTACAGGTGTACTGTTTACCCTAGCACTATTTTTCTCATTATTATTTCTCCTTTTGTGTGTATGTATGCGTGTATGTATGTGTGTGCCACAGCTCACATGTACATGCCAGAGGACAACTTTCAGGAGTCAGTTCTCTCTATTATATGTATTCCAGGGATTGAATTCAGGTCACCAGGCAGTAAGTACCTTTATCTTTTTGAGCCACTTTACTGTCAGGATAACCACTATGCTATGAAAATGGCCCTTCCCAATGTCTTTTAGATGGATTCCTGTTGTTCTATGGGAGAGAACTTTTATCTCCATCATTGATCGAGCATTTCATTGAATGGATGCACTATGATATAACAATACAGTCCTACAGGGATGGAGATTTGCCTCAAGTGCAGTCTAAACGCTTACTCATTTGGAGATAATGAGCCATCTTAGTAGTCCTTTGTTTCCCCATTAATTTAAATTTAATGAGACATTAGAAAAAAGAACAGCAAGGCTGAGAACAAGGTCAATGTTACAATGTACCAGCTCCATGTGAGGAGTCCTGAGCTTGATTCCCCAATACCACAAACACAGAAAATAAAGAAAGAAGAGAGAGAATGAAAGCGTAAGTTCAGGTAGGGAAGGAGGAAATGAGGAAAGTACTATTGCTGAGTGTGGAGACAAGTTCAAAACCTAGAAGAATGCAAACACTTGTTGGCTGTTGTAAACCCAGAATGTGTCTCCCTCCTCCTTTTAACCCCAGTACTGGTGAGGCTGAGGCAGAAGGATCACTATGGGTTCTGGATAACAGAGTAAAACAAACAAAAAGTAAGAAAGGAGAAATTGGTTGCTTGGACAAAGAATGAAACTGGTAAAAGGTTTGGTGAGATACATGAAAAAAAAAAACAGGCAAATTGGTGGGCACACCTAAAATCTCAGAACATGGGAGGTAAAGTCAGGGGAATAAAATGTTCAAAGTTATTTTGGGGTACATATCAAATTTGAGGCCAGCTTAGCCTGTGTTAGACTTAGCATTAAAACAACAATAAGACAGAGCATGTGCGTGTGCACTCATCCCCCCGCCCCCACCTCCGCACACACAAAATTTAAAAAGGAAAAGAACAGGAAATGAAAGGCCAGAAACAATTACCACAAAGCAGGCAGATATTAAAATCAACAGAACATCAAGAGTGATTGGATGTTCACACAGTATTTACACAAAATATAGTTGATGCATTTTTAAATATGGAGGGAAAACAATTCCCTTACAACGAAGTGAGCTGGACATGCACCCTGATCACATAGTAAATGTTAATAGCACCAGGCATAAGGCAAAATACTGGTGTCACGCTGGCGGAAGGAGAGCATGTTAACCATGGAGAATGCCGAATTTTTCATGGCAGAGCAGTTACACAGTAGGAGGGGCTTCCTGCAAAACAGTCAAAATTGACCTGCACAAATGTTCCTGTGCTGCAAGGTAAAATTGTCACGAGCAGCGTTCTAGTTTAAAAGCTACTGAAGACGTGTGGCAGTCAGATATAATGCAAATGCATGGTCTTGCATTGGAAAAGGACTTTTAGAAAATGAGAAATATTACTGAGACAATGAGGAAATATTTCATGTGACCAGAAAGGAGGTAACTGGAAGGTCTCAATGTTAACTAGTCAGTGTGGTAAGTACATTAAGGCCTTGTAGGAAAACATTCATTTTCTTGGGAGATATATGTTGCGACATTTAGAAATGTATCATAATGTCTTTGGGTATACAAATAACTCAATAGAATGATTAAATGTGCGTGCGCACACACACACATGCACACACGCACACACACACACAAAGCTGAGTGCAACAGAATTTACCTGTAGACAAAATTACTTAAAAAGATGAGGGAAGAGCACCAGAAGTTTGAGGTAAGATCCTTAAATCTAAAACAAACAAAAAATGGAGAGAGATAAAATTAAAGTAAAACCCAAGGGCTGGAAAGCTGACTCGGTATTTAAGAGCATATACTTGTTGGGAGCGATGCCCTTGAAGCCCTCCATTGTTGATGTTATTATTATGGTTAGAATTAAGTATGACTAGGTTCATAGAAAATCCCCAGCGAGCTGCAGAAGACTAATACAAATCTGGTGGTCAAGAAAATAATAATATGATAAAGACATCCTGCTGACTAATAATATGACAAACCTGTGACTTTTCTGACAACCTGTCAACATCAGCCTACTCCCTGACCACACGAATATTGTGTCCTTGGCCTGCATAAATGTTTCTTATTTCCCCCCTCCCTCTGTTACCCATGTTATGGTATAAATTCAGCATTGGGGAAAAATAAAATTGTCGCCTTGATCAGACTCTTGTCTTGGCGTCCTTCTTTGCATCTCTTGTCCCCCATTCTCTTCCAGGTACCTTCAGACCTATCGCTTACTATACTGCTCTCACAGAGGATCAGAGTTTGATTTCCACCATTCCCATCAAGTGGCTCACAATTGCCAGTAACTCCAGCTCTAGGAGGATCAATCCAACATTTATGGTCTCTGCTATACCTGCACAGACGCACACCCGCCCACTCCCCCCACCCAGATTCCCTATCAACTTTTTCCCCACTTAATTCTGACATATGACCCAGGAATACATATGTTCACTCCATACAAACTGCTGGAAAAACTTAGAAAGGAGGGTCAGGGTCACTCCCCAGCTGAAGTTCTTAGATGGGAATTACCATGGTACCAAAAGCTGGTGAAGGCAGTTTGAAAGAAACAAACCCCAAGGCAATCGTACATTCATGACACAGAAGCAAAAACATCACAGAGACTGGAAGCAACTGAATCCGACAAAATGACTTAGGGAAAAACCCCAACTGAACAGAGTTCATTCCAAGAATACAAACCTCCCTTTGGAAATCAGGTATCTGTACACATTTCCATGCTGAAAACAAAATTACACTTCATATTCAGGAAAGGTTAGGTGGGACGGTCAATATTTAGTTAAGATATATTGCTTACAGTTCTTTTAGGAAATCAGAATGTGGAGGTAAAATTTGTTTACAGGCAAATGAGGCTTTGACACTTTAAAAACGTTGATATTTCTGTGTATGGGTGTTTTGTCTGTATGTTTGTCTGTGCATTACATGGGTGTCCTCAGAGACCAGAAGACAACTGTGAGTCATCCTGCAGGTGCTGGTAATTGAACCCAGGTCCTCTTAACAGTAGAGTCATCTCTTAAGTCCCTAAGTTTTTTTCTTTTTTCTTTTGTTTTGTTTTGTTTTGTTTTTTAAAGACAGATCTTATATACCCAGGCTGTCTTGAACTCATCCAATAACTGAAGACAAGTTTGAACTTCTGGTTCTTTTCTTTTATTTCCTGAGTGCTGAGATTAGGGCCTCGTTGCATGCAAGGCAAGCACTCTAGTAACTGAGTTACATACTTGGCACTGGATTGCTTGCTTTGGTCTCTGTCCATCCGTCCTGTCTGTCCATCCGTCTGTCTCTGTCTGTCTCTCTGTCTCTCTCTGTCTGTCTGTCTCTCTCTCTCTCTCTCGTGTGTGTGTGTGTGTGTGTGTGTGTGTGTGTGTGTGTGTGTGTGCGTCTTGCATGCATGTATATGTGAGTACTCCTATGGAAGCTAGAAGTCATTTTTTCCTTGATCATTCTCTACTTAATTTTTTAATAAAGAAGTTGAATTTTCACTATTTTTAAGTGTGTGTCTGTGTCTGTGTGTGTCTGTGTATATGTGTCTAGGGATGGGATTGCACTTATACAGTGTGTGTGTGTGTGTGTGTGTGTGTGTGTGTGTGTGTGTGTGTGTTGGCAGAAAGCAGAGGTGTCAGATTCCCTAAAACTGGAGTTACAGGCCGTTGTGAGCTGCCTGATGTGGGTGTTGGAAACTGAACAACAGTGGACAACTGAACACCAGCAGTATATGCTGTTAACCATGGAACCATTTCTCCACCCATTCCACGTTATTTTTTTCAATACTGGTTCTCTCACTGAACCTGGAGCTTGCCAAATAAGTTAGGCTAGATAGCCAGAAAGCCCCTGGAATACATCTGTATCCACCTGCCCCCACCTCAGCATTGGGGTTACAGATTTTTGTTGCCAATTCCTGGCTTTTACACTGGTGCTGGCCATCCAAATGTAGCTCCTCATGCAAGTACAGTACACAGTTTACCCACTGAGCCTTCAGCCCAGTCCACTTTGCATGATTTTAAAAATAGGTTTTCTGCCTGGGATATAGTTCAATCAGGAGAGTACTTGTTAGCATTTTGTCTAAGCTCCACCCCACAGTTACCTGGCAACAGCCAGGTATGCCTGAATCACTATAAAAGGGGCTGCTTGCCTCCCTCTGCTATCTCTTGCTCTTGCCTTCTTGCTCCTGCTTTGTCCTCTCATCCCTTCCCGCCTCTCCCCATTCCCTCCCTTCCTACCTCTCTCTCCATGAGCTCATGGCTAGCCCCTCCCTTCTCCTCTCTTCTCCTCTCCTCTCCTCTCCTCTCCTCTCCTCTCCTCTCCTGTCCTCTCCTCTCCTCTCTCCTCCCCCTTTCACTGTCTCTCTCTTTCTCTGTCTCTACTACCCTCTTAACTCCCCTCCCCATGCCCTGACTGAACTATTCTATACTATACCATCCTATGGCTGGTCCCTCAGGGAGAAGGGGTGCCTCAGCATGGGTCCTTGGAGGCAACCCCTTTCTCCACACCTGACTACATACCCACCAAAAAATTCCCTCCTTCTCTCTTTATCTCTTTATAAACACAACATTTGGTGCTGAGACTCAGATTTTTGCTAGTACTAGTAAGTTATGCTCTATTTACTATATACATTCTCAAACAAGTAATTTAATAAACATAAGTTGTCTAACTCAGATATGACCAATAGATACAGCTCTCAATTTTATCAGAAATGTATGTATGTGTACACACACACACACACACACACACACACACACACACACACACACACAAGCTTATGACAGACAGAGGCTCCCAGAACCTAACAGCTTACCCCCCAAGGTCTCAGAAGGTAATGAACACGGCTACAAGACGCTGCCTGGATTGTGGTATGATAACCACTGAGAAACACCACTATTTCATGTTGCTGCCTCTTTTGTAAACTTATAAGCTATAGGAAACCCACTGAGACCTACCTCTCATGGACCAAATAGACTCTATCCAGATAAGTCCATCTGCCTAAAGTTCCCACTTACTACCTATTCCAGAGGGCAGGATTCCTCTGGGTTTCAAATGTACATCTAAGAAAGAATTTCTTCCTCCCAAACATATTTAACTTTATTCTCTACCGTGTGTGTGTGTGTGTGTGTGTGTGTGTGTGTGTGTGTGTGTGTGTGTGTGTTTCACCATCTTGCCAAGTCCAGGTGCTTACAACAATCCAGAACAGCTTCAGAGAAGCAACATCCAGACACACTAATCTCCTTTCACAGACACAGATGCTTCTACTGGACTTGTTCCTTTTGATCTTTCCACAGATGGTTCCACAGACCTTGGACAGCAAGGAAACAGCCAACTCTTCTAAGACTAGACCAACATTACCCATTCTTCTAGGTTTCCTAGAGATAATGTTCCCCGAAGCCAGCAGGAAGTAGTTAAAGATCAAAATGAACCTATTCCTGCTTCATCATTGCCTCTTTCTAATTTTTTTAATTAAACCAAAAACAGGGGAATGTTAGCATTTTGTGTAAGCTCTGTCCCACAGTTACCTGGCAATGACCAGTGTGGGACCGTGAAAAGCATCCTGGTTCCTGGTTGAACTAAGGCTAGAAACCTCAGTGACCCTGAAGGGATGGTAGGCATTTTGCCTGACTCCCAGGGAACAAGGCTCCAATCACTAGCTACAGACCTTTAGATTTGTGGCTATCAGTCACATAAGGGTAATGCCTCAAGCCCCTCCACAGGTAGAGGACTTGACCACAGGTCCCATAGGCTCAAGACAGATCTCCTTTATAATGAGGTACCTAAAGTCTTGGAGGGCTTAGCCAATAAGCTTTCCTTCCCAGACATTCATTCCTCCCTGCAAAAGGTGTTTAATCTCAGGCCCACCCTCATAAGTGAGATACGGTTTTACTCATCCACTTTCCATCAAATAAATCAAAATAAATACCTTAAAGCCATGGACTGTCTCTTTTCTTCGAGATTTGTCATGGGGAGCTGTGGAGAAGCCCTTCACCTACAGAGCCACCATCTAATCTCCTGTAGAAGGTCCAGCCACAGCAGCTACCACTAATAAGCTTGCAGCCTGCCACCATCAAGCCACGGACTGCTCCCAGCCCCAAGACATCAACTGGAGTCTTCTCTTTTCTCCCTTGGCCCCGGGCTAGATTTCTGCAGCATTCAGTGGTGCCTAGGTATCTGAGAGCCTGAGAAGCAGATGGCCCTGGCCTCCTTGCAGGTCCAGGGACCCCAGAGCCAACTCTGGCTATGTACTGTGCCTCAGACTGCACTTCCCCACCTCTGGAACAGTGTCCAGTGGCTTCTCTACAGCCCAACACCAGCCTGGCTGGAAACGATGGGGTCGAGCAGCCGAGCCCTTTGGCACAGTGGACTCCAGACATAACCCTCCAGGTTAGGTATGCCTGACTCACTATAAAAGGGGCTGCTTGGTCCCCCTCCACTTTCTCTTGCTCTTGCCTTCTTGCCCCTGCTCTGTCATCTTGTCTCTTCCCCCTCTCCCCATTTATTTCCCCTCTCTCCACGTGGTTCTCTCATTTCCCCTCTCTCCCCATTCCCTTTCCCCCTTCTCTACATGCTTGTCATCCCCCCTCTCTCCTCATTCCCTTCCTCCCCTTCCACGTGCTCATGACCAGCCTCTACTCCTCTCCTTCTCTGTCTCCCTCTCCTCCCTCCCTCCCCATCCCCTCCTCTCTCCTTCTCTCCCTCTCGCTCTCTCCCCACCCCACCCCCTCTCCACACACACACACACACACACACACACACACACACACACACACACACACTCTGTTCCCCCATGCCCTGAATAAACTCTAAACACCATGTGGCTGTGATGTGGGGAGGGATGCCTCAGCATGGGGGGCCCTCGGAGGTAACCCTTCCATTACACCTGACTAAACATCAACCAAAATACATTCTTTCTCTCCTTTAACTTTTTGTAAACACAACAGTAGTTACCTAGCATTCAAGAAACACTGGATTCCAAACCTTGCATTCAGTGAACTAGGCATGGTGTCCCACACAGAAAAGATCAGCACTACGTATGGTTAGAAATTCATTGTCATTCTTAGCAACATGGTAAGTTCAACACCAGCCTGCAATACATGAGATACTGAATAAACAAGCAAGTAAACAACAAACAAACAAAAGAGAGAGTTTAACAGTTGGAGGTACAACTGCTCTTGGGGAGAATCTGAATTCTTAGGCCCAGCAATCATACATGGAAGCTCACAACCACTTCTAACTCCAAAGGGGTATAAAGCTCCTGATACACTGATGCACTCGAAGTTACATGCACATACCAACTTTAAATGATTAAAAAAAAGATTTCACTACCCATAAAACCATGATCCTTCTGTTTCAGAATCTTAACTGTTGATTATAAGTCAGCATTAAGTCCAGACAGATCTGCACATTTTTAAAGTTCATGCACTTTAAGAAATACAGGAACATCGCCTTCTGTGGATTTGATAGATCACAGGCTCAGGTCTCACCTCATGCTGTGGGTCACCCAGTCAGAGCTTTCCACAGCAAGGGCAATCACTCTGCCTTCACAGACTCACAGCACACACAGCCAGAGCAAGGGACAGACTCCATGGCCACAGGTGGCTTTTCATCACCAGCCCCCACATCAAACGTGAAAAGCCCCACCTCTCAGGAACAGGATCTGGCAGAACCCACACCTGCTCATCCCTCAATCTCAGCTCCTGCCTCAGATCTTGCTTCTGGCTCCAGGCTGGAAGCCATCCTGTCTGTCAGGATGTGGAGCCCTGGAGGAAGGAGGGAAGATGGACCTGGGACATAAACCTGTGATGTTTGGAAACATTTGTGACAAGTGGGAAGGCAGAGGAGAGGCATGTGGAAGACCGTCCACACACGTGTGGACATAGCACCTTCAAAACCAGATGCACAGGCTAGCAAGATGGTTCAAGCCTGAAAGCCTGAGTTCCCTCTTTGGAACCCACTTAAAAATCTGGATGCGGGGACTGGAGAGATGGCTCAGAGGTTAAGAGCACCGACTGCTCTTCCAGAGGAATATGAATTCAATTCCCAGCAACCACATGGTGGCTCACAACCATCTGTAATGGGATCCAATGCCCTCTTCTGGAGTGTCTGAAGACAGCCACAGTGTACTCACATACACAAAATAAATCTTGTTTTAAAAAATATCTGGATGCAGGGTGGGAGAGAGATGGCTCATGACCTAAGAGCAGTGTGCTGCTCTTCCAGAGGATATGAGTTCAGCCTCCCCCTCCTTCCCACTTTCCTCTTCCCCAGCCCTCTCCTCTACTGTCTTTCTCTCTCTCAGAGATCCCCCAAACTTCTTAAAACCAGAACTTTTCAGATGGGGACCAGCTAAGAACACTTGTCAGACCAGGACCTGGAAGATGTGGACATTCAGGCCACAGCCATGGGAAGGTTCCCTGTGTTGGCTCACAGAACCAGTAAAGACACAACTTCACCCCCCACCAAGCCACAGACAAGCAGGCAGTCTTTGCTGCTCCCTACAGCCTGTGTACAGTGTGTGTAGTTTCACTTATAAGACCACTCGTAGGTGTGATCTCTACACCTCTACCGCCATGGTCCAGGACAAGACATGGGACTTAGAACCTCATTTTAAAGGGGAGGGCTATGCAGGAGCCCAAAGATGAAGTGCAAATTCTAGTCCAGTACTCCCTGAGTGCAGTGCCTCCCAGAGAGAGAGACTGGCCCAAAAGGCCAGAAACCGGGATGGAGGAGGACCAGGAAAGGAGCAAGGATTGCTGCGTGCAGAGAACAGGAGACAAAAATGGGCTTTATGAGACTGTCCCAGAGAAGGCAGGAGTCAGGGCAAGGGCGGGATCTTTGGCAAAGGGGGTTAAGTACTGGCTGTGTCAGGCCCAGACAGCTGGCTAAGCTTGGGGGCATGGTGCCTGCTCAGAAGCTGGCCCACATCCCACTCAGGACTAATGCCTTTTTTTTTCTTTTCCACTAAATACTTTATTTAGTTTTTGAAAAGTTCACACCTGAGAACCGTATTTGGGGAAGACAGAGAGGAGCGTAGGTGGGGCCTAGTGTTCTTAGAGGGCCGTGAAAGGAAGAGTTTCCACCCCGTTGCTGTACCTCATCACCCACCAAAAAAGGGGGGGGGGCTGAACATAGGACAAAAGTACTTAGTGGGAACAGCTGTCGCCAGGGGCAGGTACCGGGCAAAAACAGGGGCACAGGTCAGCTCTGGCTGTAGAGCACTGGTTCTCAATCTGTGGGTAGCGACACACACAGGCTCACACATCAGATATTACACTAAGGTAAAGAACAGTTGCAAAAGTACAGTTGTGAAGCGGCAACAGAAATAACTTTATGGTTGGGGATTAACATGACACAGGGAACTGTATGAACAGGCCATAGCATTAGGAAGCTGGAAACCACTGCTGTAGAAGAACTGGAAGGAAGCAGCATCCCTGGGTGGAGTAGTTTGGCCTCTTCTGTGGGGAGAGAATCTGGGTCCAACCTGTCAGGGAAAAACAGTCAGGCTAGCCCTTGCTTCCTGGACAGTCAGGAGTGTGAGAAGGGCTGTGGATAGAACACTCACTTCAGAGATCCTGTAACTTTTCGTTGAGGGCCTGCATGACCGCTGAAACACAAAGGAACAAATGGGTATTTCAGACTCCTTAAGACACACAGGAACCCACCAGCCTGAGCCCCAGTCTCTGTTCCATAGGAACTTCCGGACAGCCACCTCACTGCCCCCCAACCCCCATCCAAGCAGACAGACTTGGGACAGACTCCCCCACCCATCACCGAGCGCTATGTGCAAACGTTTTCTACAGGAGAACGGCATGAACAGGCAGTCCTCAAACGCTGGGTCACAGCAGTGCCAGCCCTACTTGTGAAACAAACAAACAAACATGTGACAACAGACACCTGACAAGCCCCAGGTGCCAGGACTTCAAGGGAAAGTAAAGGAGGAACATCTGAATGTCCAGACAGAAGGGGACATGGGGGACTCATCTGCATAGTACATGGGAGAGCAGAAAGCCTCTTGGTACAAGTCCCAGAAGTCAGGGCACAGAGGGCTCCCAGCCTGGCCTGCTTCATGTCACCACCCCCATGAGTGCCCGCCCCACCACCCACCATAATCACCCGCACCCAAATTCTAAGCTCCCCCTCTGTCCCTGTCCCAATATCCTTCCTGCCCAGGGTAGGCCATACCTAGTTGTTCCTTGAGTTCATCTATTTCCTTCTGGAACATCAGACACTAGCCCAGCAGACATGGAGAAAAAGAGAGATTAGTATTCAATGCCCTGGCTTCCTCTCTGCTCCATCCACACTTGCCCTTAATCCTTACACCTCCCACTGTCCACAGTCCTGTGATAAGGCAGGCCAAGAACCTTGAACAAGGAGGAGGTGCCCTCTCCCTGCACAGTATGGGACAGGAGTAGGCACAGGAGGTTAACTGTCAGCTTAATTTTGACGGTCAGCTCAGCGTCTATCTGAGGCTGGCATTTCTGAGAGCTGAGAAATCTTTACCTGAGCACAGCCTGGTGTCCCTTGTAGTTCTTGCTGTCTTTCTTCACCAGGGAGTACCGCGCCCACAATTGCATCTTCTTCACCTAAAATAATTTTTTTTAATGTAGTATCTAGACATGGGGTACAGGTATGAAGGGACTGGTGAAATCTAAAATGAATCCACATCTCCCTCTGTTGGTAGAAACTTGTAGCTGTTGGATCATCAGCTCAGGGAGGGTTTGAGCCTTCTTTTCCTGTTGCTCCCTGTTTGGTACAACCAAATTCAGAATCTGAGAGGAGCTAAGTGACTGAGCACCAAGCAAAAACTGGTGAGTTAAAGTCCACCTTATACTGCTGATGTTGCCCTATGCTTTAACATCATGCATCCCACAATCCCACTCATTTCACAATGTGGCCTGGGGTCAACCCTGACCACACCCAGTCTCCTGTGGACTCCCTGTCTACTTCAGCAGGGAAGCTCAAGAAACAAGGCTGCAAACCCTAAGACAGAGCCTGAGGTTTCTTTCCTCTCCCCATATTCCCCAACTGCTTTCAAACCCCCAAAATCTCACCAGCAGGGGCAGGTGCTCTGGGTCTGGGACATCTCTGGCTCAAGGACAGGAACTGCAGGTTTCCTGGAACTTGAGATGCTCTGGTGTTGCAGTCTCCACTGCTCATTTCTCCACGATACATGCACACGGAAGGCTGCTCTGCCCTGTGTGGTGGAACCTCACACACAAAAATCTTATCATGAGTAAATATTGCTGAGGGGCTGAGGAAAAAGTGGGGTAACAAAATGGAGGCTTGTGAGGCTTATCCCATCTGCACTTTCTGTCCTCAGGCAGCCTCAGGTCAGGAGGCAGAGCTTAGCCAGGAAGGTGCCCACAGACACTGAAAAGCCTCATCTCCTGGCCTGGCTTCCTTGGGGAGGAACCAGGGATGCATCAGGGGGCTCTCGGGGCCGACTACATGCTCAATTGCAAGGGCTCTCTGGACACCAATCACCCAAACCAACAACCAGGCACACTCCCACCCCTGCCTGGTTAGAGAGAGGAAATGCACAGCAAGAGAATAATAACCAACACCTAACTGAGGCTCCCTTGATATCCACACTCCACCCTTACTTACTACCAGGACTTTGCCTCCACTGGACATCCTAATCAGGGTGAGTGTCCACTGACAACTCCCCAAGTCTAGGCAGGGGTAGGGGGAGCAGTGCTGGGGAGGGAAAGGGCAGGGTGAGAGGAGACAGGAGATGGTCTACTCACTTGGGCCTGCAGTCCAGGATCTCTTGGTGAGTTATTATCTTCTTTGGGCCCTGCCTGTGTCTCCCTTGACTTCTTTACCATGAATTTCTTCCCAGTGCAGAAGGGCTTACACTCTTTGGGTCCTGAAGGCAGTGAGCATTTACTGGCCTTCCCTAGCAGGGCAACCCCTGAGATTGGGGGTAGGGTGGCTAGCCCCACAGGAGCTGACTTGAGTCTCTGTCCCCACGGTGACAAGTTTCTCCCCTGGGGTCCTCTTGACACATCTAAGGAGGAGTTCTTTTCTTGTACTTGCTTCTTTTTGGGACTGGTCTTGTGCAGAGCACCCGAAGCAGCAGAAGGTGAGCCAGGGGCAGCAGCAGAGGTAGTGGCAGCAGCTGCAGTAGCTCCTTGGTGGCTGGACCTGCTTCCTTCTTTGCCCCTGCCCATATTTGGCTTTTTCTTAAACAAAGAACTTTCCAGTTCTGCTGAAGCCTGCCTTTCCATGCCTGAGCTGAGTCCCCAGGTAGCACTAGACAGTACAGAAGGGGGAACATGGACAAAATTTCCTCTGCTATGGACAGTTGTATGTTTGCCTATGTTATCCAGCTCAGTGAGGCCACTGGACCTGGCCTGGTCTCCTTCTTTGAGGCAAGTGGTTACTTTCCTCACTTGAGTGTCACTCAACTCATCAGAAGACACAGTGTTTGAGGAGGGATACTGGACAACCTCGCTGCTCACCATCCTACTTATGGTGCCTCTTCTTGGGGTCACCCAGGCTCTGCCTCGTCCCAGGCCTCTAGGGTACGGTGCACCTTCGAAGGCCTGTTTCCCTTTCACAGAGCTCAAGGACAGTGCCCTTCTGTTGGAGCCTTCATCTATGTTTTCCCAGAGGGCAGCCAATTCAGCAGCATAAGTTTGTGGGGATGGGTACCTGCAGACTTTTCGGGTCTGAAGGTTGGTCAGCTCTCGCATTATAGTCATGGCCTCATTGCTGAGCTGGGGCAAGAAGTCCAGGTCGACCTCTTCTTGGTCGATGGGGGAAGTGGTCTGGCATTCAGGATCCCTAAGCACTCCGCCTCTTTCCTCTGTTGCTTCCAACTTAGCCCCAGACTCCAACTCACTGCTTTCAGGGCCTGGGAGGCTGCCCTCACCCTCTCCAATCTCCAGAGGACCTCGGAAGAGGCTCGGACCCTCCGGAACTCTTCGGCTGGTCACTGGGTTCCCTAAACGCTTCCTGCTGTCCTGGCCCAAGTCGGCTTCAGGAACAAACACCTGATCCCAGAAATTCATACCACCGGTAGGAGGGCTGTCCTTATCTTCAGAGGCTGCAGGGACTGCCGCCTCATCCGGAGAGCTCATGTCGGCAGTATGGAGAAAGCGAGGACTTTTGTCACAGGTCCAGAGAACACGTGACTTCTCGAGGCTTCTGGAAAGTCCTCGAAGTCTCTAAAAGGCCTCAGACTAGATCCCTCCCAAGCCCCGCCCTTTCTTTAAGAGTCCTCATCTCTATTGGCTAGGGCTTCAAGTAACGGCCCAACAATAGGCACCCTGGTTGGTGGCTAGTTGAGTGGCAGACCAATGAGAGCAGCGAAATAAGACCCTCGTGGGTGCGCCAAGTCTCGCGATATTTGACGGAAGTGTATGGCACCTGCAGCAGCCGCGGCAGTGGCGGTTTCCTTCGCCGAGGCGTAGCTGGGAATGCAGTGAAGGCGGTGACGGTTTTCCCTCAGACTGTTCCTGCAGGGCAGAAACATGAGCTCTCCTGATGAGGCGTCTTTTCGGGGTACCAACTTGGGGCCAGAAAGTGGGGAGCCCTCAGAAAGACGCCGGTTTCCCCAGGGATTCGCAAGGGGACATGGCCTAGGACCTGAGGAGAGGCTGTTACGAAGCAGAGAAGACAAAATGTGTCTCCCGGTTTCCAAGACTTTCCCGTATGACTCCTGGTTAGACAGGGAGGAGATGGAGGGAAGGTCAGTCATTTGGGGCTGCGAAGGTCGGCCTGGCACTCCGGTTGATGACAGGGGGGACAGTTTGGACTTTGTACAGCATCTAGCTGTAGAAGGTACAAGCTTCGGGCAGCATTTAGCCAACCGGGAGGCCTGGGGTGTCCACAGACATCCGTCTCCACAAACCTGTGCTGCCGAGCCCTTTAGCATTTGGGGAGACTCAGATGCTAGCATGATCAGGAGAGGGACGCGGCCTTTGACCTCTACGGAAGGGAAGCAGTTCACAGCTAGCCAACTGCACCCCAGAGCTCTGGGGCGAGGCAGGGCTTGGATGACCCCAAGAAGAAGTGCCACAAGTAGGATGATAACCAGTGATGATGCTCAATATCCATCCTCCGACCCTGAGTCTTCTGATGAGTTCAGTGAGATACAGATGATGAGGGTAACCATTTGTCTCAAAGAAGGAAACCAGCCCAAGTCCACTGGCCTCACTGAACTGGAAGATCCAGCCAGACACACGAATGTCCATGGTAGGGAAAATTTTGTCCATGTGCCTTCCACTTTGCTGGCTACTACTCCAAGAGGACTCAGTTCAGCCATAGAAAAGCAGGCTTCAGGGGAGCTAGAAAGCTCTTTGTCTAAGAAAAAGCAGAGTATGGTTTGGGGCAAAGAAGGGAGCAGGCCCAGCCACCAAGGAGCTACTGCAGCTGCTGCTGCCACTATCAGTGCCTCTGCCACTGCCTCTACTGCCGCCCCTGCCCCTGTTGCTGTTGCTTCCGGTGGCTTTCCCAAGACCAGTCCTAGAAAGAAGCCACCCTCAGAAAAGCCATCTCAGTGGGATGCCTCAAGAGGACCGGTGGGGAGAACCTTCCCACCATGGGGACAGAGACTCAAGTCAGCTCCTGTAGAACCAGCCACTTTCCCCCCAATCTCAGGGGTTGCCCTGCTAGGGAAGGCCAGTAAATGCTCACTGCCTTCAGGACCCAAAGAGTGTAAGCCCTTCTGCACTGGGAAGAAATTCATGGTAAAGAAGTCAAGGGAGACACAGGCAGGGCCCAAAGAAGATAATAACTCACCAAGAGATCCTGGACTGCAGGCCCAAGTGAGTAGACCATCTCCTGTCTCCTCTCACCCTGCCCTTTCCCTCCCCAGCACTGCTCCCCCTACCCCTGCCTAGACTTGGGGAGTTGTCAGTGGACACTCACCCTGATTAGGATGTCCAGTGGAGGCAAAGTCCTGGTAGTAAGTAAGGGTGGAGTGTGGATATCAAGGGAGCCTCAGTTAGGTGTTGGTTATTATTCTCTTGCTGTGCATTTCCTCTCTCTAACCAGGCAGGGGTGGGAGTGTGCCTGGTTGTTGGTTTGGGTGATTGGTGTCCAGAGAGCCCTTGCAATTGAGCATGTAGTCGGCCCCGAGAGCCCCCTGATGCATCCCTTGTTCCTCCCCAAGGAAGCCAGGCCAGGAGATGAGGCTTTTCAGTGTCTGTGGGCACCTTCCTGGCTAAGCTCTGCCTCCTGACCTGAGGCTGCCTGAGGACAGAAAGTGCAGATGGGATAAGCCTCACAAGCCTCCATTTTGTTACCCCACTTTTTCCTCAGCCCCTCAGCAATATTTACTCATGATAAGATTTTTGTGTGTGAGGTTCCACCACACAGGGCAGAGCAGCCTTCCGTGTGCATGTATCGTGGAGAAATGAGCAGTGGAGACTGCAACACCAGAGCATCTCAAGTTCCAGGAAACCTGCAGTTCCTGTCCTTGAGCCAGAGATGTCCCAGACCCAGAGCACCTGCCCCTGCTGGTGAGATTTTGGGGGTTTGAAAGCAGTTGGGGAATATGGGGAGAGGAAAGAAACCTCAGGCTCTGTCTTAGGGTTTGCAGCCTTGTTTCTTGAGCTTCCCTGCTGAAGTAGACAGGGAGTCCACAGGAGACTGGGTGTGGTCAGGGTTGACCCCAGGCCACATTGTGAAATGAGTGGGATTGTGGGATGCATGATGTTAAAGCATAGGGCAACACCAACTCCATCTCTAGTACCAGAGATTGTGCTGCTGATTGTGATTCATGCACAGAGCTCCTTCCACCTTCTAGCCATGGTGGTAGTCCTGCTAACGTCCGTCTAGTGCCCTAGTCTAAGGGGCTCACAGCACTTTTATACTGCTTCGGGGCTGTAGTGAAGTCAGGAATACAGATGGATAGAGATGAAGACTTACCAGGTACAAATTGCTGCCACCAGAGGGCATGGCTGCCTCATTTTAGACCCTATTAGTCCCTTCCCACTTCCATGTTCCTCCCTCTGATCCTCACTGTGTGTGTGTGTGTGTGTGTGTGTGTGTGTGTGTGTGTGTGTGTGTGTGTGTTCATGTGTTTCAGGTGACCAGGAAATACCTCTACGCCTACCATTCCCAGTTGGAGACAGGCAGTACCCAGTACAAGGAGTAGGGGGCTGCCAACAGGTAAATTTTGTCAACTCTCAGAAATGCCAGCCTCAGATAGACGCTGAGCTGACCGTCAAAATTAAGCTGACAGTTAACCTCCTGTGCCTACTCCTGTCCCATACTGTGCAGGGAGAGGGCACCTCCTCCTTGTTCAAGGTTCTTGGCCTGCCTTATCACAGGACTGTGGACAGTGGGAGGTGTAAGGATTAAGGGCAAGTGTGGATGGAGCAGAGAGGAAGCCAGGGCATTGAATACTAATCTCTCTTTTTCTCCATGTCTGCTGGGCTAGTGTCTGATGTTCCAGAAGGAAATAGATGAACTCAAGGAACAACTAGGTATGGCCTACCCTGGGCAGGAAGGATATTGGGACAGGGACAGAGGGGGAGCTTAGAATTTGGGTGCGGGTGATTATGGTGGGTGGTGGGGCGGGCACTCATGGGGGTGGTGACATGAAGCAGGCCAGGCTGGGAGCCCTCTGTGCCCTGACTTCTGGGACTTGTACCAAGAGGCTTTCTGCTCTCCCATGTACTATGCAGATGAGTCCCCCATGTCCCCTTCTGTCTGGACATTCAGATGTTCCTCCTTTACTTTCCCTTGAAGTCCTGGCACCTGGGGCTTGTCAGGTGTCTGTTGTCACATGTTTGTTTGTTTGTTTCACAAGTAGGGCTGGCACTGCTGTGACCCAGCGTTTGAGGACTGCCTGTTCATGCCGTTCTCCTGTAGAAAACGTTTGCACATAGCGCTCGGTGATGGGTGGGGGAGTCTGTCCCAAGTCTGTCTGCTTGGATGGGGGTTGGGGGGCAGTGAGGTGGCTGTCCGGAAGTTCCTATGGAACAGAGACTGGGGCTCAGGCTGGTGGGTTCCTGTGTGTCTTAAGGAGTCTGAAATACCCATTTGTTCCTTTGTGTTTCAGCGGTCATGCAGGCCCTCAACGAAAAGTTACAGGATCTCTGAAGTGAGTGTTCTATCCACAGCCCTTCTCACACTCCTGACTGTCCAGGAAGCAAGGGCTAGCCTGACTGTTTTTCCCTGACAGGTTGGACCCAGATTCTCTCCCCACAGAAGAGGCCAAACTACTCCACCCAGGGATGCTGCTTCCTTCCAGTTCTTCTACAGCAGTGGTTTCCAGCTTCCTAATGCTATGGCCTGTTCATACAGTTCCCTGTGTCATGTTAATCCCCAACCATAAAGTTATTTCTGTTGCCGCTTCACAACTGTACTTTTGCAACTGTTCTTTACCTTAGTGTAATATCTGATGTGTGAGCCTGTGTGTGTCGCTACCCACAGATTGAGAACCAGTGCTCTACAGCCAGAGCTGACCTGTGCCCCTGTTTTTGCCCGGTACCTGCCCCTGGCGACAGCTGTTCCCACTAAGTACTTTTGTCCTATGTTCAGCCCCCCCCCCTTTTTTGGTGGGTGATGAGGTACAGCAACGGGGTGGAAACTCTTCCTTTCACGGCCCTCTAAGAACACTAGGCCCCACCTACGCTCCTCTCTGTCTTCCCCAAATACGGTTCTCAGGTGTGAACTTTTCAAAAACTAAATAAAGTATTTAGTGGAAAAGAAAAAAAAAGGCATTAGTCCTGAGTGGGATGTGGGCCAGCTTCTGAGCAGGCACCATGCCCCCAAGCTTAGCCAGCTGTCTGGGCCTGACACAGCCAGTACTTAACCCCCTTTGCCAAAGATCCCGCCCTTGCCCTGACTCCTGCCTTCTCTGGGACAGTCTCATAAAGCCCATTTTTGTCTCCTGTTCTCTGCACGCAGCAATCCTTGCTCCTTTCCTGGTCCTCCTCCATCCCGGTTTCTGGCCTTTTGGGCCAGTCTCTCTCTCTGGGAGGCACTGCACTCAGGGAGTACTGGACTAGAATTTGCACTTCATCTTTGGGCTCCTGCATAGCCCTCCCCTTTAAAATGAGGTTCTAAGTCCCATGTCTTGTCCTGGACCATGGCGGTAGAGGTGTAGAGATCACACCTACGAGTGGTCTTATAAGTGAAACTACACACACTGTACACAGGCTGTAGGGAGCAGCAAAGACTGCCTGCTTGTCTGTGGCTTGGTGGGGGGTGAAGTTGTGTCTTTACTGGTTCTGTGAGCCAACACAGGGAACCTTCCCATGGCTGTGGCCTGAATGTCCACATCTTCCAGGTCCTGGTCTGACAAGTGTTCTTAGCTGGTCCCCATCTGAAAAGTTCTGGTTTTAAGAAGTTTGGGGGATCTCTGAGAGAGAGAAAGACAGTAGAGGAGAGGGCTGGGGAAGAGGAAAGTGGGAAGGAGGGGGAGGCTGAACTCATATCCTCTGGAAGAGCAGCACACTGCTCTTAGGTCATGAGCCATCTCTCTCCCACCCTGCATCCAGATATTTTTTAAAACAAGATTTATTTTGTGTATGTGAGTACACTGTGGCTGTCTTCAGACACTCCAGAAGAGGGCATTGGATCCCATTACAGATGGTTGTGAGCCACCATGTGGTTGCTGGGAATTGAATTCATATTCCTCTGGAAGAGCAGTCGGTGCTCTTAACCTCTGAGCCATCTCTCCAGTCCCCGCATCCAGATTTTTAAGTGGGTTCCAAAGAGGGAACTCAGGCTTTCAGGCTTGAACCATCTTGCTAGCCTGTGCATCTGGTTTTGAAGGTGCTATGTCCACACGTGTGTGGACGGTCTTCCACATGCCTCTCCTCTGCCTTCCCACTTGTCACAAATGTTTCCAAACATCACAGGTTTATGTCCCAGGTCCATCTTCCCTCCTTCCTCCAGGGCTCCACATCCTGACAGACAGGATGGCTTCCAGCCTGGAGCCAGAAGCAAGATCTGAGGCAGGAGCTGAGATTGAGGGATGAGCAGGTGTGGGTTCTGCCAGATCCTGTTCCTGAGAGGTGGGGCTTTTCACGTTTGATGTGGGGGCTGGTGATGAAAAGCCACCTGTGGCCATGGAGTCTGTCCCTTGCTCTGGCTGTGTGTGCTGTGAGTCTGTGAAGGCAGAGTGATTGCCCTTGCTGTGGAAAGCTCTGACTGGGTGACCCACAGCATGAGGTGAGACCTGAGCCTGTGATCTATCAAATGTACAGTAGGCTAGGTTGGTTTTAATCTTTCATTAGAGGTGTTTTTTATTTAATCTTACAGTATAGGAATGTATGGAGTGTTTGGAAGTGCATGTCAAAAAAGTTGCTATACTTAGGGCTCTCAAAATGCATTTGCCATGTAGGCTCAGGGTCCTCCCCTAGCATATACTCTCAAAAAATTTGCCCTGTGTTCCTGAAGAGATGGCTCCGTAGTTAAAAGTAGTGATTGCTATTCCAGACGACCTGGGTTTGAGTCCCAGAACCCACATCCCACTCATCCATTTATAACTCTAGTTCCAGGGGATCAGAAACCCTTTTTTTTGGCCTCTGCAGGTACAGAACACACATGGTCCATAGACTCACAACTATTTTTCACAGACAAACTATTCAGACACAAGGAAAATTAAAGATCCTTTTTATTGAGAGGGTGATATGCAAGCTTCATTTCTTAGATTAGCTGGCGGGTGCCTATCTTTGAATCAGGAACTCTTCTGGCAACTGCCATTCTAGGAGAGCCTGATGGGATGTGTACAGTGAGAGTACAAACTGCAAGTTGAGAGTGGGTGAGGCCTGGCTGTACCCTGCCCCACAGCCTCAGCTTGTCCCCTTTGGGTCCCATAGGTTGAGCTTTAGAGAGACAGCACATACTATATATCGCAGGACAATCACAGACCTCAGAGCCTGAATGGGCAGTGGGAATTCAAACCCCCATCTACTTGGAACCTCTCCCTGAGAGGACATTCTCAGTTTCTTGGATGTGGCTCTCATCCTGAGCTACAGTGAACACTTCTGGCAGGCCTAAGAGCTGAGTGAAGTCTGACAGACTCTGCAGCGGGGTTTCTGGCAGCTTGCACAAGTATGTCAGGTCTGGCTGTGGTGCATTCCAGCACCAGGCACTGTTCTTGCATGCTCAGGGCCATTGTCACCAGTGCAGCTGCAAGCACACAACTCCCCTCCTCTTCATCCAGTCCCACTGCTGCCCAATAGTGTGCTGCTGTGATAGGCTGGTCCTGCTGCCTCTAGGGGAGGGAGTGGAGGCTTCCCAGGCTGCCTTCTGACAAATAAAATCGGCCTCCACTGGAGAGAAGTAGGTAGGAAGGTTCCCTTCCTTCCACTCCCCACTCTTTCTCAGCCTCCTCCCCAGGCAGGAGAGGGTGTGCCCTGGAGAGCACCTAAGCTCTGTCCTGCCTCCCGTTGAACTCAACTCAGTGAGGGCCTTGTAGGGTGGCTGAGCTGTGTGCCTGCCATTGGTACTAGGAAGCCTCTAGCAACATTTGTCTGGGGCTGGGAGCCAGGATTACCCTGAGCTTCTTTACAAACATGGCCTGCACCTTTCTGAAAGATAAAATGTTCTCTTAGAGACTAATCCAGTGGTGCCTAGCCTTCCTAATTCTGTGACGCTTTAATACATTTCCTCATGTTGTGGTTACCTCCAACCATAAAATTATTTCCTTTGCTACTTCATAACCATAATTTTGCTACTGTTATGAGTCATAAATATCTGCTTCATAAGCGACCCCCATGAAAAGGCAGAAAGGTTGCAACTGGCAGGTTAAAAGCCTCTGGTCTAATCCAAGATACTGACACCTGCAGAGAAATTGGTGTCAACAGCCTTGCATTGCTGATAGTGGAATGTAATGAAATTAATGAATAGTGTAAGTAGACATTTGTGAATAGATGGGATCTGGGTGGGAGGGGCCTTGGAGAGGAGCTGGGAGAACTAGAGAGAGGGTAAACTGTAATCAGGATATATCACACTAGGAAAATAATGCTATTTTAAATAAGAGGAAAATAATGTGTAATCATTAAAAACTAACTCTCATATTTCTCTTCTAGCTTCTGGAAACCACCATCCTATCTTCTGTTTCTCTGAGTTTGACTCTTTGGGATCCTTCATGTAAGTAAAATCATGTAGCATTTTACTATTTAAAACATTTATGTGGGTATGCATTTGTTACTTGTGTAGATATGCATGCCTTTGTGTACCTGGGAGCCATAAAAGGGCATTGTATCCCTTGGAGTTTGGAATACGGGCATCTTCAGGATGCCTGGCTTGTAGAATACTTATTGGGATCCGAATTCCAGTCCTTATGACTGCACAGCAAGTGCCCTTAACCACAAAACAATCTTTCCAGCATTAGTATTTGATAGTTTGAGAGACTAGGTCCCTGTCATAATGTCCTCGAGGTCTATCCATGTATATAGGATGTGTAAGAAAGTCCTTCTTAAGTACAAGTAAAATTTCATCGTAAGACCAAAGAACAGATCACATTTTGTTTCCTTACTCACCCACGGATGTTTGGCTTGCTCTCAGCTCTCTCAAGGAATGCTATTAGAAACACGCTATACAAACAACTAATAACACTTTGAAATTCTGTTTTAAAAAGACTTATCTTTATCTTCATTTTAATATTTGTGTTATATCTTTCTGTATGTATGTTACAAGTGTTCAGGTACCTGTGCAAGCCAGAAGAAGGTGCCGAATGCCCTGGAATTGTTACAAGTGGTTGTGAACTGCTGTGTGGGTGCTGGGAACCAAACTCAGGTCCTCTGGAAGATCAGCAAGTGTTCTTAACCTCAAAGTCATCACTTTAGCCCAGATACTCTGATTTTTAAAACTAAATACTTAAAAGTAGAATTTCTACACCAATATGGGAACTTCATACATTTACAAATATTTTTAGATTTATTTATTTTTATTTTCTGTGTATGAGTGCTTTGCCTATGTGTTTGTTGACCACATGCATGCCTGGCACCTTCAAAGATCAGAAGAGGACTTTGGATTCTCTGGAACCAGAGTTACAGACAGTTCTGAGCAGTCATGTGGGTTCTGGGAACCAAACTTAGATCCTCTGTAAGAGCAACAAGAGCCGGCTTCACTCTGTTATTCAGATTAGCCCAAATCTCACTGTGTAGCCCAGCCTGGCCTCAAACATATGATAATCTTCTTGACTCAGGTTTCTGAGTGTTTGGATCACAGCAACCACACCCAGCAAATTCTACCTTTTTTTAGACAGGGACTCACAGTGTAGCCTGCCTGGTTGACCTGGGACTCAGAGACCTGACTGCTCGTGTCTCTCCTGAATACTGGACTTTAAAGGCTTGCATTATCATGGCTAGCATATTTTTTATTTTGAATATTTATTTTTAATTTAAAAAATATTTTATGTGCATAGGTGCTTTGCCTGCATGTATGTCTGTGCAACATGTATGCACATGGTGCCTGCAGAGAACAAAGAAATCAATGGATCCCCTGCAATTGTGATTACAGATAGTTGTGACCCACCACGTGGGTGCTGGGTATTGAACATCAATCCTCTGAAAGAGAAGCCAGTCCTCTTAACCATAGGGCCATCTCCCTAGTCCCTATTTTTTAATTTGTTTTTAATATGTATGTATATGGACTTATGTGAGTTTTTGTGCACACATGCATGCAGGACTCCTCAGAGGCCACAAGAGAGCATCAGACCCCTTCGAAATGAATGTGGGTACTGGGACATAAACCTCTATCTCTGAAAGAGCAGTAAATGCCCTTAACTGCTGAAGAGTCTCTCCAGCCCCTATGTTTTACTTTTTAAATGCAAATATAGTACATATTATGTATATCATGTTCTGAAATATGTACACCCTGTGGAATTGCTAAATCGAGTTAATTGACGTATGTATTAGTTTACAGACATCTTTTGAAAAAATATATTCATTTATTTACTTATTCACTTTACATCCAGCTCACTGCCCTCTCCTGACCACCCCCTCCCACCTCTTTCCCCTATCTTCCCTCTCCTCTTCTGAGCAGGTTGGGGCCCACCTGAGTATCCCCTCACCCTGGCACTTCAATGGTGGGAAAAATTAAAATCTCTCTTAGCAATTTTTGTTTTTTATTAAAAATTTAAATTGGGCCCCAACATATAACAAAGACACATGCACCACTATGTTCATAGCAGCCTTATTTATAATAGCCAGAAGCTAGAAAGAACACAGATGTCCTTCAACAGAGGAATGGATACAGAAAATATGATACATTTACACAATGGAATATTACTCAGCTATGAAAAACAATTACTACATGAAATTCATAGGCAAATGGAATGAACTAGAAAATCTCATCCTGAGTGAGGTAACCAAATCACAAAAAAACATACATGGTATGCACTCACTGATAAGTGAATATTAGCCCCAAAGCTTGAATTACACAAGATACAATCCACAGACCATATGAAGCTCAAGAAGAAGGATGACCAAAATGTGGATGCTTGAGTCCTTTTTTTTTGTTTGTTTTCCTTTTCTTTTTTTTTTTTCCGGAGCTGGGGACCGAACCCAGGGCCTTGCGCCTGCTAGGCAAGCGCTCTACCACTGAGCTAAATCCCCAACCCCGCTTGAGTCCTTCTTAGAAGGGGACAAAAATATTCATAGGAAGAGATATGGAGACAAAGTTTGGAGCAGAGACTGAAGGAACGGCCATTCAGAGCCTGCCCCACATGTGGCCCATATATATACAGCCACCAAAACTAGATAAGATGGATGAACCAAGAAGTGCATGCTGATAGAAGCATGATATAGCTGTCTACCGAGAGGCTCTGCCAGAGCATGACAAATACAGAGGCAAATGCCAGCAGCAAACCTTTGGACTGAGAATGGGGTCCCCATTGGAGGAGTTAGAGAAAGGTTTGAAGGAGCTGAAGGGACTTGCAACCCCTTAAGAACAACAATTCCAACCAACCAGAGGTCCCAGGGACTAAACCATTACCCAAAGACTATACATGGAGTGGAGCAACCCATAAGAACAACAATATCAACCAACCAGACCCCCCCCCAGAGCTCCCAGGGACTAAATTACTACACAAAGAATATACATGAACTGACCCATGACTCCAGCCACATATGTAGCAGATGATGGCCTTGTCGGGCACCAATGGGAGAAGAAGTCCTTGATCCTGCCAAGGCTGGACCCCCCAGTGTAAGGGAATGTCAGGGTGGGGAGGCAGGAAGGGGCGGGTGAATGGATGGGGGGGAACACCCTCATAGAAGAAGGGGGAGGAGGGATAGGATAGGGGGTTTATGGATGGGAAACCAGGAAAGGGGATAACATCTGCAATGTAAATTAAAAATAAAAAAATTAAAAATTAAACTGATAAAGAAAACAAAGGTTATTCATATTAAGGAGATACCATGTGATTTTCAATACATATATACATTTTGTAATATGTGAATCAAATTAGAAATACTGATTTATTCAAATAATTTTCTCAGAATGAAAATATTCAAAATCCATTCCTTTAGCTTTTAAAATCCACATGACAATTTTTTATTTTGAGTATCTTTTCAAAATTATTTCCTCAATATTTCCCTACAGAGACAAAAACAAATCTGTTATTTAACACAGTGGAAGTTGAAAAGTTGGTCACTGCCTAGAGAAGGGAAAATTGTCTTGAAAACATACGTCCCCAGGAGGCCGATTCATCACAGACCTCCAATAACATGGCATGAACATGACAGATGGACTGTCCTTGATCTGAACTTTTATTCACTACCATTTGATAATCATCTTCAGGCCCAGGTCTATGCACATTTCTCACCCGTAATCACTAGCTGTCCAAGAAGACTTTCATCAGCATCTTCTGCAGTTTCAGGAATCTGGAGTATATGTCTCTTGGATATCACCAGAAAAAAGGGCTTGTACTTGAGGGGAAAGTTCATGGAAAGCCTGACACTTCTCATCTTCAAAAACCAATTTTTCTTGGAAATTCCTCGCAGATGACCTTCCCAAACATTGTGTTGTCACTCAGGCCAGACAACCTGACACTTGCTATTATTGTCAGTCATCTCAGGCTTCATTCTTTGCAGGAGCCAGGAATGAAGTACTCTTCCAGCTGTTGAGATACCCCACACAAAACTGTCAGTAGCCACCTTACTGTGCAGTAACACACTGGAACTTTATACTTCTAAGCACAGTGCAGTACACATTTGGGCTTGCCAGTGATTCAATTTGATTTGATTTGTGATAGATACCTTAAATCCTTTACAGGAGGGAAGACTGATTTTTGCCTTATGATTTTAGAAGTTTACTATACTGGTGCCTTGTTTCTGGGCCGTGGTGACCCAGAACATTGTGGTGGGAGGGAGCTGAAGAGCAGAACTGCCTACCTAATAGCAGTCATGAGGCTGTGGTGGGGTGGGGGTGCAGGAAAAACAGGATGACAAGGTACCCCAGTACCCTACCTCTAAATATGGCTGGCTCCCAAAGGATTCTCTCACTTCCAATAATGCCATCAAATTATTAATCTGGCAGTAGATCAATCCACTGATTTGGTTAGAACACTCATGATCCACTCCTGCTGTTTGGACCATAAGCAAGGTGTGTGTGTGTGTGTGTGTGTGTGTGTGTGTGTGTGCGCGCGCGCGTGTGTGTGTGCACGTGTGCATTCATTTTGCCAGGCCTGTTACTCTAGAGAACTTTGCCTAATATAGGTGTGTCATATCAAGCCATAACACTATTATTTTAAAATTATATGTATATATATATATATATACATATAATTTTTTGACACAGGGTTCCTCTGTGTAGAACCTGGCTGTCCTAGAACTTGCTCTGTAGACCAGGTTAGACTGTAACTGGGATTAAAGGGGTGTGCCACCAAGCCCAATTTAAATTATATATTTTAATTAGCTTACAAAGTAGTGGTTCTCCATAGGTTTTTTCATACATCCTTAGCTCGAGTTTACCCACCTGCCTCCTGCTCTTCCCTGTCTCACTGCTCCCAACCCTACTTAAACCTTGAACCTCCAGTATCCCACCCTCATATCACATGTGTTCTACCCTTTAGGCCTCTTCCCCTTTCTATCTCATGGGCCTTTCTAGCTCTGCCTTCAATAGATATTTTAAAACTAAAGACACAAATCCAAACAATTTGAAGCTAGGGTTCACACATGAGAGAGAACATGAAGCTTCTGCATTGCTGCATTGCTGATATCACTTAGTATGTTTTCCAGTTCTATCAATTTACCCCCCAAATTATAATTTCACTTTTTACAGTTGAGTAAATCCCAGTGTGCACTACATTTCCACTATCCATTCATCAATGGTAGACATCGAGGCAGCTCCCATTTTCTAACTATTGTGAATAGAGCAGCAATGAACATGGAAATGCAAGTGTCTCTGTAGGAGGATATGGTGTCCTTTGGGTATATGCCTAGGAATTGTATAGCTGGAACATATGGTAAAACTAATTTTAGATTTTAAAGAAACTGTCACATCAATTTTCATAGCTACTGTACCAATTTATACTTATACCAACAGTGGGCAAATGTTTTCCTTTCCCCATATCCTTGCCAGCATTTGTTGTCATCTGGCTTGTCTCTATGATAGCCATTCTGACTGGGATGAGATGAAACTTCTTTCTCTCTCTCTCTCTCTCTCTCTCTCTCTCTCTCTCTTTAAAGATTTATTTATTTATTCTATAGAAGTACACTGTAGCTGTCTTCAGACACACCAGAAGAGGGCATCGGATCTCATTACAGATGGTCGTGAGCCACCATGGGGTTGCTGGGAATTGAACTCAGGACCTCTGGAAGAGCAGTCAGTGCTCTTAACCGCTGAGCCATCTCTCCAGGTGAGATGAAATGTCAAGGTGGCTTTAATTTGCATTTATCTTATGGTTAGTGATGTTGAACATTTAAAAAAGTTATTAGCTACTCATATTTCTTGTTTTGAGAACTCTGTTCAGTTCCACAGCCATGTTTTTAAATTATGCTTTTTGTTTTCTTAAGGTCTTTGTATATTCTAGATACTAATCCTGTTGGGTATATAGCTGGCAAAGAATTACTTTCATTCTCTAGACTGCCTCTTCACTTGATTGACCATTTCCTTTGCTTTTTAGTTTTGCAAGATTCCATTGGATGATTATTGGCCATGGTTTGATTAGAGTCTTATTCGGAAATTTCTTCCCTTTAAGTTTTATTCAGAGTTTCAAATCTTATATTGAGGTCCTTGATTCATTTAGAGTTGATATTCTTGAAGCATAAATAAAATAAAGATTTAGTTTCATTATTATGCATGTAGATACTAGCACCAGTTGTTAAAGATATTGTCTTTTTTCCAGTCTGTATTTTTGACAGTTATAAGAAAATCTCAGACGAGTTTGAATGTGTATTCTGCCCTGTTATATCTAGAAAACACTGTTTACTTAGTGTTGTCAACTACATATGGCTCTTAGACTGTCCTCCTCCTCTTCCTTGACGATCCCTGAGTCTTCAGAGGAGATATGTAAGGTGAAGAATCGGGGTGTTTGTGAATATGTTCGAAATATATGTATGAAAATTTCAAGGGATTAACAAGAATATTGCTTAAAGAATTCAGGTGTCTATAGTTATGTGGCCTTGTATCTGGGTCCTATAGTCTACTCCATTAATCTCATTGTCTATTTTTTGTGCTGATCAGTATGACTTCTCCAACAGCATTCCTTTTTCTCAGGATTGCTTTTGCTAGCCAGGTCTCTTGTTCTTCCATATGGACTTTAAGGGTTGTTTTGTTTTTTCTGTGAAGAACGTCACTAAAATTTGCAGACTGCTTTTGTTGGCAGTTATCTTACTGTTAGTTGTCATAATACTGATTCTCCCAATCCACAAGTATAGGAGATCATTCCATCTGATAGTGTTTTTCTGAATTTCTTTTTTCAGTGTTTTATAGTTTTCACTATAGGGGTTTTTCAAATCCTTTGTTAGGTTTCTTCCAAGCCTTTGTTTGTTTGTTTGTTTGTTTGTTTTGAGGCCATGGTGAATAGGTTTGTATCCTAGTTTCTTTTGTGGTTTGTCAGTGGTATATAAAAAAGCCAGTGGATTTTTCATGTTAACGTTGTATCTTGCCTCACTGTGGAAAGTGTATATCGATTCTAGAAGTTTTCTGGTAGAGTCTTTAGGGTCTCTTATGTATAGAATCATAACATCTGCATGCAGAGCTACTTTCACTTCTTCATTCTGTATTTGTATCCCCGTTTATTTACTCCTCTTGTCTTATTGCTCTAGCTAAGATGTCTAGTACTATATTGAATAAGACTTGAAAAAATAGATACACTTATGTGTCTTGTTCTTGATTTTCATGAAAATGTTCTGACTTTTCACCTATTTACATAATGTTGGTTGTATGTTTGTCAAATATAGCTCTTGTCATTTTGGGATGTATTCCTTCTATTCTGAGTTTATTCAGGATATTTAAAGTACAAATTTGGATTTTGTCACAACCCTTGTCTCTGTGTATTGAGATGACCATATGCTTTCTGTCCTTCAGTCTACTTATGTAATTTATAACATTTATTGATTTGTATATTTTGAAACCATCCCAGTATCTCTGGAATAACCACAACTTTATCACAGTGAATGATCTTTTTGATGTGCTTTTGAATTCCATTTCTAAGTATTTTGTTGAGAATTTTTTTCATCCAAGTTTATTTAGGGAAATTGGTCTGTAATTTTCTTTTGTGATGCATTTTATCTGCTTTTGGTATTGGTAATGTTAGCTTCAGAAAAAGTGTAGAAATGTCTCTTCCTTTTGTATTTTATGGAGTAGTTTCAGAAGTATTGCTGCCAGTTCTTTGAGGGTTTGGTAACATTTACCAACTAGTTTCTCTGAACCTTACTTATCTTTTTCAGTTGGGGGATTTTACAATTACTGCTTCAATTTCGCTGGTTGCTAGGTATCTGTTTGAAAAATCTTTATCTAATCTTTCTTTAATTTTGGCAGGTCATATGCATCTAGAAACTAATCCATTTCTTTTAAATTTTCCAATTTAATGGGATTTATGTTTTTAAGGTAAGATCTAATGATTTTCTGAATGTCATTTGATCTGTTATAGTAGCTCACCTTTGATTTCTAATTTTATTACTCTGCACCTTCTCTTTCTTTTGGTTAGTTTGGCCAAGTTTGCTCAGTTTTCCTTTTTGTTTTAAATAATTCTTTGAGAATTTAATACAGCATATTCTGATCATAGTTACCCCTTTTTATTCCTCTCATATCCATCCACCTCTTCTCTATCCACTCAACTTTGTGTCCTCTTTAAAACAACCAACAACAACAACAACAACAACAACAACAACAACAACACCCTCCAAAAACATCAAATACAGTTTGTTTTGCTCATGTACTGTTGGATGTGTGGCCTTCCTTCCACTGGAGCATGGCTGACTTCCCAAAGGCCATACCCTTAACGAAAACCAACACTCCTTTCCCCAGCAGTTATCAATTGCCAATTGTTCCTTAGCTAGGGATAGGACTTAAAGTCCACCTTACCTCCCCATACCGGGTTTTGTTTGACTTAACTCCTGAAGGTTATGTGCACGCTGTCTAAACTCATGTGAGTTTGTATATGCAGCTTCCTTGTTGTGTCCAGAGAACACAATCTCCTTGCAGTCATCCATTGCCCTGGATCTTTCCACACCCTTTTCTACAGTAATCTCTGAGCCTTGGAAGGAGGGGTGTAAAATATAGGCATTCAGTTTAGGACTGAGAACTCCACAATCTCTTCATGTTGGTCATATGTGTGTTGCTGTGTTAATTTCTATCTACTGCAAAAGTGTGGAAAGAGAGGTAACTTCCCAAAACAATGTAAACAAAAACTTGCTAATCAACCTTAGTATAATAAAATCCCTTCTAAAGTATGCCAAATATGTAAAAATCCTTTTTACTGGGCCAGTCAACATCAATCTAGGACCAATGACAAATACAACCTAATTTTGAGAACCTGGAGAATGAGTAAAGCAGGCTCCTTTACACTCATTTCTAGCTTGGAATCCCACCACTTGGACCACTGCAGTTCCTTGGCAGGAACACAGCTTGGTTTTACATAGACTCTGACTCTGTCCTGCAGTAAGCTCCCCAGCTCTACTCTTAACCCTCAAACAATAAGACCCTGCATTGCTACTACTAAGGGCAATTCAAAACTAAACTTATCTACAATTAAAGATATATAATTAGATGTAATAGGAGCAGTAAAGAGGTTCCCCACAAATCTACAGGGACCTCTTTCTAACAATGTGTTTTGGTGTTGTTGGTTTTTAATCCCCTTTTGCCTCCCTCCTTTAAAGATTCTGTGCAATTCTATTCCTTCCCATATAGGTCTTCCACCTCCCTCCATAAGTACATGTCCTATTTGTAATTCACTGTTTTCTCAGATAGAGCAAGCAAAGCAAGTGCAATGCTCTTAGAACATGGCGCTTTATTATCACCCCTGAGGCAGCCATTACCCAGAGAACTTCTGGCTGTCTTTTCTGCCTTTAAATATTTCTCAGATTTGGTCCTTTGATTTACTAACTGAGTCTCACTATGTGGCTCAAGCCAAAAACTATTATTTCAGGCTTTCCTGGAGCATGCCTCAGAGCCCTTCATATTATCAGAATTTACCTGCATTCAAGGCCTCCTTCACAGGCAGACTCATTCTGGTTTTATTCAGCACATTTGATTTCACCCAGAATTACCTAGCCCCATCGCAGAAAGAAATCAGCATGCTAACCACCTTGTCATGTCCTTTTTTTCAAGAGGCCACTGTGTCTCATTCCTCTTTTCACCAATGAGCTAAAGCCTTACAAAAACAATCCCAGCAATCAAGGGTACAAACTCAACAAATTGCCCAGCCACTGACCAACTGCCGGCTGCTGGGTCCTATCATCCCAAGGAGTCAACCCCCATGCTTTTCATCCTAATGATCTTTGACAAATGGATGTGATTGGCATACATGCCTTTGGTAATTTTAAGTCTGCTCGTGTTTATGTTGTGTCCCTTTCAAGCTTTATCTATACTACTGCTCAAACACAGGGGCCTGCTCCAGCTGCTCAAACACATGAGTCTGCTTGAGCTGTTTGCAGACACAAACTGACTGTTTTCTCTATAATGGGAGTTCTGAAATAGATGAAAAGAGACAGTGATCCTGATTATGTATCTAAAACACTTATCTCTTCCTGCCAGCATTGGGAAATTCATATCACTTGTGGAATTCTCTATAACCCCAAGCCTTAATTGAACTAATTAATTTGATTTATACTCAATAATCAAATACATAAACAAAAAGGGGGGAAAGGTATCAACTGCTCAAGAGCAACTTGCCAAAGCAATTTATAGTTCAAACTTTTTAAACTGTTCCTTTTAATTCCACCTCATGCCTTCTCAACATCTGAAGAAAAATATCACAAGAAGCAAGAAGTTTTTACTCCGACCAATATTTTATATAAAATTCCTCAAGGACCCAGCCTGTTCCCCTTATTATTGGGGCCAAGGCTCCACATCTATGCTTTCTTCTAGGCCCTCTATGGATCCCAGCATTACTCATGAAGCTGTACCATGAGTTGGCCCTAGAAGCCAACAACTGAGCAACAGAGGAGGAACCCAGGCCCTGTCCTGAACTTCACTCACATGTTGAAAACTCCATTGCCTGGAATGCATTTCTGCAAGGGAGGATGTGAATACTACCAATAACTTCAGCTTCCAACCCGCTATTGATATGGATAAGCATCAAAAATCTGATCAATATAGCAAAATGTGTACTTGAGAACAATGGGTCTGAAAAAACCCTGGAAAGCTCTTTCTTGCTATTTGAATCCTTGGTCCTCAGTGGGTGGAACTATTTGGGAAAGATTGTTAGAGGATGTATGTCCCTGGGCTTTGAGGTTTCAAAAGACTCAAATCATTTTTAGTTTGCCATTTTCTCTCTCTGCCTGCTACATGTGCATCAAAATACAAACTCTCAGCTGTCCCAGTACTCATGACTTTGTCCCAACAATCATGGACTGCAACCCTCTGAAATAGTCAGCCCTAATAGACTCTTTCTTCTATAAGTTGCCTTGGTCTTAGCATATTATGAAATCAATAGAAAAACAGCTATAACAGGAGTCAATGAGTTTATTAGGCTTCATTTCAGACCATAGGTGACAGGTTACTTATGGTGGCGTAGGTACTCTTCACCTAACAGGCTGGACCTGAAAAGCCTAACCCAGAAGGAATGAGGCCTTTCCCATAGTCACAAAAATGAAGCTCTATATAACCTCTCCCCCTCTTATAGGCCATGTCCTGAGTTATCAATTGGTAGGGAACAGTTGGATACTGGGTTGGGGGACAAAACAAACTGTCAACAAGCCCAGCTGAGATGATCTTGTGCAAGGGAACATAGCTGAATGTCTCCAAATGACAGTTGCTCATCTCAGAAGGCAATCACATATGACAGGCCCAATATTTGACCAATGATCTAGTCTGAACTTGAAACTCTGCTAAACACCAATGACACAGTGGTCACTGGAGATACTATCTTTCTCCACATGGCCCCTATATGGTTACAAGATTGTACACAGATTACTCTAAACAGTTGCATGGATTCCTTTGGAAAATATGTAGGTATATTTACTCTACAGATGTCCCTATATGTCTTCCTACCATATCAAGACCATTTTGTGCTTATGTGCAACCACAATGGCATATGAATCTCGTATATCATAATGACTTCCAAGACCAGATGATAGATATAATCCATCTATACTTTAGTCAAGAAGTTAGGCTTTCTGGTTACTTCAATCCCATAAAAAAGAGGTTACTTCAATCCCTTTCCCTAAATGCCTTCACCCAATCCTAAAAGGGCACTCCTACCCTGTTCATAATTTGGATATCTGTACTCACCTAGCTATGAAGAAGAAATACTACCTAGTAAAGAAGTGTTAGAGCTGGGTGGTGATGGCACACACCTTTAATCCCAGCACTAAGGAGGCAGAAGCAGAGGCAGAGGCAGGCAAATCTCTTAGTTAAAATATAGGCATTCAGTTTAGGACTGAGAACTCCACAATCTCTTCATGTTGGTCATATGTGTGTTGCTGTGTTAATTTCTATCTACTGCAAAAGTGTGGAAAGAGAGGTAACTTCCCAAAACAATGTAAACAAAACCTTGCTAATCAACCTCAGTATATTAAAATCCCTTCTAAAGTATGCCAAATATGTAAAAATCCTTTTTACTGGGCCAGTCAACATCAGTCTAAGACCAATGACAAATACAACCTAATTTTGATAACCTGGAGAATGAGCAAAGTCAACATTGTCTATATAGTGAGTTCCAAGACAGCCAGGGCTATACAGAGAAACCCTGTCATGAAAAACAAAAGAACAAACAAACAATAAGTGTTAGAAAATTGGCAGCCTGGTAATCTAAATTTGATTCCTTCTACTGTTAAATCACTGGATTATGCCATGCCTTAACATGCTACATTGGGATTTAGGGTTTGCTGGACCCCTTCTCCCTCTCCACCACAATACATTTCTACCATTCTACTCAAATTCTAGAGCCTCCCTGGTGTTTGACTATTCCTCTTTTTCCTAGGTTGCTAGAGAAGGGAAAGTACTAGCCCTTTAAAATGGGGAGCATCTGGCTATAGGAACAAAACTGAGACTCATGTTATGATTTGCACTTCCCAACCTTATATTCTAGCTGTCACTTCTAATTCTCATCCCACTCACCAAACTTCTCATTATACTGTGACTCTGTCTCTTAGATGACTCATATCTTGCCTAACTCAACACAGTGTTACAAATTTTAAAATTTCTTCTTTATTAATTCTTAGGCAGTGAGTCCTGCCTAGATTATTGTTAATCTGGCTCACCCATGTATAATAATGTAATTATGCCCTTGGACATATATGTACAAAAAGGCATTGGAATGATTATTTCAGCTGTTATATCTGCCACAGCCATTGTTTCACTGTTGCCACACAGCAGTGGCCCTATTCCAACTGCAATAACTATAAATCCCTATCTTTA
The DNA here is from genome assembly GCF_021556685.1 of Rattus norvegicus. Classification (NCBI taxonomy): domain Eukaryota; kingdom Metazoa; phylum Chordata; class Mammalia; order Rodentia; family Muridae; genus Rattus; species Rattus norvegicus. Next base: position 74,939,384 of record NC_141554.1, read on the forward strand.
GAATACTATTAGTGAATTACAAAAACTAACCCATACTGACTATCTTAATTAGGATTTCTATTGCTGTGAAGAAACACCATGGTCAAGGCGACTCTTATAAAGGTAAGAATTTAATTAAGGCTGGCTTACAATTCAGAAATTTAGTCCATTATCATTATGGCAGGAGCATGACAGCAAGCAGGCAGCAAGGTGCTGGAGTGGTAGCTTAGAGTTCTATATCTGGATCAACAAGCAGCAGGAAGAGAGAGTGACAGTGGCCCTGGCTTGTGCTTCTAAAACCTTAAACACACCCCCACACCCAGTGACATAATTCCTCCAAAAATGTGACACGTACTCCAAAAAGGCCACACCTACCAATAGTACCATTCCCTGTGAGCCTATGGGGGCCATTTTCAATTAAACCACCAGATTGAACAATAAATCTTTAAAAGGGGGCTGAGTGTGATGGCCTACAACTTTAATTAATTACAGAACCCAGGAGGCAGAGACAGAGACAGGTGGATCTCTGTGAGTTTCGGGCCAGTCTGGTCTACATATTGAATTCCAAAACACCAAAGTAAATACTAATACCCTGTCTTAAAAAACAAACAACAGGGGTTGGGGATTTAGCTCAGTGGTAGAGCGCTTGCCTAGGAAGCGCAAGGCCCTGGGTTCGATCCCCAGCTCCGAAAAAAAGAACCAAAAAAAACCAACCAAACAAACAAACAACAGCTTCCGGTTTCTGCCTGCTCCCAGAACTGACCTGGTCCCACAGTTCTTTGTACCCAGATCCCTTGGAGAGAGTGAGACTATTAGAAGTGAGGATAATTGTGAGAGCACAGGGGAGACCACCACTTCTGCTCACATTCCTGGCCCAAGAGGAACCCTCCTGGAGCCCTCTGGACACAGGAACCCAGGAACAGTCTGGGACAGGATCCTTCTGGTTTCTGCCTGTGCCCAGAGCTGACCCTGTGACACAATTCTCTGTACCCAGATCCTGCTGAGAGAAAGCCAGTCTCCAGGAGTGCAGGCACACAGGCTTACAGGAGGGTCAAGCCATTGTCAGAGACAGCAAAGACCAGCTAACACCAGAAATAACCAGATGGCGAGAGGTAATCACAGGACCCTAAGCAACAGAAACCAAGACTACTTGGCATCATCAGAGCCCAGTTCTCCCACCAAAGCAATACTGAATATCCCAACATACCAGAAAAGCAAGATCTGGATTTAAAAGCACATCTTATGATGATGATATAGGACTTTAAGAAGAGCATAAATAATTCTATTAAAGAAATACAGGACAACACAGGTAAACAAGTAGAAGCCCTTAAAGAGGAAACACAAAAAATCTCCTAAAGAATTACAGGAAAACACAACCAAACAGGTGAAGGAATTGAACAAAACCATCCAGGATCTAAAAATGGAAATAGAAACAATAAAGAAAGCACAAAGGGAGACAACCCTGGAGATAGAAAACCTAGGGAAGAGATCAGGAGTCACGAATGCAAGCATCACCAACAGAATACAAGAGATAGAAGAGAGAATTTCAGGAGCAGAAGACACCATAGAAAACATTGACACAACAGTCAAACATAATGTAAAACAGGAAAAGCTCGTAACCCAAAACATACAGGAAATCCAGGACTCAATGAGAAGATCAAACCTAAGGATAAGAGGTATAGAAAAGAGTGAAGACCCCTAACTCAAAGGACCAGTAAATATCTTCAACAAAATCATAGAAGAAAACTTCCCTAACCTGAAGAAAGAGATGCCCATAAACAGACAAGAAGCTTATAGGACTCCAAATATATTGGACCAGAAAAGAAATTCCTCCTGTCACATAATATTTAAAACAACAAATGCACAAAACACAGAAAGAATATTAAAAGCAGTAAGGGAAAAAGGTCAAGTAACATATAAAGGCAGACCTATCAGAATCACACCAGACTTCTCACAAGAGACTATGAAAGCCAGAAGATCCTGGAAAGATACACAGATCCTAAGAGAACACAAATGCCAGCCCAGGCTACTAAATCCAGCAAAACTCTCAATTACCATAAATGGAGAAACCAAGATATTCCATGACAAAACCAAATTTACACAATATCTTTTCACAAATCCAACCCTACAAAGGTTAACAGATGGAAAACTCCAACACAAGGAGGGAAACTACACCCTAGAAAAAGCAAAAAAGTGATCTTCTTGCAACAAACCCAAAAGAAGAGAGCCACACAAACACAATTCCACCTCTAACAACAAAAATAACAGGAAGCAACAATCACTATTCCTTAATATTGCTTAACATCAATGGACTCAATTACAGAAGGTTAACAAACTGATTTCTTCAGGAAACAGAAAGGAAAATACAAAATAGATGAAAACATGTTGTTCATATTCAAAGAGTATTATTACCTTTGAGATGCAGTGTTCAAAATGGTTCCTAAAAATGTCTTGAGATATCATTTACACAAAAATGTATGGGTTTCTTTAAAATGCTCTTAAGGACCCATCAATATGAGAAAGCCAGCATTTAATTGCCCCTAAATTCTTAACACCTCTCTGGTTGGAGTACTTCTCTCCATCCCAATATAGACCCACACAACTACCCATTTTTCACTGCCTAAAGTAGTCTTTCCCATGCCATGTACCTGTGCCACACAGACTGTAGTCTTTTGCAATTGGCTTTCTTAGCATAGGACACATAGCGGCTTTCTGAAAGGGCAATGCACTGTCCAGGTGAAGTCTTCTGAGATGTCTTCATTCCAGAGAAGGATCAAGAGCCTACTCCAGCAGTTCTAACCCTTTGACAGACCCCACCTTCCCACAGTGAGTTTGCAACTTTCCACTTTCTCCTACTCCATGCCCACCCTGTTTTAGGGCTTGAATCACTATTCTAGTGAACACCAACTTCACCTTGTGTGCATTTGATCCATTACAGGCTGAGGCCCCACCCCTACTGCTGGCACTCCCCGAGTCAGACCATTCTTCCTTGAGGGTAATCACAGCCCATTCACAGATTTACAGGCACACACAGCTGGATCACGTCATAGGCTCAATGGCCCTGAGGAATGAATACCCTCTTGTGAGTGGGAATTGACAGACCCCACACCTGCCTGACCTTACTCACTGCCTCTGAGTTTCCAAGTCTTGCCTGATGCTGGGACCTAGCTCAAGGCTCAAAAAACTCCCAACTGCCTGTAATGGTAACTTCAGAACATGGGGTTCAGGTAGAGGCCCTGTGATCTCAGGGGGCAGCCTGGAAGCCAGACTGAGGATATATGAGTGTCACATCCAGGAAAATTTGTTCTACACAGGAGGTTAAAAGCTACATGCGGCTGTCATCCTTGCACGTGTGGATGCATCATCTTAGCAATCAATGAGAGCAGGGGAAAGGCAGTTGGCTGGTCAGGATGAAAGAATGTGGTGGCTCTGGTCCCTGGGCCTCCCTTAAGCTGCTAGTGAGCAGTCCCTCCAGGTTGGTTCAGTGGAGCCACTTACAGCCTCACCGCCATCTTCAGCTCTAGGTGAACAGGTGACATTGTTTTCCTCCCACCCATTTCCCCACAGTGAGTTCCCGCAGCTTTGTCATGCTCCGCTGCCCACCAGGGTGATCTTGGGGTCCACTCCTATAATGCAGGGATATATCAGAGGACATGGAAACTGAGTTCCCAAGGTGGGGGCTATGTAACAGTCCAAGGATAATGTGCAAGTTTTGGGTCCTCCCCTAATGTGATGCTAGGAGAGAATGCGCCAGAAGGAACAGAGCCTGGGGAAGGGGTAAGATGAGTCCAAATGATACCCTAATGTCTGCTAAAATAATCCATAAGACAACACACACCCCTCTAGCCCAAAGTAAGGGCTCAGAAGTTCCTGTTGAACTCAAAGAACAGCAGGTAAAAATGGGTTCTATGACTGTCCCAGAGAAAGGAGGACAATAGTCAGGGAATGGACAGGGATAGTGTAGAGGGGTGGAAATGCTGGCCTGCCCAGGCGCCACCACACAGAACCCAAACCCAGTAACACAGGGATAAACTTGAGTGCAAGGCACCTGCTTAGAAGCAGAAATGTTTAGCCCAGGTTACCCTCAGGGATAGGGAAAGCAACAGCTCTCCTTCCTTTTGCTGTACTCTGTCTCCCACAAAGGCAGAAAGAACAAAACACAGGGAAACTACTTTTATATGCAACATCTGTCACCAGGGGTACACGGGGCAAAAACAGGGGCATAAAGGTGACTCTGGCTGTAGAATGAGAGGGAATATGTGGGGTCACAGCCCTGGGATCCACAGGTAGTAGTCTGGTCTCTCCTGCATTGAGTCTGGGTCCAATATTTCAGGCAGAATAGAGTCAGGCCAGACCCAGCTTCTTGTGGGAAGGACTGTAGATATCAGAACATTCACTTCAAAGATTCTGGAACCTTTTGTTGAGAGCCTGCATGACCGCTGAAACACAGAGGTACAAATGGGTATTCCTGACTCAGTCACACACACACACACACACACACACACACACACACACACACACACACACACACACACACACACGAGGATTCAATCACCCTTCCCACTTCTAACCACAGAGAATTCCCAACCAGCAATTTGCCTCCCAGCCCCTTTCCAAAGAGCCCTAGAACTGATTCTTCCACCTCTTACTGAATTCCATGTGAAAATGTCCTCTACAGGAGAACAGTGTGGGCAGGCGCTTGGCTGAGCACATAGGAGAGCAGGCATATACAGCTCTTGGTGCATGCCATAACAGTCAATGCAGAAGACTCATGGTCTGACCTCCTTGGCATTGCCTCCCCACAGGTAGGCTAGCCTTCCCTAGGTCCCAGTACCAGAATACCTAGCTCTCTCTGCCCCTGCCCTCACCCATCCCTACCCAAGGTCAGTCATACCTAGTTGTTTTCTCAGCCTGCATGCTTCTTTCTCTAGCAAAGGACACTAGCCCAGAAGACAAAGGAAGGGAAGAAAAATTAGCACTCAATGTCCTGGCCCCCTCTCTGCTCTATTTACACTCTCTGCAGTCCCTACAATCCTGTGGCAAGACTAGCACACAATCCTGACCAGAAAGGAGGTGCCCTCTCTCTGTGGAGTATGGGGTAGGAGTGGGCACAGGAGCCAGGCTAACTTGGGCACTCAGCTTATCATCTAGCTGGAGCTGTCATTTCTAGGAGCTAAGAAAAACTGTACCTGCTGACATCCCAGTATCCCTGGTGTTTGATGCTGCTTCTCCCCAACAGGGAGTGGGGGAGCCACAGACGGATCTTGGTCACCTGAAAGGGAACACAGGATCCAGCATCCAGGCCTGGGATCCAGGTGGGAAGGGTCTAGGGAGGTCTAAAATGAGGCAACATCACCCTCTGCTGGCAGCAACTTGTACTTCTTGGTTCCTCAGCTCCACCTAGCTCTGGGTCTGCCTTCATTGTTGCCCAGAGGAGAGGCTCTGTGGCCCCTAGCAATTTGACCCTGGGCTGGTGCTAGTAGGGCTACAGCCACAGCCAGGACCTGGGCGGAACCCAGCATCAGAAATGGATTTGGGGTGCTGGAAGTCAGCTTCTAGAGTTTGTTTAAAGCCACACCACTCTCTCACTCATTTAGAACATGGCCTGCCTACGCCCAGTCTCCTGTGGGCTCTCTGCCTAGAGAGGGAAGACCAGAACAAGGCTCCAAATTTCCAGTGACAGAACCTGAAGTTTCTCTACCCCACTGCTCTCAAATCCCAAAGACTCACCATAGGGTACAGATGCTCTAGGGCTGGCGCTTCCCTGGTTCAGGGCCACGATCTGGGAATTTGCTGGAACTTGAGATGCTCTGGTGTTGCAGTCTCCACTGCTCATTTCTCCACGATACATGCACACGGAAGGCTGCTCTGCCCTGTGTGGTGGAACCTCACACACAAAAATCTTATCATGAGTAAATATTGCTGAGGGGCTGAGGAAAAAGTGGGGTAACAAAATGGAGGCTTGTGAGGCTTATCCCAGCTGCACTTTCTGTCCTCAGGCAGCCTCGGGTCAGGAGGCAGAGCTTAGCCAGGAAGGTGCCCACAGACACTGAAAAGCCTCATCTCCTGGCCTGGCTTCCTTGGGGAGGAACCAGGGATGCATCAGGGGGCTCTCGGGGCCGACTACATGCTCAATTGCAAGGGCTCTCTGGACACCAATCACCCAAACCAACAACCAGGCACACTCCCACCCCTGCCTGGTTAGAAAGAGGAAATGCACAGCAAGAGAATAGTAACCAACACCTAACTGAGGCTCCCTTGATATCCACACTCCACCCTACTTACTACCAGGACTTTGCCTCCACTGGACATCCTAATCAGGGTGAGTGTCCACTGACAACTCCCCAAGTCTAGGCAGGGGTAGGGGGAGCAGTGCTGGGGAGGGAAAGGGCAGGGTGAGAGGAGGAAGGTGGTTAATCTACTTACTTGGGCATGGGCAATTTCCTTAACCTTGTAGGACTCTGACGTTGGGGTCAGCACTGTCGACTTTTTCATGCTGTCTTTACACATAAGGCCCCTGTCTCCTCTGGCCACTGGCAGGGTCTCCCTTGTATTCTTTGCTACTGCTTTCTTTCTGGATGTATTTCCATGTGTGGGTTCAGTGGCCTCAAGAGGTGTTGTGGTGGGGTGCTTCTTAGAACTCTCAAGTGTAGGGACACAGGTTATTGGAGGAAATGTGGCTATTTCCACGGGAGCTGCCTTGGGTCTCTGCCCTGACAGTGGGACAGGTTTTCTCCCGGTGACTCTTGGAGTATCCTGTAGGGGTTTCTTCTCCTGGGCTGATTTCTTTTTAGGACTGGCCTTCCTCAGCACACCCGCAGCAGCTCCTGGGTAACGAGGCCTACTCTGTTCCTTGCCTCTGAACACAGATGCTTTTCTGTTAGAACAAGAGGCCCCTAGTTTTCCCATGCCCAAAATATGGCCCCTGGGAGCAGACATCTGCAGAGAGCCAGTCATATGATGAAAATTGCCCCTGAGTTGGACATTTCTTTTTCTGATTTTGTCTTCAGGAGCCATAGAATTGCCAGATATGATCTGTTCTCCATTCTTGAAGCAAATGGTCACCCTCATCACTTGCATTTCATTATACTCATCTGATGATGAGTCATGGTCAGATGGTGGGTCTTGGATATCCTCAGGGATTGCCTTCTTACTCTTGGTGACCTTCTTTTTCTTTTTTGTCCTGCAGGCCCTACCTCCTTTGGGCCCCCAGTGGTGGGCTGGGGCCACAGAGGCTCGCTTTACATCTCCCAATCTCTTGCCCAGCATGCTTCTTCTGCTGCAGTCTGCCTCTGTATCTGCCCAAGTGGTAGAATGTTGGGTGGCACAGCTTTTTGAGGACGAGCGGCTTCTAGCATCCTGGTTCATCTGGTCAGTTGGCTGTTGTACTTTATCCTCAACATTGTCACTGACAAGAGGCAAGCAGTCCATAAGATCCCCTTTGTCTCTGGCTGAAGAGACAGACCACTCTCCGTGTTCCTCAAAGACCACCATCTCCGATTCTAGTGCTTGTAGTTTAGACCCTGAGTCCAACTCAGAGTTGTCCTCAGTCTCGACCTCATTCTTACTTAGGCTTCTCTGTGTAGATCCCATGTCAGGGTCCAGGCTGAGATCCTGTGGTGAGCAGGGGACATCCAAACAGACATTAGGGGATTCTCCATCCTCGGGGTCTAAACTTACTTCTTCAACTGCCCCCTCCTTATTGCAGCTCATGTTTCCAGTGATAGTCTACATGCCTGACCTGTAAGGACAAGGGTATCCCTAGTCTTGGCTAGACCAGCTAGGCCTTCCGAGATACCGTCACTATAGTCACCACCCACACTAGCGCTAAACACAAACAAGGGGAACCTTCTAGTGCCTTGGTGTCTTCATGTGGCCTTCTCATTGGCCTACCCTCCACCAATCAGATAGATCCTTGTTGAGTGACCTTACAGGTCCTAGCCAATAAGAATAAGGATTCTTGATCATTCGGAATTTTTATCTTGGCCAGTCCAAGCCTATGGATGGGTTGGGGTGGGGTATGGGCTGTGAGTGGGAGGTGTGGGTATGTGGGTGGAACCTTGAGTTTGTGGTTCAGTCTGCCTTTTCTATTGTTTCCTCGCCTCCTCTGGCCAGACACCTACCTACTGTGGAAGGAGAACTGCATTCTCTAAGACTCTTTCTCATGGAAAGGTGCAATGTGTGGGAAAATAACCACACATAGGCCAGTGACTCGTGAGGATTCAATGTCATGACAGCTGTGGAACATTCAACATAGAAAGGATTTGAGAGCCTCTGTTGCATAGACAGACCTTCTCAATAGGACACTTGCCAAAGAAGCCCATGACCACTTATCAGTGCTCCACAGAAGGGGCAGAGACATGGGAGATTGTTTGTGAGCCGTGGGCTGCAGAGAAAGCACCTGTAATTACAAGCAGCCATGTACTCATAACACTGTGTTGGCAGGCTGCGATTTTCCCACTCCTTCCACACTGCATCCTGTATTCAGACCCTCATCCCATCTTCACCCCGTGTTAAGGCAGCGAGGAGGGAATCTCCTTGTTCTAGAACCAAAACATTTAGTCTCACTGATCGTGAAGCTGCAAACTGAAATCAGCGTCCACATACCAGGTTTGCAAACGAAAGAGAAGAGTGGGTGAGGTTCAAGCTTGTAGTTTGCCCTCTCTGAGATGAAAGGTGCAACTAGTAGAGGGCAGTGCCTTGGGTGGGTAATTTGGCAGAATCAGAAGAACACGAATCATGTCACAATCACTAGTTGCCTTGCAATTTTCTAAGCACTCAGATAAAGCTTACATCCATTTCAAGACATCTCCCAGGTTTGGGTTACTTACTCCTGCTCTTCTTGACTGAAGAACCCATTACCATGATGGCAAGGACACATTGTCAAGGGTGTCGATGAAGGCACCCCTTGGGGAACTCTCTAAGTCCCCTGGATAAGGGAATGCATGAATGTAGACTGGTGCATGCACCAGCAGATTATGTAGAGGCATTCCACACGCCAAGGTTGTGTTTAACATGCTTCAAAAGCAAGCATGACTGCATAAACCAAGTTCCAGAATATTCCATAGATTTAGATACACATTTGTGAATTAAAAATTCAAACCATGCATCTGTGATAGTTGAGAGTACATATAGAGGAGTCTAAAGATCCAGAATGGAAACACAAGGAAGGCCTTGCAGGGTTGGTGAGGCACCACTCTTGTCATACTTTGCCTGAGACTGTCTGTACCCAGCTTTCCTCAGTGGAAATTGGGGAGTAGTTCCTTCCTTGGTTTCTAGAAGGTTTTAGAGTGCTAGTGTTTCCCTCACTTTCCAGGGGAAATAGAGAGCCAAGTTCCTACAATTCTTGCTGGCTCAAGGGTTTATAATCTACTGATCCATACAGCAGGTTTCACGAACATTTTGTTAAAAGTGCGTTGATCATTTTATAATGTTGGCTTATGATCACAGGCTTGATGGGAAACAGCTTTCTAACCCTTGTCTGAACAGAGCTTATCTCACACGTCTGTGTCTGTGTAAAGCACCTCCAAGCTGTCTTCTGTGGAAGAACTCCAGACATCAGCACTTGGGGCCATGTATAAGGGGAAATCATCAGGAAAGCATAAAAATGTGAAATATGTGACTCTAAGAAAAAGATACTTGATTGTAGCTTAAAAGGGAAGAGCATCCACATTTTTGACCCCAGTTGAGAACACACTTGGCCTTTGAGTGGCTTTAGTTTTTAATCCCATTTGCACATGGTCACTAAATGGCCCTGAAAAGTGCACCTGTATAGACACTGAGGTAGCAATAAAGTTTAGTAAGTAGTTGAATTAACGACCATGGAAAATCACACTGATTTGATCTCAATCTGTTTGCCTTTCCATGCCTTTGGTTTGTTTTTACAATATTTATTTTTATCTTAAGTGCATGTATGAATGCCTGCATATGTTGGGCATGATGTGTTTGGTGCCTAAGAAGGCCAGAAGAGGGGGATGGATCCCCTGGAACTGGATCAGTAGATGCTTGATATGAGTGCTAGTAAACACATTTGAATTCTCTGTAAAAGCATCAAGTGCTCTTAGCTGCTGAGCTGTCTTTCCAGCCTCTTCACCCTCATTGTGTCTTTTTAGAAGATGGGGTCTGTGTTACTGTACAGCCCGTACTGAGGTATTGAGTTCGTGATTCTCCCACTTCAGTGTCCCAAGCGCTGGAATTACAGGCGAGCACCACGGTGCCAGTGTGCACCTGGCTGCTGGAGGCATTTTGGTTGTTTCCAGTTCAGGAGGTATTACACTTAGGGGGTGCTACATGTGTTCTGGGCCATGTTTCATGGTGTTCTTGGTAGAGCTTTCCAACTTTTGAGATTCTTATCCATAAGGGTAGCCAGTACCTCCCAGATTTGTTGGACCTGGCCCTGAACAGCCTTGCCATCCTACTCCTATGAGCTATACAAATGTTATTTTCTGTGGGATAAAATGTCGGGAAGTTATGTTTATATCTAGGAGTGTGACTATTGACTTGAAAGACGTGTTGAAAGTTTTCTGATTCTCTCCAAGTGACTGTCCTTTCCCCCACTCCTTTTCCACACTCCTGCAGGGGCGTACCACCACCTCAGCTCTTCTGCAACCAGGTCAACATTTATTACTACGAAAGCACAGCATTTTTGCCTCTAGTGAAATATGCTATCACATTTTACTGTCGTTTTGCTTTGTTTATATTGAGTCACAAAGGAACTCAATCTGGCCGCAAACTCTTGCTTATCCTGCCTTTACCTCCTGAGTGTTGGGATTGGGGTCGCACACACAAGCCATTGCTCCTGACACTGTCTCACTCATTGTTCCTGGCTGTCCTTGGACTTCCTATATAGACCAGGCTGGTTTTGAACTCTCAGTGATCTGCCCTTTGCTGCCTTCCAAGTGATGAGTTTATAGGCATGCTTCACTACAGTTGGATTTAATTGTAATCTAGAATTCCTTGACTAGGAGTGAGGACGAGATTGCATATGCATTGGTCTTTTGGCCTTTCTTCTCTGTGGTGTGCATGGTGCCTATTTACTGTTTTCTGTGCATTTCTCTCTTGGTTGTATATGTGTGTGTGTGTGTGTGTGTGTGTGTGTGTGTGTGTGTGTGTGTGTGTGTTTATGTGTGTGTGTGTGACTTCTTCCTGTATTTTAGACTTCAGTTCTTTGACAGTTTCCTATGACACAAATACCTTCTCATGGGGAGTTTACCTTATTTTATTTTTAGTGTGGCTTTTAATGAAAAGAAGTAGTTTTTTCATTGTTTTTGTTTTTAAATTAAAAAATCTTTCCTTTTTTTTTTCTTATTTTCAACACAGGGTTTCTCTATGTAATCTTTGGTTGTCCTAGAACTCACTCTGTAGACCAGAGCTGGCCTCAAACTCAGAGATCTGCCTGCCTCTGTCTCATGAGTGCTGGGATTAAAGGCATGGGCCACCACCACCTGGCTCTTTAGATTAGTACTGTTAAATAACACTGGCTCTCTAGATTAGTACTGTTAAATAACACTGGCTCTCTAGATTAGTACTGTTAAATAACACTGGCTCTCTAGATTAGTACTGTTAAATAACACTGGCTCTCTAGATTAGTACTGTTAAATAACACTGGCTCTCTAGATTAGTACTGTTAAATAACATTGGCTCTCTAGATTAGTACTGTTAAATAACACTGGCTCTCTAGATTAGTACTGTTAAATAACACTGGCTCTCTAGATTAGTACTGTTAAATAACACTGGTTCTCTAGATTAGTACTGTTAGATAACGTTGGCTCTCTAGATTAGTACTGTTAGATAACACCGACTCTCTAGATTAGTACTGTTAAATAACACTGGCTCTCTAGATTAGTACTGTTAAATAACACTGGCTCTCTAGATTAGTACTGTTAAATAACATTGGCTCTCTAGACTAGTACTGTTAAATAACACTGACTCTCTAGATTAGTACTGTTAAATAACATTGGCTCTCTAGATTAGTACTGTTAGATAACACTGGCTCTCTAGATTAGTACTGTTAAATAACACTGGGCTCATTGCTCCTATACCTGTGTTTGGGACTGCCAGTTCAGTGTTGTATTCCTTTTTTCAGAATCTCTCTCTTTTGAATTTTTCTTTCATATCCCATATTGTTTGCTTTGATTCATTCAGCTGTTCATTTGTAACCTTTTTGAATCCACTGATAATTTTAAGCCATTCTTTGAGTCATTTGTCCATCATGTCATCCACTTCAGTATCTTTGGATTCAATTCCTGGAGTCATAAACCTTGTTTCTGTGTTTGGATCTGCCTGTTTGGTGGAATGAAAGTCTCTTGGATTTTCATGCCTCTCCCCTGTGAACAGCTTTCTCTTAGGGGCTTGATCAGAAAGACTGCTCAAAGAGGAGAAGAGAAACCGCAAGAACAAAGAGAACAACACATAACCATGTCCAGCATGGTGGCGCATGTCTGTACTCCTAGAATTTGGGAGAGTGAGGCCGAGGATAACTTTAGGGTGGTGTATGTTATGTAGCAAGACCCCATTTCAAAAATCAAAAAGGGCTAAGGATATAATTCCATGGAGAAACACTTTGCTTAGCAATTGTGAAGCCTTGGGTTTGATCTTCAGTATTCCAAAACAAAACCAGTAAATAAAATGAATTCCTCCAAACTTAATTAAAAACAACTGCACCACCAAAGCAATAGAAAAAAAGGAGGAAATAATACAGAGCAAACTAAAAGACTAAACTTAAATGAATAATAGAAGGATAGAAAGGGGGCAGGGGAAAGGGAAAAAGGGATTTTAAAAATGAAAAAATATGGAGGAGAGAAGTAAAAATAATACAATTAAAGAATAAAATAAGCAAATAGAATTATATAAAAGTAAGAAAAATGGAAAGAAAGAAAACTGGAAGAGAAAAAAAGAATAACAAGTCAAAAAGTTGTCCTTGCTGCGGCACTTGGGTTGAAATGTCTCTCTCTGGGCCTTCTGTTGGAAATCCCCAGGAGTGGGTGGGGTTAGTGAATCATAGCTGAAACCTATTGTAATGAATCTCAGCTTCTGTTAAATAGGCTGGTGCTGTACTAGTCTGAACTCTGCTTCACATTTCCCACTAGTTCTGATGTGTGGCTCATCTGTAGCAGGAGTAGATTCATTCTAGAAGCTATGCCTGTGTTCCTGTGTGCACAATCTAGAGGCCAATGGATGATCTCAAATGCCATCACCATTGAAAATTTTTGAGATAGGGTTTTGTCACTGGCCTGGAACTTGTCAACTAGGCTAGGCTAGCTGACTGGTGAGCCTCAGGGATCCTTCTGTTCCCACCTCCTCAGTGCTGAGATCACATGCATGTGATTCCATACAGGCCACCATGCTTTTTTGTTTTGTTTTGTTTTGGTTTTGGTTTCTTGCTTTTGACAGGGACCCAATGTGTAAACTGGATGTCCTGAAACTACTATGTAGACCAGTTCAGCCTTGAACTCACAGAAATCCATCTGCCTTCCATGTGCTAGGATTATATAGGCATACATCTTGCCTGGACTCTTTTTTAAAAAAATTTTTTTTGGCATGGGCTCTAGGGATCAAACTCAGGTTGTCCTTGGAAGGGAAGCACTCAACTGGAATATCTTCCCAGATATTTTTATATGTGCACTAGAGCTACCAGTAGCCCTGATAAAATTCAGTTAGTGTGGCTTTAAAAGCCCTGTTTGTAGGAGGCCAACAAGATGCGGATCCCAATAAGGCCCCCAGTCTGTGTACCCATGGATATGGTAAGTGTCTATGTCAGGATGTTGTGGTTTACAGGTGAAGTGTCCCCCATAGGCACATGTGTTTGAACACTTAGTCCCCAGATTGCAGCACTGCTTGGGGAGGTTGGAGAACCTTTAGGGTAGGAGCTTTGCTGGAGGAAGTATGTCACTAGGGGTGGCCTTGAGGTTTTATGGCCCAGCCCCACTTCCTGCTCACTCTCTACTTCCTGACTGCAGATGCAATGTAACCAGCTGGCCTCCTGCTCCAGTCATTATGACTTCCCTGACATGATGGACTGTATTCCTTGAACTGTGAGGCAGAATAAGGCATTTCCTTAAGCTGCCTCCTGTCAGATGTTTTGTTACAGCAATGATGACAGTAACAAACATTGTGCATCCCCCCAGATGCCTCAGGATATAGGAGATGCAAACAGACCATTCGTTTCTGTAGTGGAATGTGGGTGCTGCTACAGGGGTTGACAAGTCCACGGGCCTGTCTCTATGCTGTTCAATGTCTCTAAGATCACTTAAACTCATCTTGTACCTCTCCATGGAAGCTAGGAAATAGCAACTACTATATGCTCCAAAGCCTGCAACCCTCACTGCCTAAAGTTCTTAGTTTATGGCAGACCCCCACTTACCCACGAGCTTCTCCTCGAGTCCATCTCCCGTTTGACACTTACAACAGGGTTTCCCTTGGATTGTGATTGATTTGTTGCCTGATCCCTAGAGAAGTTTAGTTCCAAACAAGAAGACTCTTCTCAAGATAGCTCAAGATAGCACTCAGGGGCAATATAATGGGTTTCTACTCCTGCATGGGCAGGAGGATAGATTAACTATAGAAGTAAAGAAAAATATTTTTCATGAGTCTAGGCTATGGAGTGCTTTGCCTTGCTTCCAGAGCAGCTTGTTTGTTGTTGGCACCTTGTTCTTGACTCCTAGAGCTCTTTTTTTGTGTTACTTATTGTTTCCCTGACTCTTCTCACTTACATAGTCACTCAGAGGAGGATTGTGTTCCACCATGGAAGTCTGTAGCTGGGCCTTTGCTACCTTGTAGGTTCTTTTTCCCACCTTTTATCCCCCATGGGTTTACCCCTATCACTAGATAGGAAAGAAGGATAGGATAGGAGAGAGAGAGAGAGAGAGAGAGAGAGAGAGAGAGAGAGAGACAGAGAGAGAGAGAGACAGAGAGAGACAGAGAGAGAGAGAGACAGAGAGACAGAGACTCACAGAGACACACAGAGAAAGAGACAGACAGAGAAAGAGACAGATAGGAGAGAGAGAGAGAGAGAGAGAGAGAGAGAGAGAGAGAGAGAGAGAGAGAGAGAATGGGAGGGGAGAGAATGGGAGGGGAGAGAAGAGGAGAAAGATTCCTGAATCTAATGTCTTTCATTGTGTTTCTTCTTTGAGCATGACTACTAACAAACCACAACCAACCATCCTGAATGACCACCAACCACCAGCCACACTTCTCGAGGCTCTAGCATTTATTTACCCTCTGAAAAATTCCCAGAATCCCAAACACAATCACAGAAACAATCTGCAACTGGCAAAACCATGCTTCTGCTAGAGGCAAATCAAAGTGAGCTGCTGGGGCCGATCTGAAGCAGCCCCACATCTCTACACCTGGGATGAGAACAAAAACACATTCCCATAAATTTTTTTCCAAAGGAACAGAAGTTTCAGAATTCTCAAAAATATCACTACATAAGTCTTCTTTTAAAATATAAGCATTTATGGGTTGGTGAAATGGCTAAGTAGTTAAGGATTCTGGCTGTTTTTCCAGAGAACCTAGGTCTGGTTCCCAGCACCCGTTAGAATGGCGGCAGCTCACTATAATCTGTAACTCCAGGCACAGGAGAGCTGACTCTCTCTTTTGGCCTCAGTGGCCACTAAGCACTCACATGATACACAGACACACATGAAAAAGAAACCTACTCATACAAATTAAAATATATAACAGTCTAAGCATTAATGTTATAAATTCCTAGGAATGCCTCTACCTACCATCTCACAAATGTTTTCACTTTCATTCATGAGAAATAATTCCCCCTTTCTTCACCATGTCTGCTTTCACTCATTGTTTATTAAGAAATGTATTGTATAATTTATCACCATTTGAGGATTATACCAGATGTTATTCTGTTATTGATTTGTAGTTTAATTCCACTGTGGTCCAAAGACATACTTTGTATGACTTAAATTATTTAAAAAATTTGAGGTTAGTTTTGTGGTCCAGACATAGTCTATCCTGTTAAATGATTTTTCCTTGCAAAGAACTCTTGCCCTGCTGGTTACAGTCAGGAACGTTCATCAATGTCAAAAGATGTAAAGTTGGTTGATGGTGCTATTCCGATCCCCTATCCCTTACTGATTTTCTGTCTTCTTATTTTATTGGTCACTGAGAGAGAAACGCTGATGTTTCCAAGTATGATTGCAGAATTGACAGTCATTCCTTTCGAGTATATTAGCTTGACTTGTTCAAGAGGTTTGAAGTTCTGCTACTAGGTTCACATCAAATTTGAATTCAAATGTTTTGTTTCATGTCCCAACTCTTTGAATCTATCATAACAACCCACGGAACACTCCTGGAATCTTACTTTCTCGAATC
Organism: Rattus norvegicus; assembly: GCF_021556685.1. Classification (NCBI taxonomy): domain Eukaryota; kingdom Metazoa; phylum Chordata; class Mammalia; order Rodentia; family Muridae; genus Rattus; species Rattus norvegicus. The sequence continues at coordinate 74,955,695 of NC_141554.1, forward strand.
ATTGCTATGGCTGTGCTGGTTGTCTTTGGTTAGTGCTGTCATGGCAAAACCTTTTCTTTTAGATTTAATCCAATCACATTATATTTAAAGTAGGTTTCCTATGGGCAGATTAGAGTTTGGTTTGCTTTTTATAAGCTGTAAAATTCTGTCTTTTTTCATTTAATATGGAACTCCTAGCTCCTCTGGAGTTCTGACACCCTCTTCTGGCCTTTGTAAACATCTGCACTCACACACCACGTCCTAACCACCATATACTCATGAATAAAAATAAATATTTAAAATATTGACATAGCTCTTGTTTCTTACCAACTTTGTCTCCGCAAATGTGTTTCACTGGATTAACATACTGAAGAAAATTAGATGACGACCTTAATAAATTTATAAAAAGTTCTAAAAAATCATTATCCATTTGTGACAAAAATCTTCCTAGAAAACCAAGAATTAATGAGAATTTGTTCAAGTTAGGACAGCTATGAAAAACACAAGCCAGGAGTGGTAGCATACACCTGTAATTTCATAATCACTTTGGAGACAGGCAGGAGGAATACCAAGAGTTCAAAGCTGGCCAGAGCCACTTACATAGAAAGGCTATCTCAAAACCAAAACCCATCAAATAACTAAAAAAATGAAAGGAAAACTACAAATGGCTTCTTGCTGTACTTTCCTTCTGTAATAGGGGACAGGGTGGTATATCTATTATGACTACTTCTATTCGGTATAGTAGCAGATGTCTTGGCTGTACCATGAGACATGAAAAAGTAGAAAACTTACTCAGATAAGAAGTAAAACTGTGGGGTTGGGGATTTAGCTCAGTGGTAGAGCGCTTGCCTAGGAAGCACAAGGCCCTGGGTTCGGTCCCCAGCTCCGAAAAAAAGAACCAAAAAAAAAAAAAAAGAAGTAAAACTGTCCCTCCTTGCAGGCTGCATAACTGTATGTGTAGAAAACCTCAGATGTGTGTGGTGGCTCATGACTGTAGTCTCGGTACTTGGGAGGCTGAGGCAGGGGGATTACTGACAGTTTGAAGCCACCCTGGCCTATATAGTGAGTTACAGGTGAGCCTGTTGAGATAGAGATAGAGATAGAGATAGAGAGAGAGAGAGAGAGAGAGAGAGAGAGAGAGAGAGAGAGCACAAATTCAAATATGTTCTACAAAATAAACTAGGCCCAGGGAGACAGTTTAGTAAGTTCCCAAGATACAAAAGACAATCATATTCTAGGAGTGAACAACTGAACACTGAAATTTAAGTTAACAGAGTTCAATAGTAAGCATACTACAAAATAATTTCATTAATAAAATATGTACAAGATCTCTATCGTCAAAATTGTAAAAATACTAATAAGAAAAGTCAATTTACACTAAAAGTGAAAAAAGAGATACACAGGGCACATTGTTATGAAGTCCCATATTGATTTATAAAGTCATGTATCTTACTGAATTCTAAACCTTGAAATCGTTGCAGTGAAAATTGTGTGTTATAAACATTGCCACATTAAAAAGGTGGAAAAAAATGTTGATGAAGTTGAGCTGGAGTGATGGCTCAGCAGTTGAGAACAAGTGTTGCTCTGCCAGCGGACCTGAGCTTCATTCTGCATCTTCACAGCCTGTGATCCAGCTCCAGAGTATCTGACACCGCCTCCTGGCCGTCTGGGCACTTATATAAATGTAGCATACATACACACAGACACAACCATTAACGAAAATAAAAATATATATTTTAAAACTCCAATAGAAACCAGGCAGTGATGGCACATGCTTTTTTTTAATTTTTATTTTTCTTGGGTATTTTATGGATTTACATTTCAAATGCTATCCCCCTTTTCCCATCTCTTATAGTCCCTCCCCTTCCTCCTGCTTCTGTGAGGATGCTTCCATTCCTACTCACCCACTTCAAACTCAACACCCTGGCATTACCCTACACTGGGGAAATGAGCCTTCAAAAGGCCAAGGGCTTTTTCTCCCATTAATGCTGGACAGTGCCATCCTCTGTTACATATATGGTTGGAGTCATGGGTCCCTCCATGTGTACTCTTTGGTTGGTGGTTTAGTCCCTGGGAGGTCTGGGGGTGTCTGGTTGGTTGATATTGTTGCTATTCCTATGAAGTTGCAAACCCCTTCAGCTCCTTCAGTTCTTTATCTAACTCCTCCATTGGGGTCCCTATGCTTAGTCCAACGGTTAGCTGCAAGCATCCTCATCTGTATCAGTGGGGCTCTGACAGAGACTCTCAGGAGACATCCATATCAGGCTCCTGTCAGCAAGCACTTCCCAGGATCAGCGATAGTGACTGGGTTTGGTGGCTGCATATGGGATAGATCCTCAGGTGGCACAGTCTCTGGATGACCAAAGGGATACAAATTGGAAAGGAGGAAGTCAAAATATCACTATTTGCAGATGATATGATAGTGTACTTAAGCGACCCCAAAAGTTCCACCAGAGAACTACTTAACCTGATTAAACAACTTCAGCAAAGTGGCTGGGTATAAAATTAACTCTAACAAAGTAGTAGCCTTCCTCTACACAAAAGAGAAACAGGTTGAGAAAGAAATTAGGGAAATGACACCCTTCATAATAGTCCTAAATAATATAAAATATCTTGGTGTGACTGTAATTAGGCAAGATCTGTATGACAAGAACTTCAAGTCTCTGAAGAAAGAGTGAAGAAGATCTCAGAAGATGGAAAGATCTCCCATGCTCATGGATTGGCATGATTAATATAGTAAAAATGGCCATTTTACCAAAAGTGATCTACAGATTCAATGCAATCCCCATCAAAATTCCAACTCAATTCTTCATAGAATTAGAAAGAACGATTTGAAAATTCATTTGGAAAAGCAAAAAACCCAGGATAGGGAAATCTATACTCAACAATAAAAGAACTTCTAGGTGAATTACCATCCTTGGCACAGGTCTCAGCACTGGGGAAGCAGAGGAAGCCACATCTCTGAGTTTGAGGTCAACCTGGTCTACAGAGTGAGTTTGAGGACAGGCACGGCTACACAGAAAAACCCTGTCTCGAAACAACAACAACAACAACAATAACATACTTCAATATAACTTCAGCAAGAATTGACAAGCTAATTTCAAATTTACATGGAAGGACAATGAAAATTAAAGAGCCAACAACAGTTTTCAAAAAAAAAAACCCAAAAAACAACTGGAGGAATCTTTTCAGGCTTATACAACTGTAACCAAGACAGTTTGAGTTTGGCAAGAGGATAGTTAAACAGATCACTGGAACAGAATTGGAAAATTGAGAACTCTATTCACACTTAACCAATTTTCACAGAGGCTAAAGTTCTTGTAATTCAGTGAAGAAGACTGTCCTTTCAATAAATGGTATTGGCATGATTAGACATTAAGATGGACAAAAATGATTTATGACTACATTAGCTTTTTGCTACATATCAAACATCTGTAACAGTCAACTTAGAAATGGAATAGGTTTAGTTTGGTTTACAGTTTTTGATGTAAAAGAAAAAGGAAGGGTCTCACAATTTCTTCTGATGGGATGGCCTCACTCAATCCCACTTTTTATAGTTTCAATTACATCCTATATTAATTACTTTTTCCATTGATGTGACCAAATACCCTACAAGAAGCATGTTACAGGACGAATTTACTTTTTGGTTCCTGGTTTGAGAGGATACAGTCCATCATGGCAGGGAAGGCATGGTTACAAGTGGCACACAGCTGTAGCAGAAGTTTGACGTAGTGGTCAGAAAGCAGAAAGCTTGGATAGGAAGTTGGGACCCACTTCCTGTAGCTAGGCTCTACCTACAAAAAGAGTCACAGCCTCCCAAAACATTGCTACTACCTGGAGACCAAGCATTTGGACATGTGAACCTATGGAGGAAATTTCACATTCAAACCACAGTGTTTCCAAAGAGCACTAACTTGGGGACTAAGCCTTGAACACATAGACCTCTTGAAATCCTAAAGAGTCAAACTGTAGCAATACCCTGAATATGGCACAGAAATTAATTTAAAATGCATGCTAGATTTTCTCAAAAGAAGAACGAGTCATATGATCAAGTAGAGGTTCACCTGATGTTTATCCAGCAGAGCCCCCCAAACCCTGGAGATTTCCTAGTTAGAGCCATGGGAGAGTGTGGGTACAAACCAAAGAAACACCTAGTGCCCGTATCTGCAGCCTGAGTGCACCTAGCATTTAGAATGTCTAAGTCGTCGTTCTTCTCATTCAGTATATCTCGCCTTTAACAAAGCTCAGCACTGGAGACCATTGTGCTTCTGCGCCCTTGCTTGGAAGAACAATACAGTCTCATTGGCTTCTAGCCCAGCTTCACAAAGAAGACAGATGATGCTAGAAGGAAAAACATACCAGGGAGGAAAGAGGGGGAAAGAGAGATAGAAACTGGGTGGGGGAACAGTAAGATGGAGGTAAAGAGAGAGGGAGGGAGAAAAGAGAAAGCAAGAAATGGGAGGGGAGAGAAGGAAGGAATGAAGGAATGAAGGGTAGAAAGTAAGAAGGAAGGGCGGGGACTGGGTATATTCTGGTACATCTGTATTAGCCCTTATATGTCCCAAATGTAAAACCTAAAACTGTAGCCCTTCCAAGAGATAAGCACACACTGGAAAATCTTAGTGAGTTTGTTAGGCAAATATTTCCAAGTAGAATACCAAAATACAGTTCCAAAAGGAAAAGAAAGTGCGCTTCAACACAATGAGAATCATCTGTTTTTGAAAAAGGATGTTACTAAGAATACAAAGGTGGAGACCTACTTCCAGAATGTGAAAAGTATGATGCCTGAAAAGTCTCCCCTTTTCAAAAGCACCCTTGAGGGAATAGGTCAGGAATAGGGCATGCTTGCAGTGGGTGTGAGGCCATGGGTTCCCACGGGGGCCAAAGACAATGCAAGACAAAGGAAAGCTCCAATAAAATTGGGAAATTATCTAAGAGAAACTTTAGAACTGTGAATAAGCAAAAAAAAAAAGTACAACAAATTGAAAAGTAGTTTTAAGGACAATACTGTTAGTAGGAATAGTGAGGCCCATACTGTCTTTGAGTCAGAGATGATCTGATCCTAGCTGCTAGCTATGTGCTCTAGTAGCCAAATAGACAGAACTGTTACCAGGTAGGCTGATCTGGCTTGGAGAATTGCAAAGGTGTCCTATCTCTAGTCTGCTGAAGAAAACAATGCAATCCAAAGCAAACCCAGAGAATACTGTCATTGTCCTTTGTGACGATGGAGTACTAACTGGAACAGTTAAACAGCGGTCAAAGATTTAAAAGGAAGTCTGTGGGATGAACGCACAGGGAACTTTGACAGTGTGCATTATGCTCCAGGGATCTGCAAAGCTGCACAAACACACGGGTTTTTGCGTATGCTCAGAAGGAAGACGAGCATCTCAGGTATTGCTATTGTATCTCAACGGTAAGAATCCAGAGCAGTGCTGCAACACATTGCTTAAAACACTCAATTCTCAACTGTGATTACCAGACAAGAATCAGGAAAATATAAAATGGAAAAGGTTTATTTTTTTAAAAAAGCAGTCAGGAGAAACTAGTATCCATTAGGGTAGTAAATGTTGGGTATGTTAGAGGCTTTAAGTAAACTACTGAAAGTATTTTCAAGGAATTGAAGGGAACATATTCAAAGATGCCTGCAAATAAGAATTTCTTTTGAAAGTAAGAATTAATGAAGGGATGACATGTGAGAATCAACAACGAAACTCAACAAAAACAAGAAAATTAATTTAAAACTTTTAAAATGTTCTGGAGTTAAAAAGTGCAGTAAAGGGGTTGGGGATTTAGCTCAGTGGTAGAGCGCTTGCCTAGCAAGCGCAAAGCCCTGAGTTCGGTCCCCAGCTCCGAAAAAAAAGAAAAAAAAGTGCAGTAAATTCAGGTGTGGTGGGGCACACCTTTAATTCTAGAAGAAGCAGGCAGGCAGATCTCTGTGAATTCAGACCAGCTAGGTGTGGGCTTTTGAAACTTCAAAGCCCAGCCCCAGTGAAACACCTCCTCCAACAAAGCCACACCTCCTAACTCTTCCCAAACAGGTCTGCCAACTGGGCACCAAGTATTCAAATACATGAGACCATGGGAGTCATTCTCATTCAAACTACCACGTATATATTGCTTCATGATTCCAAATTTGGAGTCTTTTCCTCCCTCCCTCAGGGTTCATATGCAGTCTTTCCTGGTATTGGTTTTTCTGTGACTTATGAAATGAGAATGGTTTTGCATTATTAAGCATTTGGAAAAAATCACAAAAAGAAAGATACTTTGTGAGATGCAAATTTTAGTGTCTATGAAAAACAAATAAACAAAAGTTGGAACATAATTTACTCATCCTTTAATGTACTGTCAGCAGATCGCTCATGCTACAGAGACCGAGCTGAGTGGCTGCAACAACGTGTCTGCTCTACAAAGCTTCAAGTACTTACTCTCTGATTGATTGAATGTAAAGACATTCATGAAGACAAGAATGAGCTGGATACGGTGGAGAACACCCCTGGAGGTGAAGGCAGAAGGATCAGGAGTTAAGGACAGCCTCAGCTTCAGGGTGAGTTTGAGGCCAGCCTGAGCTACATGTAATCTTGTCTCATAAAAATAACACTAACAAAAGAGTAGTATACAGTCTTTATGGAAAACACCATGGAGGTACTTTGATAAAATACAAACAGGATCACCAGATGGGTGAGTTTGAGGCCAGCCTGAGCTACATGTAATCTTGTCTCATAAAAATAACACTAACAAAAGAGTAGTATACAGTCTTTATGGAAAACACCATGGAGGTACTTTGATAAAATACAAACAGGATCACCAGATGAGCGCAGTTTCAAAGAGATATCTGCATGCCTATGTTCATTGCAACCTTATTTATAATAGTCAAAGTATAGGCCAACCTACATGCCAAGTGACAGATGAATGGATAAAGTGTACTATCTGCATCTAAGTGTTACCCTTAAAAAGAAGGAGATGCTGCCATTCATGATATGGTTAAACCTGGGGGCCATTATACCAAATGAAATAAGCCAGCAATAGAAAGACAGATACTCCATGATCTCATTCATCTGTGGATCTAATAGTGTCAACACAACCAAGGGCTGGCGTTTGGAAGACATGGGGTAACTATTCGAAGTTGCAGTTACCAAGGATGGAGGATCTTATGTTTTGAATTTAAATAAAAGTCTTCAGGGCTGGAGAGATGGCTCAGCCATTAAAGGCTAGTCTCACAACCAAAAAAAAAAAAAAGTCTTCAATAGCTCTATGCCTTTGAAAATTAGATCCCAAGCTGGTGGCCCTGTTTGGGGGCAAGCATAAGGTAAGGGTGCAAAGATAGGGCTTGAGAGTTCTAGGCTAGCTCCTTTTCCAGTCCAATCAGTCTGCTTCTAGGTCTGCTGACACTTAGAGGTCACAGTCTCAGACTCGCACAAGCTGTGTCCTGTCTCCACTGCCCTCCGCCTCTCTACCCAGCTATGAGAGTCTATACATTCTCAAACCACGAGCCAGAAGAAAGACTTTTTTTTCCTTTAGGATGTTTCTGTCACATTATTATTATTATTATTATTATTATTATTATTATTATTATTATTACAGTGATAAGAAAGATCACTAATTCTGATGCCTTCTGGGGACCTAATGCCACTATGACATAATTGATGCAGTGTAATCAATAATGATGTATTGTATCCTTGAAATCTATGAACAGAGTAGATTTTAAATACTTTTAGCACACGTAATTGATAACTGTTTCAGCAGATGGATGTGTTGGTGATCATTTCAAAGTGTCTAAGTTCAGTATATCAAAACAGCACAATATACATCTTCACTCAATTTTTATTTGTCTATCATACCTCAATAAAGCTGAGGGGAAAAGATTACTATTGCTCTGTATTAATGCAGACTATGACTGATTTCCTGTGCTTTCTATGGTTTAGATAGGGCTTAGGAAATCCGCTAAGTTTTTGTGTACTGGAAGCTTCATCCTCGGTGTGGCAGAGCATCTGAGCCGTGGGCTCAGTGGAAGGTGGCTGGGTTACTTGGGACACTGCCTCCCAAATGCTTGCTTTTCTTGGTCATAGTTCCCAAGAGGTTGGATTGTTCCATGAAGAGGAATCCTTGCCCTTAAATCCCTCTGGCTTCTTTTTGGAATACTTCTGTGTACCAGCTCCAAGGGTCAGGTACACTGTAAGAAGAAGTCTAAATGACCATGACTACAGCTCTGTCTGTATTACCTCTTATTCTTAACGTGCATGTATAGCCATCTAGTGTTTAAAGGTACACACCTGCTGAGGACATTTTTATTTAAACCGTAAGATCATCTATTCTGGTAGCTGCAACTTTGAATAATTGCCCTATGCTTTCCCTACAAAGAGTTGACTGAAGGAGAAAACACATAGGCCAGTTTACACATTGTTCTCCACAGTTTGCAGCACTATAGCTCCTTTCAGTAGCTCACCGGACAGTAGTGAAAGTGACTCTGAACAGTGCACCTGAGTGTTTGTTTTGCCTAAGGGTGAGAAACCTCTGTGTAGATTCATGGGCTATGACCGGGGATTTGGATGAATGATGCGGGACTTGGAAGGAACACATTTGAAAATTGGTAGCAATGAGGTCTGTAGAAGAGGTAAGTAGACAGAACTCACAGAAAAGACAGAGTGTGAGGAGTTCTGTGTCTCGTGAGAAGGCTCACTGAAAGATAACAAGAGCAGAGGCAACTGAGGAGTTGAATGGCTAGAGAGATATGTTCTATGAATACCACTTTGCTTCTTTCTTCAGATAACTCCTGTCATTGCCCAACGGGCTCATAAACAGAGCGGCCATGGTTGCAGGGACCAAGGTAAGGAATGGGCTCATCAATGTAGATTTCCATTCACAAAAAGATCTGGGTTTGGTTCTAGGCACCCACATGATGGTTCACAGTGTACCTAACCTTTTGGCATATTCTCAAGTCTGGTCTGATACATATTACTTCCATTCAATAATGGAGTGCTTTGTTTGTGGTTTGGTGAGTAGACAATGCCTGGTTCATAACAGATAGCTCAGAATGCACTAGTCCTAAAAGAGAACGTAGTTTTCTGCAGTGGATGATAGAAATTTGTTCACAAATCTCAAGTGGCTGCCTTGTGTTTCACCTACATAGGTTTGCCAAAGGTTCCAAATGTAATTTCTTTCACTGACACTACACTATCATATTTGCACAAGGTCTAAGAGGCAGAGTATCTTTCATGGTAACCTGAATCTATCATAAAGCCTTCTGATGCTTGTGATGTCACTCAAAACTAGCAGCTTTTTAGGTCACTTGATCAATGAACTGAAGTAGCAACCAAAGCAAGGCTCATGATACTTCCAAAAGATACTTGACTTGGGCAGAATGAGCCAATCAATATCTGTGTCTTAGGGTTTTACTGCTGTGAACAGACACCATGACTAATGCGAGTCTTATAAAGGACATCATTTAATTGGGGCTGACTTGCAGGCTCAGAGGTTCAGTCTGTCATCATCAAGGTGGGAGCATGGTAGCATCCAGGCAGATATGGTGCAAGAGGAACTGAGTTCTACATCTTCATCTGAAGGCTGTTAGCAGAATACTGACTTCTGGCAGTTAGGACTAGGGTATCAAAGCCCATGCCCTCAGTGACACACCTATTCCGGCAAGGCTACCCCACTCCCTGGGCCAAGCATATACAAGCCATCAAAATCTGATTTGACTTAAGGCCCACTTCACAAGATGGAACAAATACATGACACTGCTTAGGTGACCAAGAACCTGACAACAGATAGCCCAGGGACCTATGGTAAAGCCAAATACTACTCTTCTATTAAAGTAATACAGCAATAAAATGACTCCTACTGACATTTTGCTATACTCAGAGATTAGTATCTTGTTTAGCCACCATCAAAAGCTTCCTCCTGCAGCAGATGGGAACAAATACAGAGACCACCAGCCAGCCAGACATTATCCAGAGAGTGAGAAACCTTGGAACACTCAGCCCGAAATGAGATGTCTCCATCAAATCCCTCTCTTCAGGGTTCAGGGGACCCTGCAAAAGAGAAGGAAGAAAGAGTGTAATAGTCAGAGGGGATGGAGGATACCAAGAAAACCAGTCCCTCTAAATCAACAACACGATAAACGCTCATAAGAACCCACAGAGACTGAGGCAGCATGCACAAGCCTGCACAGGTCTGGATCAGATGGGGTCCTAGAGCTAGAAGGAGAAGTGGGAACATGACCCCATCCCTCACCCAGAAACTATCTCCAGTTGATGATAGCCTCTTGCAAATGAAAATCTAGTTTTCTCCAAGGGAGTCTCACTGGAGAAGCAAACTACACTCAAGAATAGGCCACATGCCCAGCGAACAGTAGATGGCCCACAGAAAAGGAACGTAATGGGCCTCTGTTTCTTGTGCATCGTCTCGGACTCTTCTCCTTTCTGTTTGTTTGTTTGGTCCAATTGGGAAGTATTGTTATTTGCTTTATTTTATTGTTATCCATTAAAAGCCTGTTCATTTTTAAATGAGAGACAGAAAGGGGGTGGATCTGGATGAGAGGGGAGCCACGTGTAGAGGAACTGGGAGGGGTAGAGGGAAGTGAATCATAATCAGGATATATTATGTGAGAAAAAATTCTATTTCCAAAAAAAATTGTTAGTTTGGAACAAAGATAGCACCTCTGCTTGCAACGCATGCAGAACATCAGCAAACTATGGACAGCCATATATCAATAAGAAGACTGGAAGTGAATTTTGGATTAGTAGGTGAAACTCTCAGGGGCCAGAGAAGAGGCAGGATATGAAAGCATTGCAAAAGTTAAGGTGGACCGCTGCTTCAGGAGAGTGTGTTCATCACTGATAAATGGTCTCTCAGCAGAGAGATGAAATATAACGTCAGAGGGAATGCTGTAAAGTTAGTTGACTGCTTACTGAGCCTGGGTCCTCTAAGTAGCAATTACTAAGATTAGAAGTGTATGAAATGTCTATGAGAGAAAATATGGAGGCTGCAAAAGTGACTAGTCCATGATTGTGGTCAGGTATGTAGAATTCTTAAGCCATAGTTGGCCACCAGAGGAATCTTCTGTCTTACAGGAAAAGGACTGATTTAGAATGACTACTTTGGGACCAGGAAAATGGCCTTACAACCCGAGTCCAGATCCCCAGAAGCCATGTAAAACCCAAACATGGTGACACATTGCCTTTAATCTCAGCATTCCTACAGTGAGATCAGAGGCAGAGCTAGAAGCCTCCGATAGAATCCTCCAGAAGTTCACTGAAAGCTAGTCTGAAATAACACACTGTAGTGGCCAAATTTATTGCACTTTTAAACTCCAGAACATTTCTTGCAGTGCTGGGTATGGAACTCAGGGCCTTACACAAGCTAGGCCAGCTCTCTGCCACTGAGCTACACCCCCATGCACAGATTTAAATAAAGAAGCCTGCTTTTCCAACTCTTAAATGTCACAGAGCCTGGGAGGATAAAACCAACACACTGAGGATGGGGGAGCAGAGAGATGGAGAAACCCAACTCTGGGGTGATGCTAAGCATCCCAGCTCACTGAGCTTACTTAGTAACTGCTCTTTGTCTAGATTTTGGTTTAATGAGATTGTAAATGCCATTGTGTAAACGGACTGAAATTGGACTGATTTTGTTAATTTGGACGCACTCTCTGTGTCCTCTCGTTAGTCTGGCTAAGGGTTTATCTATCTTGTTGATTTTCTCAAAGAACCAACTTTTGGTTCTGTTGATTCTTTCTATGGTCCTTTTTGTTTCTACTTGGTTGATTTCAGCTCTGAGTTTGATTATTTCCTGCCTTCTACTCCTCCTGGGTGTATTTGCTTCTTTTTGTTCTAGAGCTTTTAGGTGTGCTGTCAAGCTGCTGACATATGCTCTTTCCTGTTTCTTTCTGCAGGCACTCAGCGCTATGAGTTTTCCTCTTAGCACAGCTTTCATTGTGTCCCATAAGTTTGGGTATGTTGTATCTTCATTTTCATTAAATTCTAAAAAGTTTTTAATTTCTTTCTTTATTTCTTCCTTGACCAGGTTATCATTGAGTAGAGCATTGTTCAATTTCCACGTATATGTGGGCATTCTTCCCTTATTGTTATTGAAGACCAGTTTTAGGCCGTGGTGGTCCGATAGCACGCATGGGATTATTTCTATCTTTCTGTACCTGTTGAGGCCCGTTTTTTGACCAATTATATGGTCAATTTTGGAGAAAGTACCATGAGGAGCTGAGAAGAAGGTATATCCTTTTGCTTTAGGATAGAATGTTCTATAAATATCCGTTAAGTCCATTTGGCTCATGACTTCTCTTAGTCTGTCGACATCACTGTTTAATTTCTGTTTCCATGATCTGTCCATTGATGAGAGTGGGGTGTTGAAATCTCCCACTATTATTGTGTGAGGTGCAATGTGTGTTTTGAGCTTTAGTAAGGTTTCTTTTACGTATGTAGGTGCCCTTGTATTTGGGGCATAGATATTTAGGATTGAGAGTTCATCTTGGTGGATTTTCCTTTGATGAATATGAAGTGTCCTTCCTTATCTTTTTTGATGACTTTTAGTTGGAAATTGATTTTATTTGATATTAGAATGGCTACTCCAGCTTGCTTCTTCTGACCATTTGCTTGGAAAGTTGTTTTCCAGCCTTTCACTCTGAGGTAGTGTCTGTCTTTGTCTCTGAGGTGTGTTTCCTGTAGGCAGCAGAATGCAGGGTCCTCGTTGCGTATCCAGTTTGTTAATCTATGTCTTTTTATTGGGGAGTTGAGGCCATTGATATTGAGAGATATTAAGGAATAGTGATTATTGCTTCCCTTTATATTCATATTTGGATGTGAGGTTATGTTTGTGTGCTTTCATTCTCTTTGTTTTGTTGCCAAGACGATTAGTTTCTTGCTTCTTCTAGGGTATAGCTTGCCTCCTTATGTTGGGCTTTACCATTTATTATCCTTTGTAGTGCTGGATTTGTAGAAAGATATTGTGTAAATTTGGTTTTGTCATGGAATATCTTGGTTTCTCCATCAATGTTAATTGAGAGTTTTGCTGGATACAGTAACCTGGGCTGGCAGTTGTGTTCTCTTAGGGTCTGTATGACATCAGTCCAGGATCTTCTGGCCTTCATAGTTTCTGGCGAGAAGTCTGGTGTGATTCTGATAGGTCTCCCTTTATATGTTACTTGACCTTTTTCCCTTACTGCTTTTAATATTCTTTCTTTATTTTGTGCGTTTGGTGTTTTGACAATTATGTGACGGGAGGTGTTTCTTTTCTGGTCCAATCTATTTGGAGTTCTGTAGGCTTCTTGTATGTCTATGGGTATCTCTTTTTTTAGGTTAGGGAAGTTTTCGTCTATGATTTTGTTGAAGATATTTACTGGTCCTTTGAGCTGGGAGTCTTCACTCTCTTCTATACCTATTATCCTTAGGTTTGATCTTCTCATTGAGTCCTGGATTTCCTGTATGTTTTGGACCAGTAGCTTTTTCGGCTTTACATTATCTTTGACAGTTGAGTCAATGATTTCTATGGAATCTTCTGCTCCTGAGATTCTCTCTTCCATCTCTTGTATTCTGTTGGTGAAGCTTGTATCTACAGCTCCTTGTCTCTTCTTTTGGTTTTCTATATCCAGGGTTGTTTCCATGTGTTCTTTCTTGATTGCTTCTATTTCCATTTTTAATTCCTTCAACTGTTTGATTGTGTTTTCCTGGAATTCTTTCAGGGATTTTTGTGTCTCCTCTCTATGGGCTTCTACTTGTTTATTTATGTTTTCCTGGAATTCTTTCAGGGATTTTTGTGTCTCCTCTCTATGGGCTTCTACTTGTTTATTTATGTTTTCCTGGAATTCTTTCAGGGATTTTTGCGATTCTTTCAGGCATTTTTGCGATTCCTCTCTGTAGGCTTCTACTTGTTCTCTAAGGGAGTTCTTCATGTCTTTCTTGAAGTCCTCCAGCATCATGATCAAATATGATTTTGAAAATAGATCTTGCTTTTCTGGTGTGTTTGGATATTCCATGTTTGTTTTGATGGGAGAATTGGGCTCCGATGGTGCCATGTAGTCTTGGTTTCTGTTGCTTGGGTTCCTGCGCTTGCCTCTCGCCATCAGATTATCTCTAGTGTTACTTTGTTCTGCTATTTCTGACAGTGGCTAGACTGTCCTATAAGCCTGTGTGTCAGGAGTGCTGTAGACCTGTTTTCCTCTCTTTCAGTCAGTTATGGGGACACAGTGTTCTGCTTTCGGGCGTGTAGTTTTTCCTCTCTATAGGTCTTCAGCTGTTCCTGTGGGCCTGTGTCTTGAGTTCACCAGGCAGCTTTCTTGCAGCAGAAAAGTTGGTCTTACCTGTGGTCCCGAGGCTCAAGTTCGCTCGTGGGGTGCTGCCCACGGGCTCTCTGCAGCGGCAGCAACCAGGAAGACCTGTGCCGCCCCTTCCGGGAGCTTCAGTGCACCAGGGTTCCAGATGGTCTTTGGCTTTTTCCTCTGGCGTCCGAGATGTGTGTACAGAGATCAGTCTCTTCTGGTTTCCCAGGCTTGTCTGCCTCTCTGAAGGTTTAGCTCTCCCTCCCACGGGATTTGGGTGCAGAGAACTGTTTATCCGGTCTGTTTCCTTCAGGGTCCGGCGGTGTCTCTGGCAGGGGTCCTGCCGCTCCTGGGCCCTCCCCCACGGGAGCCCAGAGGCCTTATACAGTTTCCTCTTGGGCCAGGGATGTGGGCAGGGGTGAGCAGTGTTGGTGGTCTCTTCCGCTCTGCAGCCTCAGGAGTGCCCACCTGACCAGGCGGTTGGGTCTCTCTCTCACCGGGTCTGGGAGCAGAGAGCTGCTGCGGGCCAGGATCCGCGGGTGTGGGACTTCCGGTAAACACAGAACGTGCCCGGTCCTAGAGAAATTCTGCTTCCGTGTGTCCCAAGCTCACCAGGCAGCTTTCTTGCAGCAGAAAATTTGGTCTTACCTGTGGTCCCGAGGCTCAGGTTCGTTCGTGGGGTGCTGCCCACGGGCTCTCTGCAGCGGCAGCAACCAGGAAGACCTGTGCCGCCCCTTCCGGGAGCTTCAGTGCCTTTGCTAGCGTTTTATAGACATGTTTGTTTTCATCATCATCACCACCACCGCCACCATCATCATCTTCATTATTTTTATGTATGTTTCCTTAGTTCGTGCCTGGTGCTCAGGAAAGTCAGAAGAAGGCCTTAGATCCCTCTGAATTGAAGTTGTGAGCTACCATGTGGGTGCTGGAAATTGAACCTGGTCCTCTGCAAGGGGAGCCAGTGCTCTAACTGCTGAACCATCTCTCCAGCCCACGAGCATTTGTATGCTTTCCACGGGATGATTTTCTTATCCAAATCATCATGTACAAGGCAAATACTCCATTAGTATACTTTGACAGTGACTGAAAAATCAGATCTGTGTCCTTTTCAACTGGGACATCTTTCAACTTGGTTTTGGCCGTGGACAATACTTTCTTGCTGGGCGTAAGGGACCTTGCAGTTTATAGATAGTGGTGAGAAGGCTGTATTTAGTGTAAACATAGAATTCACCTATGGAAGTTTGGATAGTATTCTCTAGGGAACTCCAGAAACAGGACTTCCTAAGAAGTTGAGCAAATGCCCATTCGGATGCACGTGGTGACAATTTACGGTGGAAAAGTCATCCATAAGAAAGCCTCATTTATTTAGGGAAAAACAGAGATGGTTGAAAAGAATGGAGCAACCCAGACATACAGAGGCACTGGCCATTGCTCTGAGTTTGCAATCAGTCTAGGTTAGCCTAGAAAATCCACTTTCTGCTTTGTTGGTGGAGAAAGGCTTAACAAAGAATCTAGAAAGTCTGTGTCCTCATAAGAAGGAAGTGGAAAAAAGTAAAGGGGTTTATAAACTATGAGTGGAAAAAATACGCTGAGACCCCTAACTACGAGGGCAATGGCAAACAACCATTGATTTGGTAGAAGAAATTTCTGATTCCTGATTAGAATGCATTCTTTGTGACCCCAGAAACTTCCAAGCAAAGGTTCGAGACTCAGCTTCTTGATTACTCCTAACAGGAGTGGACACTTCCTGGATGCCCATGTGTTGGGGAATAGTGTTAAGCTTTCTGTTCATTATCACCTGTGACCCACAGAACAATCCTGCAAGTGCATTCCTTACAGACAGGAATTACAGGCAAAGTATGTAAGCCACGGCACAGGTCCTACCAGCAACAATGGACACGTAGAGATAGTCAACTCATCCTTATACACAGTAATCCACTGTTGGCTTTGTCCAACTCATGAGTAAGGAAACCGAGGCACTGAGAGTTGAAGTAATCCATCTAGCCTGAGTTTGGCTATTAGCATGGTGCCATACTGCTTGGCTCCCATACAAAGGGAAAGCTTATTACACATCTGGTCATACTTGGATGCTTGGTATAGCAGAGACATTACTTACTGAGGTTCGGTATTTTTCTTTCTTCACAAAGCCCTGTCTCACAACTACTCTAGTCTTAATGTGTGATCCATCCTCTTCCATGTGCCACAAAATCATGGGTTGAAACCCAAGCCCTCATGAGATAGAGTTAGGTGAGGTCTATGGGATTACTTCTTGTGGACCTTGCCTTCATGCGTGGAGTTAGTGTCCTGATTAAAATGTCCCCCAGCTAGCTGACTTGCCTCTTTCCACCATGTAAGGGCACATGGAGATAGGCCAGGAAAACAGACCTTTACCAGATGCTGACTCTGCCAGTGCCCTCATCTTGTGCTCCTCAGCCTCAAGAACTGTGAGGAATAAATCTCTGCCGTTTATAAACCACCCAGTTTACAGTTACTGCAACCTATCCGGACCAAGACAACCTCCAACGGAATGCTGTCGAATAGAACGGGATAGAACGGAAATCTTGCCTTAATATCAAGCACATTGAAGACATGCCGCCATGTGGCATGCATAGGCAATCTTGGGGAGATTAATAACTTTTACTGCTTTAGGATTTTGGAGGGGGACAGAGGTTGAAGAGGAGGGGTGTTGGTTGTTAAGTCATCAGTTGGATAGGGAAGGGATTTCTTAGTGTGATTCCTCCCCCTCCTTGAGTAAAGTATGTGTCTTCAATCAAAACTTCCTGCTGCTTGCACCATTCGAATGACCCTGCATGCAGTGTCACCCTGACAAGGCAGGGAGGGGAAGCACGCTGGTTAGGTAGGAGTGGGAGATTGGTAGTGAGGGAGGCTCCCCATAGGACATGAGTATGAGGGATGGAAAAGGAATTTGTTCACATTCTGTTGAAATCTCCCATTGTTTCTTTCAAAATACCACAAATCTTTTCTAGCAGTTTCAGCTGGGGCTCAGAGTCAAGGCCAAAGTTCAAGTAACATCAGAGTTTATTTTTGAAATAAAGGTTTATTTCCTCATGGAATTCTTGAAGGGTTTGCCCTGTGTGTGTATGTGAAGCATTGAGTCTGGGCTGAAAGGAATTTATTTTAGGGCCTCGAGCCGTCTTTGGCTCTCACGCCTATTGCCCTAGGAGGTGATTGATGGCCGTGTAAGTTTCCAGTCCACCCCTGGAGGCCCAGCTTTGGGCCTGCACTCCTCCAGATGCAAGAAGCCTCTGTTGCCTCCAGGGCAAGAACATACTTTTCCCTCTCAGGCCTTGTAGCTTGACTCCCTCAGAGCTTCCACTCTGGGCTGTGGCATGTTGGTTAGCATGGACATCGGCTGTGTTCTTCACTGAATTATAGGCACTTTTCTGGTTGAAGAGCTGCCACCTCGCTTTCTTTGAGTCACTAGGCTGGATCTGAGGAGAAAGTATTCTTGTGTTAAACTGTAAAGCCAAGCATTAATATCAAGAAGACGAAATGACACTTAGAAGAAGGTTCATCTATTCCCTGCCAGTTTTATTAATTGTCTCTGTTCAGACACTTAGAACCCAGAACAACTGAACGTTAGAGTTTGAATTGACAAGCAGATTTTTATGACCTGCTGGCTACATACTTTTTTCATTCATAATGAAAGTATCTTTCCTGAAGTCCTAGCAAGGGCATGTGGGTGGAATGCACAGTCTTAAAACGTAGATACAGGGGCTGGGGATTTAGCTCAGTGGTAGAGCGCTTACCTAGGAAGCGCAAGGCCCTGGGTTCGATCCCCAGCTCCGAAAAAAAGAACCCCCCCCCAAAAAAAAAAGTAGATACAGCAGACCCAGAGTACAGCTCAGGGGTAGAGTCTGCCTAGTGGACTGGTTCGACTACTGCTTCATAAACACATAAAATATCAAACAATAAAACAACTGATTATTTAGATAAAACAACTGACTATGAAGGACTGTCAAGGAGAAACCCTGGTGTCCCTCCTAAGCCACCAAGTCACTATTTGTGTGTTGTTCGGAAGTGGCAGCGTGAGGGAAGCTTGCTTTCTGCTCTTTGTGAAATAGGGCTGAGGGTTGGGCTGGCAAACTGGTCTCAGAAGAGGATGCTTTTTGTCTTTTTTTTTTCCTTTTGCAGCTGTGAAAACTGTCAGCTTGAAGGAGAAAGGGCATATCTTATATTAGTTGTTCATTCTTTCCAATTTATTTGTTTAAATTAAAGCTTTATGTTCTTTGCAGCAAGCTGGGAAAACGGGATGGGCAGTGGAAGGAAAACAGAGTGGTTCATTTTTCCAGCTCCTTCTTGCCTCTCTTTCTGTCTTGGCTTTAGTCAAGGCCATGTCCAATTCCACAGGTGGGCCCAATTTAGGCCCAGATTGTATCTCCTAGCAGGATTATGGGAAAAACTGCTACAAGTCTTGGCGCCCTGGAGCTGGCAGTGGGTGGGATGAACCTAGCACTTTGAGGTGTGGAAGAGCATGGTTGCTAAGGGCCTCCCCGACCTCTGCCTTCACAACTTCCTTGCCTCTCTTGGCTCCTGCATGAGTTAGTGCCAAGGTTTATAGGCGAATCAGAGCAACTGTTTAATTCACAGAGTGCTTATTGGTAACTCAGCCCTGAGGATGTGGGCACAGGTGTTTGCAGCAGCCTTGGCCTCCGCATTGATTCTAGATGAAATTCTTAAGTGCCTCCTTCCTGTCTCAGGCAATGCTAGAAACTGCAGTGACCCTCCATTGCCCCTTTGGCCAAGTTAAATTCTTTAGTAAGGCTTTTCATATCTGGCTCTGCCTATAATCCAGCTTCATTTATTCATTCATTTAACAGACACTTCCTGAGTAACCTAACATGCTAGTCACTGGGCTTGGCATTGGACATACAGCAGCAGACGAGACAAATGTGGTTCCTGCCTTCAGGGAGCTCTTGGGGGGAGGAAGATGATAGTATTACAAAGAAATACTATTACTATTATCATAAACAAACAGATGATCATATTAGCATCTGTACACTGCACCAGATGCTGTGCTAGAAGGTTATGGACACCCTTTGCCTTAACTGCTTTTCTGTCTGGTGAGCTTGGATGAAGAGTGGCACTTTTAGGACCCCAATTGTCCCTCCACAGACCGGCAGGACCCTGGTTCCCCAGAGGCTATCTCTATTCAGTTTCACTTCTTGAACTGCAAAGGCAGTCCCTCTCTGGAGGTTGCCATCTTTCCTGTGGGAGACACACTGGCTAAGAAGGAGGTGAAGACTTACGTCTTCTGACCTTGTCCCATCTGCACGCAGACCCACTGTAGTCCTGGGAAGGGAGGAGGGGCTCTGTTCTGAGGTGGCTCCATTGCAAGTCCTTGATGTTTCCGTGATGAAAGCCAGGACTCTCTCATTCAAGAGGCTGGAGTGAGTGAACTGACAAGGCTGGGGGGAAGGGCATGGAGCCAAAACTGAGCTTCTTCTTACAGAGCTTCGGGAATCAGAGTAGGGGGTGTGAGTGCGGGTGGCTCAGCCCAGCCCAGGCCTGCTGCACTCAGGCTGCAAAGCTGTGCTCAGACAGTCTCCTTCAATCTGCTCCTACCTCATTTCTCCTCCTCTGGAGCAAAGATCAGTCGAAACACCTCATAGGTCAGGGGAAAGTATCTCAGCTGAATAAAGCCAAGTTCGCTACTTCCTGCCAGTCACTCTCTTGGCTCAGGTTGGAGTTCATCAAGCAAAGAACTTTGGATTCTTATTCCACAATTGGACTTCGAAGTTCAAAAAAGGGGCCATTTTATTTGTCCATTTGTTGATTCTTACTTTAATTAGAACTCAGTGTTTCTAGTAAGTATGTTTTTATTTACTAAACAAGAAATGAGGATAGATGAAGCAACCAGATTGCAGTACATTGTTTTGGTCTTTTAAATTTTCAATCGACGAATAATAGTTATATATGTATAGGGCACAGTATTATGTTTTGATATATGCATTGCAGAATTAATAAATAAAGCCAATGAATATAGCCATTGTATCACTACTAACTCTGTGTGTAGCAAAAACATTTAAAAACAGGTTTCTTTTAAAATGTATTTTATCGTTTTATGCATATAAACGTTTGCCTGCATGCATGTCTGTACACCATGTGTGTACCTGGTGCCCTCGGAGCTGAGAAAAGGATGTTGGATCCCCTGGAACTGGAGTTATAGAGAGTTGTGAGTTGCCACGAGGGTGCTGGGAATTGAACCCAAGTCCACTGCAAGAGCAGCCAGTGCTGCTGTTAATGACTGAGTCATCTCTCCAGCCCACATAGAGCTTTCTTGAAGTAAGGAACAATTAACTTTTCTGAAGCAAAGAATGGAAACAGTCCACATTGTGTTAGTGTGGACACAAGTATTTTGTTTAAAAATATTTTGCTAATAGATTCTGTGGGCTTGTACTCAACAGAGCATGCGTAGGATGAAAAGGAAGCACACCCCAAAATCGAAACAGATTCATACAGCAGTCGCTGAAAGTCCAGCGTGAGAGCTTTGGGTGGAAATGTCCCAAGTGCATGCAGACATCAAATACGCTAATGGACTCTACTTTTCTGAGCTCATTTTTACCTTCTACAATTGAGAATCGGGGTTGTCTGCACTGAAAGCACATCTCGGCTCCTAAAGCCCCTCTTCTGGGACACTTCAGGAGCTCATGGTGCACCCCCAAAGGAAACAGTTCCGTGCTCCCTTTTGGCACAAAATGCAAGCTGGGTCACTCAATCCCCACGGACAAGAATTATTCCACAAAATGGGTTTGTATTTATTCACTCATTCCTTTACAATTCCACAGTGCTATGGTCACTTCCCTCCCGAACAGTCAAATAAGGTATTTGGTCCTCTTTTCTCTGATTCTAAGGTTCTGACTGCTAGCTTGCTGAGGGTGGCACAGAGTACACTTTAGAAGGAACACTAGATGCCTGAAGCCAGACTTCTGCATGTCTCTGCTGTGACTCGCTAGTGTGGACGCCGGTGCGTTTGCATTGTTTAGTATTTACAAAGAAAGTCTAAGTTTAAAAAAAGAAAACCAAAGCAGAAAACAAACTTAACCATCAGTACCGGGCCTGAAGTTGCTCAGGAGGACCCTGGCACATTGCCTGCATCGACCATCACACACGTTCACACAGATCTTCCTCGGTTAACTCTCAGCTTCTTTCTACTCTTCCTTCCTTTTCCCCTTTCTTTTCTTTCTCCCGGATCAAGCGTTAATCTGTAAATTTTTGACCACAAAAGAAAAAAGAAAAGAGGGGTGGTGGGGGTGGGGTGGGGAGGAATCCCGAAGTAGCTGAGTGAGCTGAGCAAGGGAGGAGGAGAAAGGCAGGGAGGAGGAGCCCAGTGGAGCGGAGTCAGAGGGACTGGTGGCTCCTGCGAGTGTGCAGCCCGCGGGGAGCCGGCGCTGCAGGCTCTGAAGCCGCCTGCCCGCCCAGCCGCCGGTGCCTCTCTTCTGCCCGCGTTCCGGGCCCTGCTTCACCAGGACCGCGGCTGCCTCTCAGGGTTCCCGAGTGCTACAAGGCTAGCGGACCGGGCCGGTCCCCGCGCCCGCGCCCGGGATGCCGTTCTATCGGCGCACGGTGGTGCCCCAGCGTCTGTGCCCGCGCAACCCTCCGCAGCCGCTGGCCGAGCTCCGCGACGTGAGCCACCTGGCCGCGCTCAGCCTGCTCCGCCAGCTCGCAGACCTCTGCGGCCACTCGCTGGCTCTGCTCGAGGACCTCGAGGGGCACCTGCTGGCTCTGGGACGCCGCACAGACAGCCTGTACCGGCGCACCGTGCGTCTCCGCCGCCGCCTCCCCTGTCGCCTGCTCGGCCCCGAGGACGATGAAGAATTGCAAGGTAAAAGGCGCGAGGCGCCCACGACCCTCTCCCACCTGCCTCTGGGGGGATGCCCCTCTGGGTCTACCCGTGGCTGTCCCTCTAAGATCGAGGGACACGGCCTCCAGGACGCCCTCCCGCCTTCTGATCCTCCCGGGATCCGCTCGTTCGGTCCCAAGTGGCCCTCTGCCTTCAGGGTTCCGGTCTGGAGGCTGCCGCCACCTCCGGAGTGTTTGGAGAGGGAGTGGATCTGTAAGGTTCTGGTCGGTGCAGACCAAATCGTTCCGGTGGCCCCAGGAACTGAGTGGTCGCGCCTGAGTCTCTTGTGATGAGCTACTTTGTAAAGTGCGCTCGAGCTGCCTGCCTGCCTCCCAGGCGGCGGCGGCGGGGGAGTGGGGTGGGGGCTCTGCAGTCAGACCCGTGCGACCTGGTGCTGGTCTGCGAACCGGCTTCCCGCGCCCAGCCGCTTCCGAGCTTCCTTCCCGCCCGCTTCACCCCGCACGCTCTGCGTTGCCTTGCCGGGAGTGGCCGGCAGGGGGAGGGGGAGACTGCCCGGGGCTTAGCCTATTCCATCCACCGCCACCGCTCTCCCCACCCCACCCCCGCCGGCCGCTAAGGTCCCAGATTTGCGGGAGAGGACCATTTAAAGAAACTGTCATCTGTTTTCTTAAAAATGTGTTCGCTTTAAGAGGCAGCGGTGCCCGAGAAACTCCAGGTCTTGGGAGTTTCCTTACTGAGCACTAGGAACCTGTGAGACTGGAGGCGGGCGGGAGCTCGGGCTCTTTACTACTTTGGGTCTCAACACTTTGAATAGGGAGGACCTCCTCTGCGAAGAAAGGCAGCGTTCCCTTAGAATGTGGGACTTCTCTCAAACGGAGTCGGGGCTGAGTATGTTTAAAAATGCTGAGAGTAGCAGACGCACGGCAGGGAACCTGGCCAATTAGCACCCAGGGAAGGTTAGAAAGGGGTGGCAGGAGAGCAGTGTGACCAGAAAGTTTCAGAAGGAGACAGAAGATGGCTACTTGCTGACTTTTGAGTGAGGCCTTGGGAGAGAATTGTCTGGGTTAGTCTTTCTTCCTTGGAGACTCCACCTCTAACAAAATGACAGGAGTCAGAGGTTCCATCGCCCCTCTTCCTTCATAAAGGTCTGTGACCTTTGAGGTAGATGGCAGAGGTCACTGCTAGAGAAAAATAAACTGAATCCTTTGAGCAAAGAAAGGTGAAGGACACAGATGACTGCCAGATGGAATGTGGACATGGGACCAGAAGCCTCTGGGAGGTAGGGGACCAGGAAAGCTGAGGCTCAGGGTATGGCTCCTTCTCAGTTAACAGAGGGTAGAAGGTCATTGTTTTTCTTTCCCTGGGGTCCCACTGATTACCAGGATTAGTCTAGGAGAAATTTGATAAGACAGCTTGGAGAATACTTTTCCAAATCCCTGTACAGCCTGCGGTGTACGGCCTGCAGAGAGCCACCTACTGTGGTCAGCAGGGTAAGTTGAGGACAGGAGGAAGCACTGCTTTTCCAAAGCATAACTTTCTGTTTGCTGAGTCAGCCAGCCCTTCCCATGGGCTGGGGTGTTGGGATAGCTTCACTAAGTCACTTGGGGGCCTAACCCCTCCCAGTGATCTCTTGGGTTAAAAAGAGATATTTTATGCTACAGATATATTGTTAAAGAGAGGGAATGACTCTTAAAATAATGTGTCGAGTTGGCCTCCTGGAAGTTTGCAAGAGCTGGGAATGGGTCTATCTCTTTAGTGTGGTCACTTACCTTCGAGAACGTACATACATGTTGCTTGGCCCCAACGTACTCCAAGAACACACCAAGCAGGCTACCTTCTGCGAGTCTCTAAAAAGAGCTACTTTTCTAGTTTCCTGCCCTAGACTCTTCTTGAACTTCTCAGTGCGCACTTTGCAGTAGCTGTAGGCCCTCTCAACAATGGGCTGAGGGCGAGTGCCAAGTGCAAAGAGAGTTGGGAAGCATAATCAGAGTACCATCTGGTACCCCCTTGTTGCTGAGGCATAAGCTTCAACGAGGTGTCCAGCAGGTTGGATATTAGATTCTGATCATAAACAAACAGGCAGACACTGTCAAGTCTGGTCCTTTTTGTTTGTTCTTTCTAGTACCTTTTCCTCCTAGGATTCTCACAGCTTTACTGACCATCTTGCTAAGGGCCAGCTCTCCCAGTTAACATTTTACCCTGCCTATCCAGCTGGACTTACCCTCATATTCTTCCTCTAGCTATTTCTTCCAACCATAGTGGGAAAGAAATCGGGGAAGGAAGGAGGTTTGGAAACATGGCCAGAGTGAGTGACAGCTGACAGGCCAGCAGCTTGTGGCCTCCCTGCTGGGACAACTTGGCTGCCATTAAAGGGCCGAATAGTGACAAGTCACACTGACCCACAGCATGCAGACTGGGCTGGGGCTCTGGGAAGCAGCGGGGTGGGGGGGGTCAGGACAGGAGAGAAGATAGAAGAGGAGAAGGTGAATGCTAAAGGATCACACGTGGCTCTTTACACTGTCTCGGTCAAGCTCCCACCATCTTCAAGGTTACAGGGGTGGGACTGGGCTGGCTTGGTTGCCTGGCAACACTTCCCCCAAAGGCTGTTCTTTGGTAACTTGAGCCCCTTTGAGACTGCCCTAGAAACTCTTGTAACTGGCATGGGGTAGGGGATGAGGGTGGTAGGGAAGAAGGCCCACTCAGGTCTGAACTAGGTCTCTGTCTGTGGATGGATCCATGGCAATTGCTATACAAAGGCATGGCCTTGCTTCTAAATAGTCCCGTCCCTCTCCCCAAATATGGCTTTGGATGTGACCCATTTTGTTGCGTCCTGTGGCCTTTACTCTGTGATCTCCTCAAAATTGTAATGGTCAAAGCCAGTGGGAAATAGTTCCACGTCTGCTGCCATATGCTGAGTCAATCCAAGCTCTCCTACTCCTCCCTCAGAGATCTATTTAATGTTTGTAGGTGCTTCCGTGATAATTACAAAAGCAATCAGGGCATCAGCCTAGGGGTATAATATCTCCTCTAAGAGCTGGGAAGTTAGTAAGACACTACATAGCTCTAGGTATGTTTATTTTATTTTATTACATTTTATTTATTGTGTGTGCACATGAATCACACACACACACACACACACACACACACACACATACACACACACACAGTGCCACAGTGCATATATGGAGGTCATGGACAGCTTGTGGTATCTGGTTCTCTCCTTCTACCACATGAGTCCTTGTGACTGAACTCTGGTTATCAGCTTCAGTGGCAAGTGCCTTTACCTTCTGAGTCATCTTGATGGCCCCTCTAGTTAACGTTTCATAACACTGGAGACCTATTGTTTCTCACTAGGCCCTGGGCTTTCTGTGAGAAAGATGCTCTGTTGTATTTTTGCAATTATTTTGTCTTGATTGCAGCCCATGAGATCCACAGCAGAACTCCCCTCTTTGTTAGATACCCCTGCCTCTTGATATTTCAACATTGTGGCATCCCTGGCTGCAAACTGTAAAGGGCAGCTCTTGTTTATTTTGCTTGCAATTATAGTCCTAGCATGTTAGAACTCTGTATAGGGTGAAAAATCGGAAAACCACACCTCTTGACTACAGCCAGTTTGCCATGAGATGAGATTTTACACTGTTCTTGCTTAGAAGAATGAGACATTACCTCCGAAGTTCAATGGAGCTTAGGGGATCTTGGGAGACTTGAGATACACTTTGCCAGGACTCATTTTTGTCTCTGTCTTGCTTGTCATCTGCAGAAGCTCTTGGGACAGTGAGTTGACAGAAGGGGTTTGTGAAGGGGGTGGGAAGCAAACCTACTTTCTTTAATTTTTTCATCACTTCCCATTTTCTCTACAAATACCATGAAATTCTTGGTCTGCTCCATGGTATTTTCATTTGTTGAAAACATCTTCTCTGGAAATTTGAACACCAAAATGTCCACTAGAATTTCCTCCCCTTTAGAAACAAGAAATTTAATCTTCTCTGATTTAGACACATGAAGAGCTAAAGTGACTAAAGCATCAGCATGTCAGTCTAGGAGGGAGTAGAAGGCTTAAGTAATGGCTTCTGGGCTCACTTTTGACCTGGATGAAGGTGATCAGGTTTCAGGAGAAGAGTGGTGCCTTGGCATCATCTGTCCCTGTCTGTACCTCTCTGGTTTGGGCAGAGTCAATTTCCACTATATGAACTAAAAACTCAGTCATCAAACCATTGTGACCATCATAGCACTTGACAACTGAATCCTAGGTAGGGAAAAGGACCTGTCCAAGGTCACCCAGACAAATCAAGACTCTCAGTGGCATGGGCCTCAAATTAGACCGGTAATTGGTTGGCCACTCCCACAAGTTCTGTGCCACCACTGCCCCAGCAAATCTTGCAGGCAGGACAGATTATAGTTCGAAGGTTGAGTGCTAAGAGGATTTTAGTGCCTCCACATATGTAATTCTAAATGAAAAGGGTAGAACCTTCAATTCAGTGTGGTTCTTCAAATAAAGAACCTTTTGAAAGGACTCAACCATCACTTGTATGTTGAAATTAGAATAGTTTCTTACTAGATTCTTTTTCTTCCTCTCCTCTTTTGCATTCCTGTTGTTTGTGATCTACAAATGTATTCAGTCTGCCAGTGTGGCAATGTGGCACTGGCCAAGTCACAGAAAAAAATCAGTGACAGAAGTTCTTGATTCTGAAAGGGGTTTTGACTTTCTTAACCAGTATTCTGACCTCTGCCATGACATTGTGTTCCAAGTCAGTTCATTGAGAGGCCCAGCTCTGGCATTTTCCTTAGCTGGAATTTGTCCAGGATAAGGAGTGATTCCTGATCCCTTTAGTCCCTGAGGGATGCTAAAAAGAACAGCCCCCACCCCATGGATAGGAGGCAAGCTGGAGCTGGAGAGGAAGGGTGCTTAACCCTGCATGGCACAGAGAGCAGGTGGGAGGCAATGAATGCCCCTGTCAAACCTCTCAGTTTGGAGTGAAGTTTGCTCTGGAGAAATGATCTTCAGGTAGGAAAGGGTAGTTAGCCTCGGACATACAGACTTCTGAAGCTCACCTTTCTACCAGGGATTGTTTTTGTTTTTGTTTGTTTGGTTTTTGGTTTTGCTTTTTCCCGATCCTTCTGTTGCCTTTATGCTGGCTAGTCCCTTTTTGAGATTGTAGTTCAGTTAGGAATATGAGACTACATCTTGTCTATTTTCTGTTGCTGCAGTAGAGCTTAGTTGGCATTTCCAAAAGCATGTTTATTAAAAACCAAGGGGAACAAGAAAGTCAAATGATTGCCAGAAATGCATTTAGCATACATGTTTCCAAGGAATGACTTGCTTATCCTTCTGTGCGTAAGTAGCTTAACAGGCTTACTGGCTTTGCTATTCTGTACTCTTTCAGAGGCCTCAAGTCATCTTTTCTTTAAGTGATTGCTTTACAGCTTTGAAGACTAGGCATAACTTTGTTCGGGTCCTTACTGTTGTGCTGGATTCTAGAGACTGACAGGAAAGTAGACTGGGTCTCTCCCTTCAGAGTGCTCCTAGTCTGCAGGGCTGGGTGCCATCTCGGTTCCCACCACATCAGCATGGGGCCTCACTTAAGTGGAAGAGAGCAAAAAACCAGCCTTCTGAAAGCTGAAGAGAGCTAACAAGTAGAATCAAGACCTCAGCTCACACCCCAGAGAGTTCTTCAATTCAGTGTGGTTTGGAGCTCAAGAATGGAATCAGGCTTTCCAGAGTTCTCCATGGTAACAATCAACCCCAAAACACGATAGAATGCTATCAACAACTTTTGAATTAATTTGTACTTTTAAGCACGAGACATTTTATGTTCAAACATATGGAGAATAGTTGACTATTCAGCAAATAGCCAATGCTTAGTGGGTCTGTCGTCATCATGAACCTTCTGTGATACCATAGCCTTCTAGATATCATTTGCTCCTTCTGCTCCTAGTTGGGAATGACAAATTTTATTTATGTTCTTGCTTCAACAAGAAATAAGCTCTTTGCATAAATTCACTAAGACAAATTTATTTATTTTAATTTTTATCTGTTTCTGTCTCTCTCTGTTTCCCTCCCCCCTCTCTGTGTGTGTGTGTGTGTGTTTGTGTGTGTGTGTGTGTGTGATTATGTGCAAGTGTGTACACATGTGCAGAGCCCAGACATCAGCCTTGGGTGTTGTTCCTCTTTTTTTTCTTTTTTTTGGAGCTGGGGACTGAACCCAGGGCCTTGTGCTTGCTAGGCAAGTGCCCTACCACTGAGCTAAATCCCCAACCCTGTTGTTCCTCTTTTTATCCTGTCACTTGTTTTTGTTTTATTTTTAAAATCATTTATTTTTTGATAATATAATCATAGAATTTCCCCCTTCCCTTTTCTCCCTCTAAACCCTCCCATGTACCCCTCCTTGCTCACCTTCAAATTTATGGTCTCTTTTTTTCATTAGTTGTTGTTACATGCATATATATATATATATATATATATGTGTGTGTGTGTGTGTGTGTGTGTGTGTGTGTGTGTGTGTGTGTGTGTGTGTGAGTCTCTATAATGTTACTTATATGTATGTTTTCATGGCTGACCATTTGGTATTGGACAGCCAGTTGGTGTGCTCCTCCCTGGAGATGACATTTTTCTCAGTGTCAGCATCCTGTAGTTACCTGTAGTTCTTTGTCTAGGGTTGGGAACTCCTGAGCTTTTCCCTTCCGTGTCAGCATGTTTATTGGTCTCATCCTTGTTCAGCTTCATGCTTAGACAGTCATTTTGGTGAGACTCTTGGTTTTGAGACAGGGTCTCTCATTGGCTTGGTATTACTTACTGAACTCATGGCTTCATGCGTGGTAGGCAAGTGGTCTATTGCTAAGATATATTCGTGGCCCTTAAGTTTTACTTTCTTTATTATTGTGTTTGTGTGTATGATGTTTATGTGGAGGTCAGAGAACAACTTTTGGGAGGCGGTATTTTCTTTCCACCATTTAGGTTCTGGGGCTTACACTCAAATTACCAGATTTGTATGGCAAATGCTTTACCCACTGGGACATCTTGCTGGCCTTATTAATTATATAAAACTATTAGATAAAAGTGTGATGAATCAGTTCATGCGTACAATGTGTAATGGTAAAAATTAGGGTAATCAACATTTCCATCTACTTACTCATTTAAAATATTTATTAGTACATAGTAATTGCATATATTTATATACTATCATGTGATGGTCCAATACATGTATTTGGCATGTACTGATCAAATCAAGGCTTTTGCTCCTCTTTATCCTTAGTCTGTGTTTGGAGACTTCAAGAGCCTCTCTCCTAGACATTTATAAAACAATATAAAGGGTTCTTGTGAACTGTAGTTACCCCACTGTGCTGAAGAACATTAGAACTTAATCCTTGTAGCTGCCTGCATTTTGGTGTATCTTACCCAGTTTCCCTGTAAAACTCCTCCCTCATCATTTCCACCCCCTGGTAATCACTGCTTTACATTTAGCACAACTCTCTCTCTCTCTCTCTCTCTCTCTCTCTCTCTCTCTCTCTCTCACACACACACACACACACACACACACACACACACACACACACACACACACACATTACTTGTCTGTCTGTGCTTGGCTTATTTCACTCAGGATAATGCTCTCTGATTCCATGTCATTGCTGCAAATTATAGTGCAGAGAGGAGGGCAGCATTCTAATGGACAAGGCTACCTTGGTAATGCCACAGTCAGATGTAACGAGTAAGTATTGGTTTAAATAGCTTACAGTAAGGATTGTGTGTGACAGGCGATGGGGCTGGACATGCAGGAGACAACTGGATACAAGCCCTTTAAGTTGGAACGTCAGTGCACTCAAACAGCTTTCTATCCTTCCTTCCCACCCTTCCAACTGCTCCCGTCTCTGGAAATTGTAAGCTCCTCGATGAAGTGTAAGTTCTTTGATGGTACAGATACGGGTGCTTTCGCTGCCATTTCTCCAGCTCCTAAGCCAGGATTTGGCACCTAGGGCAGTTTACTAAGTACTGTAGCTGTTGAAATGAATTCCTTCCTTCCTCTTTTCTAGCCTAGATTGACCCATCCAGTGATAGTTTCTGGGTGGGTGGAGGTGAAGTAGAATGCAGGTCCCCAGCCCATTGGGAGGAAGGATCCCACTGCTGTGCAGATGAATGAAGGCTCCGGGGAAGGTGGAGACTGCAGCAGACTCAGTGCAGAGATGCGTCCAGGAGGATGAGATGTCTAAGTGTGAAGGACAGCATGCGTGATTGTGACAGGGGAGAGGGTAGTGTGGATTTCTAGTTCAGAAAGTTGTCTAAGCTAATATACGATATAAGAGGTAATTGATGCAGGAACGATGAGCTGGTGAGATTCAGGAGAGAGCACAAGGCTCTCCCAAACAGAAAGGCCACCAAAACAGTATGGTTAAATTGACGCTGTATCTTTGAGGCAGATGAGGCTGAGGTCGCCTGGCAGAGCCAGATTGTCCCCCTCCCCGTACTCACCCCTAGCCCCCAAAGTCTCTAGCAGGGGGGACCCTAAGAAAGAGAAAGAAAACGAGAGTCTACCTGCTTGTGGTGTTCCTCGCCCTTGAGACCGAAGCCTTTTATTCATGCCAGTTTTGCTGTGGGTGGGGATGTTTGAGGTTTGACTCTATCTTTTACTACCTCTTTTTCCTAAAGAGCACAGATTCTTCAGAGTGATCAGCAAGTTCTCTATGGAAAAACAAGAAAAAATAATTTTCTTCCCTTTTTATTTTGTGCTGCTGGGAATTGAACTTATTTAGGGCCTACCTCATGCTAGACAGGCACTCCACACTGAGCTACACCCTTAGTCTAAACAAAAGCGTCTCTCCCCTTGGAAAAGAGATTCAAAGGAAAGATGGGTTTTTAAGATCCATTACTTTCTTTTTACTTCCTTTGAGCAGATTCCTCTGCTGCTGGGAGCTGTGTAATTATCCTCCTGACAATTTCTAGTCTGAGTCTTCAGTATAAGCAAAGTACCAAACAAATTATTCTCCCCAACTGGGAGGCTGTGAGGTGACTGAGGCCTCTTAATATTACCATAGTCAGGGGGTCCCTTCCCTTGCAGAAGGTAGCCCTCCAGAGCTGCTAGCAACACAGCTTGTGTTATTTATGAAGTGTCTTTTTTGACCCGGCAATTCCATTTCAGGATCTTATGCTAAAGAAAAATCAGATATTGTACCAGGAGACTTGCAAGGATCTTCGCTACATGTTTTGTGTGTGTGTGTGTGTGTGTGTGTGTGTGTGTGTGTGTGTGTGTGTTAACCCAAGAAATGAGAGTAACCTAAATATTCACTAACAGTGGAGTGGTAGTGTAAATTTTGCAAGATCTGTAATGGAAGTGATAAAATAGTATACAGCTATGAAGAAACATGCTGTAAATAAATATGTCTTAGTTAACGTGTTCTGAGCCATAGTTCTTTATATGCACAATGGGTTAATATTCCCTGTTTCAGGGGGTTATTTCCAGGGCCTAATAATGTGCATATCCTACAACCATACATACCATCACTAGATACTACCCAGAAAGATGCAATTCTTTGAAGTTATTATTTATTTATTTATTTAGTTAGTTTTGAACTAGGATCTCATTATGCGTTGTCTAGGCTGGCATGAAACTTTCTGTCCTCCTCCCTCTGCCACATGAGTGTTGGAATTACACCCGTTTGCCACCAGGTCTGGCTGCTTTGAAGCCTTTCGAAACCCCTGTCAAGTCTGGTATAAGAAAAATGTTTCCTAGACAGCTCCAAATTACAGACATTCTTCTCTAGAAGTTGTGGAGAAGACTCACATACGCCCAGAGGAGCACATCTCACTTTTGAGGCTGTCAGGTCACCTCTCCCCACTCCGGGGATTTTGCTTCCCTTTGAGTCCTTCCTTCATTCTCCCCCACTGAATTTGTTCACCACCTCACTGCCAATCAAGGGTGAGGGGCATCCTTTGTAATTGAAGCAGGATCTATTGAGAATGCTGGCAGCCTTGGGATATTTATTGGTATAGACTGATACCTGCAGACCTCAGACCCACTCAGGCTAGGACTCTGGAGGAGCATTAACAAAACAGCAGAGGGTAGATTCTGGTCTACAGGTCTAGCACTTGCCTTTGCCCTCAGGCAAGGCTCCTGTGCAAGCGTCTTTCTAGCTTTGTCCTAATCTCCTAGTATAGGGAGGGGCATGTCTCCTGGCTTGACTCATCAGCTTTGTACAATCAACTTGGCGAAGGGGTGAAGAAGTTTTTTCTTCACGAAACATACTGAGCAGTTTGCCTGAAGGCCCAACAGATCTGTCTTTCACCAATGCTGATATGGAGTGAGTAAATCCCAATCTCACAGCCAAGCAGCCTTGAGGTCACGGGAACACCTTGGCATTGTCTAGAAGATGCCCAAACCACTGGGCAATTCTATCATCTCCCTGGACGTGCCCCACTTACAGCCAGAAGTTCTAGGGTACAGTGGTCAGGAACCAGTATGTTTTAAAAATTTCCAAATGGTTGTACTGTGTGCCTGGGGGTGAAGACTTGCGTTATAGATGGTTAAGATGGATGTCACCAAGCCAGAGTTTCCTGACCTAGCTCACCTCACAACCCTCCTCCTCCTGCTCCTTTTCCTTCTCTTTCTTCTTCCCTGCTGTTGTAAGGAATATTTTGTCCATGGTTAATTCTACCAGTGAGCCACACCCCCAGTACCTCATTATATAGTCTTTTATATATTTGTGGATAATAAACATGAAGTATAATGTAAACTTAGGTTAAAACAGGTGACAAAATGGTCACATGTATGAATTAATCACAAATAGCCATGCCTCCAAAGTTGAGTAATACACTTTTTAATTTTCTAAGGGAGGGAAGATAATTAGAAAAAATTATGTCATCAGTAAAAAGAATAAATGCTACAGCAAAGGAAAAGATCTTTCATCTTATGTAGCTTTGCTCACGTTATCAAATCCTTTAACATTTTAAATGAAGACAACGGTTTCCTTTGTTAGAGCTACCTAGTGTTACACCTTATGACACTGGGCTGGGTCTCTACCTTCAATCAACTTTTCAACAAAATCGAAAGATTTTGCTATGCAGACATTTTTGGGAATCCAGGCAAAAGGAAAGACATTTTCACTTTATAGTTTCATGCTTCAAATTAGGCCAGGCCCGAAATTACAGATCGAAGTGAAATGGCTGCTTCTGAATTGAAATGGGGGTGGGCTCCATGCTCCCCTCATTTGGTAGTCCAGACCATGCACATAGGTCACTGCATCATATGGCAGAACAGAACAACTGTATAAACATGGTCAGTATTTTCAAACCATGTTTACTTGAACAGATTCAGTTTATCTTTTTCCTGTTTTATTTTGTTTGGTTGGGGTTTTTCGATTATGTATTTTTTTGAGACAGGGTCTCCTGTAGCCCAGGCTTATCTTGAACTTATTACATAGCTGAGGATGACCTTGAACTCCTGACCTTCTTACCTTCAACTGCTGGGATTACAGACATGCATCACTAAGCCTTGCTCAGCAGATGCAGTTTAGAAGACAGAAAAGCTGTCCTTTCTTTCATGATACCAACAGAAATACTTTTAGAATGTGGATCCTGGCCAACAGCCACCCAGAGAAAGAAGGAAGCCTGGTCCAATAGCATCTTCAATGTTAGTGGCTGTATTTGGGCTTCCTATTTGGAACCTCCTCTGTAGCTATTTTGAGGTCCAAGACTTATTTGATTCTGTTAACAGCCACTGGGAAAATACCATCACCAAGGGTCTAAGAGGGAGGGGCACTTTTAGCATTGCTCATCTTAGCTGTGATCAGAGAAGAGGTGCTATAAAGGGAACCCCCACAGTTTGCCTCTCAAGCGGCCCTGGACCCTGGGGATGAAGACAAGGCAGAAAGAAGGATCCCCAAAAGTCTTCACCATGAGGAAATGGTGGCTTTTTAGAGAGACTGAGGCTCAGACTCACAGATAAGATAAGCATCTCATGCCGTACACACATCCCAAAGCGCTTCGTGATCCTCTATTTCTATGTATAATTTTGTGCTTTCATCAGTTAAGATTTTCAATTTTCATCAGCAAAAACACACACTTTAAGTTTAAAAAAGAGGAAGGAATCTATTTCTGAAGGTTGAGAAGTAGGTTTTAAGAAACGGTTCCGCTCAAAGTGCTACAGGAAAGGTCCCTTCCTGAGATGTGGGAACAGTGCAGCTCAGTGAACAGAGCTGGGAACTAATTTCGTGAGGATTTGGGGGTAGTGAGATCTTGCCGTGTTCCAGCTTCTGGACCAGATTACCTCTTGGAATAACAGGTTACATAAATTTACTCCCCATTGTGAAAAAGCCCAGTGAAATTTTTTCCTTCTAACTCCAAGTTAATGAAAACAGTACAATTAGGGAACAAACGTCATTTGTGTGCAGAGAGTTTGTGTATTTTGTGCCTGGGGCTTCCAGATTACCTGAGGCATGTGAAGAGTGAGGGAGGAGGAAGGGGTTCAGGTGGTGAATCCCTTTGTCACAGGAAACATTTATGAAATTTCAGGTGCCAATATGGGCTGCTAGTATGTGTGGCAGATAGGTATCCCCTGTGGGTAGAGGGGTGGCATAAACAGTGCCTCTTCTAGGTAGGCAAGTTAGGGAGACATTCTTTCTTGTGGAGCAGCTTCTAGATGTAACTATTAAACAATGGAGCAGCATCTGGGTGGACCCAAGCTTGACAGCTGTCTTCTCCGTTATAACTAAAGAAAAGTACCAGTTCTCCATGGGTCAGACAGGACAATCAATTTCACTGAACTGTGGCCACAATTTGACATTCCATTTTCAGGAGACCCCTATAGAACAACACTGCCAGGTTCTCTAAAGCACTAGGGACACAGAGATTCATCAGAGATAGACCCCGTTTGAGAAATTTCCAAGCTAGCCCCTCCAACTCCTATCCTATTGAGCTAGGCTGATCTCCTGCCAATTCCACTGCTGCTCGCCCTGCCAGGCACAGCCATTCGCTGATAGTAGACTGGCTATCCTTCACATGCCCAGGTGCTGGCTACAGTTTGAGGGGAACATTCCTTTGTCTGTGGCTCTACTCTCTAGAATGAACAACCAGGGCTACTTGTTAACTGTGACTAAAACATTGCTTTGGGATACTGGATAGGAAAAATGCCACTATCATTATTTCTTCCTTCACGATGGTTTAAAAACTTGGCTGCGTTCTCTTGAAATGAGCGTCAAAGTGGGAGTTTAGAGTGGGGTGTAGTGGTGACTCATCACGCAATCTTAGCACTTGGGAAGGCTGAGGCAGGAGGATCGAGAGTTCCAGGCCAGGCCTGGATTCTATAACACAACACTGTCTTTAAAACGGCTGAGTTTGGGCATAGCTGAGATATTTTCCCCTTTCATGTTCTTGTCCCTTAATAAAAGAAAGCAGTTTATCTCTAATCTGGTGATTTAGAGTTGGCTCCAAAGACTAATTCCTACCCCGATCGTCACACTAAGCCTGTGCTGGCCTCTGTGCCAGATATTGGTGATACTTAATTCTTACGAGTTGCTTTTAACTCTTGAGTCTTAACTGCTAGGGAGATAGTGCAGGAAACAGGGTTACTGCAGACAGCTAAGTCATGTGGGGAAAGCACTGGGCACAGGAGCACGGAAAGCCTCCATAGCTATTTCCCCTTTCTCCAGAACTCTTCCTCATCCTTCCAAACTCACACTCAGCTCCTCCCAGCTCCTCCCAGCCTTCTGACCCCCTCTGCTGTGCCCACACTCCACTTTATTTGCGTTTGCAGCCGTGCTTCCTCCAGGTGGGGGAAGAAAGTTTAGGCAGAGGCTGCCAATATGTATCGACCTTTCTTGAACCCACTTTTATTTCCTTTCCTTTACTACCTCCTGAATGTAATGTAACCCTCATCGTCGGAACTTGGAAGAACACTCTGGTAACTCCTTTCCTAAGATGAGCCAGGAGCTGGAAGTTAGAGCAGTCTCTCCCGGGGGGAGGTAAATCTTGTCTTGATGGTGGTAGGGGCTTGGACATAGCATGCAGCTGCTGAGCCCTTCAGATCCTGAGGGGTTGGGATGAATTCCAAGTGTCTCCCCGAACCAGACTTCAGTCAGGTGACTGTGGGTAGTGAGCCACAGACCTTTTGTGGAGGAAGCAGCCCCGTTGTGAGGATCGTGAAGTTGCTTGCCTTTGCCTATTTGGCCTCTGTTAGGAGTACAGTCCTGGTATCAGCTCACAGGAGTAACTTTTAGTTCTGAGCCTCTATTTTTCTGTCAGGCGGATCAAAAATACTCCTCTATGGAAAAAAGCTTTGGAAACAAAACCTCATGCCTACAATGTTACATCTTATCCTTGAGGAAAAGGGCAGTGGCTGACTCATCCATCTGTCTTCAACATCTACTTTGAAAGTAGGGATGATGCAAGTGTTTGTTGAATGACTAATGACTGAGCAGGAGATGGGGTTTTGTAGTTTTTAAACCTTCGCTTACTACCTAATAAATCCTCTGTATCAATTAATGCTTTCTCTTAGACATAGTTACTTTTTAATTGCTGTGATAAAACATCATGACTAAGGCAACATATGAAAGGGAGGGTTTATTGGGCTTACAGTTCTAGACGTATTGGAATTCATCAGCATCATAATGGGGAGTATGGCAGCAGGCAAGAGTGACATTAGAGTGGCAGCTCATATCCTGATCCTCAAACAGGAAGCACAGAACACACTAAGAATGGCAAAAGTCTTTTTCTTTTTCCATTTTTATTAGCATAGTTTCCACACAATATATTTTGACTGTTTCCCCCTCTCCTGACTCCTCCCGGATCCCCTTCCCTCCTTAACTACCCAACTTCAAGTTCATTTTCTCTCTCAAAAACAAACAAACAAACAAACAAAAAACCCAAATAAGAACCCTCTCCCCTCCTGGCTCAGGAGTCTATGCGGAAGAGGAGGTGGAAAGACAGAGTGGTAGGTGATACCTAGGAAGCACCAGCGTCCAGACCCAGAAGGACTGATGCCTGGGTGAACTCTCAGAGACTGTGACACAGGCACAAAACCTGCACAGGTTCAAAGCAGACAAGGCCCAGCACTGAGAAAGGAAAGCAGACTCTAATCCCACCCCTAAGCAAGAAAGTCTTTGTAATTGATAACCTGCTGGGAGAGGGAAAGTCAGTTTTCTCCAATGGCCTGTCACTGGCTGTGTCAACTATGCTGAGGAGTAGCTGCTTAACACAAAGCAAACTCCAAGCTTTGGTTTTGGGTGTGGGCTTTTTGTTTTGAAACCTCAAGCCCACCCCCAGTGATACACCTCTACCAACAAGGCCATACCTCTAACTCTTGTTTCACCAACTGGGACCAAGTATTCAAATATATGAGCCGATGGGGCCATTTTCTGTCAAACCGCTGCAGTTGTCTTGGAACTTTAGCCGTGACCAATACTGTGAGCCTCACCATGCTCCACTACTCAAGAGGACATTTGTTGGCTCTTTGCTATTTTGCCTGCTGTAGGACATATCGCTGTCAGGTTGATGGTGGCTTCCAGGCTGTGGCCTTTATTTTATCTTATTTTTTAAATGTTTGGGTATTTTTCCCACATGTATGTCTGTGCACTGTGTTGTACCTGGTTCCTGAAGAGACCAAAGGAGGGCATTGGAGCTCCTTAGAACTAAAGTTACAGGTTGTTGTAAGTCACTGTGTGAGTGCTGAGAATTGAACCCAGGTCTTCTCATTCTGTAGGTCACGTCATCCTTACATTTATGATTCTCCTGTCTCAGTTTCTTAAACACCTGTGCCAGGGGGCTACATACCCCGTCTTATTTTTGCACACCCCTTTAAACATACATTTAGCTCTTTTTATTTAGCATAAACACACACCCCCACTTTTAAATTGGAAAAAGCCCTTTGTTAATAAAAACATGGCTCATATTCTGATGTTTAAGAGCAATCAAATGTGCGTTGCTAACCCATTTTATGCTCAAGGACTTCATGACAGAGTCAGCCATTGTCATTCCCATCTTGTTGGTGAGGCAACAGTTTCAAAAGAGAGTAAATTTGCTCAAGGGTCAGGAGGGCCGAGGGTGGCAGAGACTGTGGGGAAGTCTGTAGAGGTATAGTCTTGATTAATGATTGATATTCGAAGGTGCAGCACGCTGTGGATGGGGCCACTCGTGGGCAGTGGCCCTGGTGTGTATAAGAAGACAAGGTGAGGGGAAGCATGGGGAGTAAGCCAGGAAGCATCCTCCATGGCCCCTGCATCATCAGTCCCTGGGCCTTGCTGCCTTGAGTTTCTGCTTTGATTTCCCTTCATTATGGACTCTAACTTGTAAGGTAGAATGGAATCCTTTGCTCCTGAACTTTCTTTTCACTGTGGTATTTTATCACAGCAACCGGAAAGCAAATTAGGACACTATCTGTAGGGATCCACCTAACTAGGAGAAGAGCTGACACAAGTCTTTCTAGGGAGACCTAAGATGATGGAACAAAACCCAGAAGAAGCAATTCTTGATAGGGCCAAGGAGGGAAAACAGGAACCTTGATTTTCTTTGTAAATGTAGCATTTTTGCAAGTCTCTTCCATTTATGAAGCACCTTTACATATATTTTCTCATCTGGGCCTCCTGTAAGAAATGGTAAAAATAGGGGTTGGGGATTTAACTCAGTGATAGAGCGCTTGCCTAGGAAGCGCAAGGCCCTGGGTTCGGTCCCCAGCTCCGAAAAAAAAAAGAACAACAACAAAAAAAAAGAAATGGTAAAAATAGATTCAGAGAGATTGCAAGTGTCTTGCCCATGGTGGCAAGAGGGAAGGCTCTGAGGACGAAGAACCATTTGCACTGCTTTAGATGCCAGGGATACAAGTATATAAGATGGGCAAAAAATCTTTGTCCTAACAGAGTGTATAAAATGAAGTATTTTGTTTCTTTTCATTTACCCTGCCTGTCAGGCAAGCAGTATCGATTTTAGTTTTTGATCTTGGCTGTGTGTTTTAGACTCACCTGGCATGCTTCCATAAAAAACAATGATGTCTGAGGGCAAATACATGTGTGCACTCAAATTTTACAGCTGCTCAGAAAGCAGCGAGTATCCAACCGCGCTTGAGAAGGATTAGCTTTGAGCGGTGATTCCTGAAATCACCTTGGGAGCCAGGCATGGTGATGCACACCCAGAGTCCAGCTACTTGGCAAGCTGAGGCAGGAAGGAAGGATAGCTTAAGCCCAGTCTGTGCAACACACCGAGACCTCGCCTCAAATAAAAGAAAATTAGAACCAAGTACCATCTTCTCAAGAATGCAGGCGCAGCAGGGTGTCCACATTGCAAAAGAAAGCAGCTGGCTCCTCACCTCACGCCACACTCAAAATTTATCTCAAAATGAGCAAAGAGGTTAAATGTAAAGGCCGTAATTATAAAACATATTAAGAAAACATAGGAAGAGTTCTTTGCATCCTTGGGCTGGGGAACCAAAGAAAAAGAGATAAATTGCACTGCACCAAAATTAAAAAGAGAAGACTCCTCTTGGGAACTTAAAAATAAAACAAAACAAGAAGCAGGCACATCTGTGAGTTTGAGGCCAGCCTGATCTATTGAGTGAGTTCCAGGATAGCCAGGGCTACACAGAGAAAACCTCTCTTAAAAACAAACAACCCCCCCAAAAACCAAACCAAAACACCCTGAAAAAGGATATGACTCATTAGTATTTCATTCTCACAATAAATACTTGAACATCCACTGTACCCATGTAAGTCCCTTCCCTTTCTTGGGTCCTTGTTCTCCTCTCTCTATAAAATAAGAGAGTGGGACATCTTTAAGGTCTATTGCTATTCAGCTTAAAATAATTCTGTCAGGGAACCTGTGCTGGGGTGGACATAGTGCACAAGATCCACTCTTAGAGACCTGAGCTTAACTACACATATCCTTGATACTAGCATCTATTTCGTTTGAGAGACAGAAGTTTCTTTTTTAAATGAGTAGACAAGCTTTCTTGCTTGTTTTTGTTCACTCTAGTAAGCAGGCAACCTGTAAAAAGCAGGTAGTTTTTTTTTTTCCTTCTCACTCACCTTTTTTCTGACACCAAGTTGACTGCACAGATGGTCATCCAAGGGAAGCATCAGAGGGAAGGGCTCAACTGGATCAGGCTATGAAAGTTAAACAAAGGAAAGAAAACAGAACTGTGTCTGCAGATAAAAGCGTTGAGAGCGGGCTGGGGGGGACCCTAACAGAAAGCAGCCTACCATAGTCTCTCTGTCTCTTCATCTCTGTCTCTCCAGCATCTTGATCTCTTGCTCTTGTGTGCCAGATGTTGACAGTAGTTGTTTTCCTCAATCACTCACCACCATGACACCGGCATTTTCAATCTTTCTCAGAATTGTCTCAGCTCAGATGGTGGTATGAACCTGTAATCCTGGCATTCAGGAAGCAGAGACAGATGGATCTCTGTGAATTTAGGGCAAGTCTGGTCTACATAGGAACGTTTTAGGCTGACCAGGGCTATACAGTGAAACCCTGGCTCAAAAAAATTCCTAAATGACATCTATTGAGATGTAATTTGAGTATTTCTCAGTTCTCCCACTTCAAGTATATGCCCTTAAGTGGCTTAAGATAATCATGAAGTTGTGCAACCATCACCAGAATCAATTTTTAAAAAGACTATTGATTTACTTTATTGTATGAGTATATGTGAATGCCTATATATATATATGTATATATATATGCAGTGTGTGTGTGTGTGTGTGTGTGCGTGCGCGCGCGCGCGCGCGCGCGCGCGCACATGCGCATATGCCTGTGCCAACACAGGTCAGGCAAGGGTGTTGGACCCCTGGAGCTGGAGTTACAAGTAGCTGTGAACTGCCTGATGTGGGTGCTATAAACAAAAGTGGGGTCCTCTACAAGAGCAGAAAGTGCTCTTAACCACAATATCAGCTCTCCAGTCCCTACCGCAATCAATTTTATAACATTTTCATTTATAAACTTATAACATTTCATTACCCCTAAAGGTAAGCTCTCCTTACCCAGCCAAGTCCTCATGCTACTACTGATCTCCTATTTCTTTTCTGTGTGTTTGCCTATTCTGGACTTTTTTCCATTTATTATTATCGTTGTTATTGTTATGATGACAAGGGGCACACATGCCACAGTGTATATATCTTTTATGTATGTAATTAAGAGAGAGAACTGTTGGCTCCTATGGCACTCTATGTTTAGACATTCGAGGAACTCCCAGATTGTTTCCCACAGAGCTGGCATCCCTTTCTTTTCCTGCCAGCAATGTGCTCAGCTTCCTGTTTCTCTGCATCCTTGCCAAGTCAGGTATCATCAATATGTTTGGACATAGCTATCCTAGTGGGCACGACATGATACCTCATTGTGCTTTTGACCTGAATTTCCCTCACGACTATGATGTTGAGCATCTTTCCATGCACACAGTGGCTATTTGAATTGCCTTTAAAAAGGTCTAATTATGTCTTTTGCCCATTTTTGAGTTGGATTATTTTGTTTTTGTTTTTGTTTCCTTGCTTTCTTTTTTGCATCCGAGACAGAATTTGAGTATGTAACCCAGGCTGGCCTTGAATTTGCAACCTTTCTACTCCAGCTTCTCAGGTGTTCGAGCGGACCATCCTTAGCTTATAGGAGTTCTCTGTGCATTCTGAATATTGATACTAGTCATATATGTCATTTGTTCATATTTTTCCAGTTTAAGGAGTTGTCTTTTCAGTTTCTTGATATATTTTAATACACAAAGGTTTTAATTTTTATTACAACCAACATCTATTCTTCCCTCTTCCCTGGCTGTTCATTCTCTTAGCAGCATTTATAAGAAAGTGTTAGCTAGATACATGACTCAGTGGTAGCACATTCTCCTAGTGTGCAGGAAGACCTGGGTTTGATCCTCAACACTACAAAGACTATGAAATTTCTGTTTCAGCCCAGGCCATATAGATTTACATTTGTTTCTTGTCAGAATTTTGTAGTTTTAAACGTTTATATCTTCATCTTTGAGCCCATGTTGAGTTAACTTTTGCATATGTTGTGATGTAAGAGTCCATGTTGTAGGATTCGACAACATTTGGACACCTTTTGGAATAATAATAATAATAATAATGATAATAATAATAATAATAATTTAAATATGCCATGACATGCATATGACAGTCAGAAGACAACTTTATGGGCTTGATTCTCTCCTTCACCCTCTAGGGATCAAACCTGGGTTGCCAAGCTTGCACAGCAAGCAACTTTACCTACTAAAGCATCTCTCTAACCATCTCTACTCTTCTTTCCTTTGCTGAATGATGTTGAGAACCTCGCCAACATCATTTGATTGGAGTTTAACGCAATTCTATTTCATCGACCCATGCGTGGGTCATTATGCCAGTATAAGACTGGGATTATTTTCATTGGTGTTGATTGCTGTGCAGCAGCTGCTGAGATTGGGAAATAGTAATCCTCAGATCCTTTCACTGCTAAGATTATTTTGGCCCATGAATTTCTACATGAATCCTGGAGTCATTTGTCTGTTTCTGCAATATTACCTTATTTTTCCCAGTTCTTAGCTGTTTGTCAAAGATATCAACAAGCATTTATCAAATAATGACTGAACACCTACCATGAGCTAAGTTAAGTTTTGGAGTCATTGTGGTGGGAGAAAAATAGCTCTTAATTCTACCTTCAGGGACTAAGAATCAAGTGGGAGAGGCAAACATTAATCAAATAATCACCAAAATAGAGGCAACATGAATAGTAAATTGGCTAAATCAGGATGGGGTTGGGGGGAGCAGTGGGGCAAGGAAAACTTTCATAGGGAAATCAGTAACCAAAAAAATGCCTGCAGCTAGAAGGACTTTGGGAGCAAGCCCTAAGTAGCAGAGAATGAACAACACTAGGTAAGAGTCACCACTGATCCTGTAGGCCTCGGGGAGCTCCCAGGTTTGTCCTGAAAGCAACAGGAAGTTTCCAGCTCAGAGATGTGACATGATCTAATTTTGCTTCCAAAATACTAGCTCTGGCTGTTCTAAGGAGAATCAACTGGAGGTACAGGACATATCCCTAAAGAGACATTGGAAGTTTGGGTCAGGGTGGTGGCTCTCGAGATTAAGTGGAAATACTAACAGTTACAGATGCAAGAGAAAACAAGACAGTAGAAATAGCCTTTGCCTAGAGAATGGGATAGAATGGCGTTGGGAGGGTTGGTCTTTATCAAGATTTAAAAAAAAATACTAGGCAGCTTTGAGAGGATCAGAGATTTTGACTTTAAAGTGTCTTCTAGACATTTTAAAAGGCTATTTGACCCTTATTCTGAATCATCCCTGCAAAAAAGCCATAAAAACAGTTTTCTCATTTTGTAGATGAGGAAACCGAGTACCATAAAGTTAAGCGGCAAAGTTAGCCAGAATCCTATCAGTCTAAAAGCAGCCCCAGTGCTTCTTCTGTTCTAGGACACTGGAACTGACTTTTCTAGAAGAGTCCATGCCAAATAGTTTCAGATAATAAGAGAAAAATCATTAGAAGCATGTCTCCCCACCTACCAAGTCCTCTCAGACCCCAGAACCCTTGCTCCTAGGACAGCCTTCCCTCCTCTCTATACATCTCCACAGCATAACAGCCGCTCTTCCCTTCACGAGGGATCTGAGCCCCCAAACCTTTAGGTCCTGGACCCAGACTGTTGATTGGGAGCAAAAAGCTACCCGCTTCTTTTTTCCTACAGTGATCAGGCTGTCTGAAAGACTTCATTGCTTAGAGACAGACCATTGTCACCGCTCTGTGGACATTGTGTGTAAAGTTGAGATGACCAAGTCAAGGTGAGCTCAGAGTTCCTTTTTAATGTCTGATGGGGAATGTGAAGACAAGAAAGTGGATGGGTGGTGGGAAATGGGGTGGAATGAAAAGCTAGAAAGAAAGACATATCTAAAACTTCATGGAGGAAGAGGAAGAGAAAATAAAAGTGTTTGAAGGAAGAAAGTTGGGGAGGAAACATCCTGCTTCCAAATCAGGAATCTGACATTTACTAGCTGGATGATGTTATGCAAGTTACTCAGTGTCTCTAAGTGGAGATAAAATTGCACTAACTTTATGGGGTTTGTGTAAGGATTATAGGGAAGGCATGTATGTAATGTCCTGGACACAGTGTGTACCTCGGGATAAGCACCCGATAACGCTCAGCTGTTACTCTGCCTGGGCCTGCTCTCCTCATTTCTCTTGCCTCTACTCCCCCCACCACTTCCAGACTGGGCCAGCTTATCTCACCAGGTCCGGATCAGGCAGGAAACATCCTGTTTCAGCACACCTAGAAGATACAGGACCTGGGACAACAATTGGCATCACTTCCAAACATGATCCTTGGACTCTGCTGTCTCTGCTTCCTCTTCCTTTCCTTGTCTCTTCCCTACCACCCCCCACCATGCTGATTCTTAGTTCTAATCTCTATCCAGTCGCCATGCTGCAATACCCCTCTAGGACCAAAGTCCTGTCCCTTTTCCTGCTTTAGACAGTAACTGCCCGGTTACTGAACAATCTCCTGGCCACTGCTTACCCCATCATGACACCCCTGTGTGAAGCTAGCTTAGCTTGTTGATTGCACCTTCTGAATACGGTGCTTCAGCCCTTATCTGTTTAGAATGGTGGGTAAGATAATTCTCTAAAGTCCCAGACTTCCTTAGGAGTCAGCCAACGCTGTAAAGCCTGCTCCGGAAACGTCTGTGAAGTCACTGTCAGCCTGGAGAGAGTAAGTTACTCTGCCAACAACAAATAACCAGGCCTTGCTCATGGGATTCACGAGAGAGCTTCGCCATGAAGTCACTCAGGGATCCAGGCTAGTGGAGAATCCATTTTGGACATGTGTTTCTATCATTGTTGAAACAGGAAAAAGGGCTATATGCTCTGAATTATATATTTAA
Source organism: Rattus norvegicus (assembly GCF_021556685.1). Lineage (NCBI taxonomy): Eukaryota > Metazoa > Chordata > Mammalia > Rodentia > Muridae > Rattus > Rattus norvegicus. The sequence continues at coordinate 75,000,598 of NC_141554.1, forward strand.
AAGATCCTCAACTGCTATGTGGGAGCGAGGCCTGTTGCAGCAAGGGTGGGAGCAGGGAGGCCATTGAGGAAACTTGATCCTGCGCGAGTTGTTGGTAATATGAGCTATACTGGTGTGTGTGTGTGTGTGTGTGTGTGTGTGTGTGTGTGTGTGTGTAGGAGGTGATGGATTTGGATTTGGGATATAGTCCAGAAAAAGACAAGCAAGATTTTCCTTTCGATTGGATATGAGGAGTAAGGAGAATAATAGAGTCAAGGCTGGTTTTGGGCCAGGGTCTCAGCTTGAATATGTGGATGAATGGTATCCATTCTTAACTGGCACGGAAGTGGCAGAATCTTCAGGTTTCTAAGATAAAGCCCAGTAACACCTGAAGGGAACCCCAGCTTGGAGTGCTTTTTATGGGGAGCATTGCCAGCTGTTGCACAATGACTTAAAAGAAGGAAGATTTTTAAAGAGAACTCTTTGATAAAGGACACACACAGCCACAGCCACAGGAACACAAACATGTCCACACGTATCACATGCCACCCACACTGCTGGCCAGTCCCTTCTGGACCTCACACAGTACTGTTCCCCAGGAAGTTCTTCAAGGTCTCTAACGTGTCCCATCCGTGTTTTTGTTTCTGCTGGGAATGAACATTTTGCTGATTATTTCTAGTTAAAGAAACAACATCCATGGCTACCCCCACACCAGTGCTTCCCCTTAGGTTGAGGCCCTCCTTGGAGGGCTCCTGGGAATAGGATTGGCAGTGATGCATGACCTTTTATCCTGTCAAAGTGCTTTCCAACCCAGAGAAATGTGGAAAACATACTGATAGCACATCTATAAAACCGAAGTGCACAGTCCAAGGTAGCGATCTGTCACTCTTAAGCACAACTTCTAACAAAATCTGTAGTACTGTTGCCTGGGTAGCTCATTAGATGGGATCAGGATTGTGGAAAGTTGGAAATAACGTGAAGGCGCCTTGGCCATGGACCCATTAGATCCTGGCAATTGTTTCTGACTGAAGCTCACTTTATAGCCTTGCTATTTCCAGGGTCCCCAGGCTGGACTTCACAGAGTGTTGTAAGCAGGTACTAAAGGGCTGCGTTCAGCTTTAGGTTGCCAGACTTTCTTCAGAAATGGCCAGTTGAATAAAGAGCATCCATCAGACTATGTGCTTGTAGGGCAGAGTAGAAGAAAACAGAGTCCCGGAGCTGGGAGAGATGAGCCTTATTTGAGCCCAGGCTGGGAAGCAGCCTCATTGTGCAGGAAAAGCCTGTGGGATTTGTGAGAGGCCAGAGGCTTCTCTTGGCTAGGAGTCAAACTTGTGGGAAAAGGAATGACTTTCCCTTTAGCCCAAGTAAAGGAGGAGCTTGTGAGCTGCCTGACTTCCAACCTTTATTGACGGTGTCCTCTAGAAATGTAGAAAGCCAAGGGTGACTTATAATACCACATGCAGCTCTTATGAGATAATATTGCCCACTTATCAGAGTAATAGTGGGCCCAAAACACAAAACTACCAAGTGACTGTGCTAGGTTTTGGATCTAGTTGGTAAGCTCTGGACAGTTACAAGTAAAGCTGCTTCCTAGGTATAGGGACAGCCAGGCTGTACTGCGTATGTATGCATAGAGATGGATCAGAGGACCACCATCTGCCAGACAGCCTTACCACTTCCTGTGATTTTCAGGATTGTTTCCAGCCTCTCAAACATCTCCTTGAGTCTCTAGACCTGTTTTCCCGCCCAGTAGCTTGTCAGTGGACAGTGGGTCAGTGGAGAGAACAAAAGCCTACTGGGTTTTTGTTCTTGTACATTGTGTTTGTTTTTAATTTGCGTATGTTTGGAGGTGGTTTTTAAAAAAGTTTTCTGAGATAAAATTTTGCTATATAGCCTAGGTTGATTTCAAACTTTCTGCTTTAGCCTTGACTGTCAGGAATACAGGTGTAAGCCACCACCCATCCCCATAAGGGTGTTGTGTTGCTCTTTGCAGTACTGAGGACGGAACCCATTACCTCATGACTGCCTGGCAGTAACTCTACCAACTAAGCTATATCACAAGTTGTCCCCTGCTCCTCTGTGCAGTGCTGAGCAGCCTTTCACATTATAGACTAGTGTTGTAACCCTGAGCGCCTGCTCAGCCTGAGCACAGCACTTTCCCATGTGTGACTCACTGAGCCCTAAGGGCTCCTAGGAGCAGTTCTGGTTTCATATCATATGTTGGAGATCTACAGGTAGTTTCTTTTCAAAGGTGACACTTGTGTTGTTGTGCTGGGAATCAAATCCAGGGGCCTCGATGTGCCCAGTAAGTGCTGCGCCACTGAGCTACACCTGTGTCCAAAGGTACCACTTGTGACCACAAAACAAACAAACCAAAAACAAGTGATACAGAACATTTAAAGCCCTGAATGAGAAAGAAATGACAATGAATCGTCTACTCTACTGAGAGTGCTGCCACTGCCGAGGGGTGTATGTGCGTGCGTGGTGCGTGGTGTGTGCATGCGTGGTGCGTGCCTGCGTGCGTGCGTGCGTGGTGCGTGCGTGCGTGTGTGAGTGCCTGCATGGGTGCGTGAGTGAGTGCGTGTGTGTGTGCGTGCCTGCGTGCCTGCCTGCCTGTGAATACAGGTGTGTTCTGAGAGGAGAGTATGCTAGAACGAAAAGAGGAAAACAAAAACAAAAAGAATGCGATAAAAGTTTGAGTCGGTGGGATGGCTAGTTGCCATTTTGAAGAGGAAACAGTAGAAAAGAAAAGAGAGCAGGGGCTACCTCCGGATACCTGCCCATGACCCAGTGTTTCTGCTCAAAGTCTCACTCAGAACTCAGCACTAGCTTCCCACCTTGAGCTTTAAGGGCAGATGCTCCTTGGCTCACCACTGCGTTATGTTTCTAACAACCCATTGTAAGCTAAAAATACTACAAATAGAAAATGCATTAATACACCCGATCCTTAGCCGAGCCCACTTTAAAGGCACTGAGACACATCACCTTATGGTTGGGCAAATCATCTACTGCAGAAGTTATTATATAATAAAAGTATCAAATAGATCATGTAATTTATTGAACACCTGTATCAAAAAATGCTGACAACACAGAACACCAGAGAGAGGCTCTTGTGACTATGCAGCTGACTGGGCTTGGGCTGGCCGATGCTTCCCAGCATCGGGAAAGAGTATTGAGGAAAAACTAAAATTCAAAGTTCCTCTTGCATTAAATGTATATGTCCTTTTCACTCACTGTAAGATAAAATCAGTCAATTAATCAATCAGTAATTAGTCAAATCACTGTATACCAAGGGCCATCTGTATTATTGCCCCCATTTTAAGGAAGACATTGAGACTTCCTGAGGAAAAAACGACTTCATTAAGATCACAAAGTAAGTAAATCAGCTTGCTGCAACTCAAGCTGTATTCATCATCCTAAAAACCTACATCCTTTAAAAATATTTTTCAATTAAATTTTTAAAATTTATTTTATATGTGATAGTGTTTTGCCTACATGTATATCTGTGCACCACATGCATGCCCAGTGCCCGAGGAGGTCAGAAGAAGGCATCAGGTCCCCTGAAACTGGAGTTAGATGGTTGTGAGCCACTGTGTGAGTGCCGAGACTTGAACCTGTGTCCTTTGCAAGAACAAGTACTCTTAACCTCTTAGTCGTCTCTCCAGCCCCTTTATTTCTAATTGTGTGTGTGTGTGTGTGTGTGTGTGTGTGTGTGTGTGTGTGTGTGTGTGTTGGTATGTGCACATATATGGGTACCTGCAGAGATTGCATAGAGTCATTGGATCCCCCTAGAACTGGAGTATGGGCAGTTGGGAACTGCCTGATGTGGGTGATGGTAACCAGATTGGATCCTGTGTGAGAGCTTTTAACTACTGAGTTGCTTCTATGGTCCCTAAAAGGGATAACCTGAGAGTGGGTTGAGGAAGCCATGTGAGCTTTACTGTTCTTCAAACCTTTAGATGCTACTGGTAAGACACTGTTCCAATCTCAGCCCACTTCCAAGCCAGATCCCCTTTCTTCTCAGAAGTTCACTACTTTCTGCTTGTTTCCTGGACCCAAAGCACAGAAGGGCTTCTGAGAATAGAGTTGCTTTTAGACCTCACTTGAGCTCTCCTCTTGGGTACTGCTTCTCCCCCATGTATGTATGCTGTCTCAGATAACCAGGAGCTGTCTCTACTGTGTCTGTAAGGGGACATCACTTGACAGTGGTGGGATTACATACTGTGTGGGTGGTGAGGGGAGGAGACAGACTGAGTCATCATTGTTATTTCCATTGCATTTTCATCAATCTCTCAAGGCTATTAAAAGAGTTAGTAACTAAACCATAGTGTGGCTCGTGTTCTGAAAATCAAGAGACAGTTGAAAGCACAATGCAAAGTCAGTACAGGAAACAGAGTAACAGGAGGGCACTGTCTCTTGCCTCTAGAATTAGGAAGGAAGGTCTGAGCTGATAGGCTCAGGGAACACAGGACCTATGTTTGGAGAAAGGAAGACAGCAAGAACTGTGGCATAGTTCATACACCTGTGGCTGTCACTCACTAAAATGATGGATGACTCTGATTTTTTTTTTTGCTGTGACAAAATACCTGACATAAAGAATTTTAAAATAGGAAAGATTTATTGTGCTTCTAGATGTTTCAGACCATTGCCATTGGTACCATTGATTCTGGGCACTTGGTGAGGCAGAACATTATGGCAGCAGGAGCATGTGGTAAAGGCTACTCACCAAATGTCAAACAGGAAAGGGATCAGGGCAAGACATAGCCTGCAAAAGGACCTATGTCCAGTGCACTACTTTGTCCAGCTAAGCCCTGCCCCTGAAGTTACTTACTGAGCCTTCTCCCAAGCCTCCTGCTTGGACTGCTGAGCGTAGATTTGCCACTGGCTGTTTGGCCTTTGGACAGGTTCCTTAACCCTTTTGTTCTCCGCTTTCCTAACTTATGGTCTTTTAATGATTAAGTAAAATAATATATAAAGAATGCTTTGAAGTCTTTCTGGAGTGTGCAAAGGATTTGACCAATGTTAGCTATTACGGGCAACAAAAAAGAATAGCTTCCATAGATATGATGGCCAGCTCAGATTTGGGGATGCTGGCTTCAGGGTTTTTGTTTTGTTTTTGTGGAGAATGAAAGTGAAAGTTGACTACATGAGTTTAAGTGTGGGACACATTTAGGCCAGATAATAGGAACTTAAGAGTGATCACTTTATAAATGGTCATTGAAACCTTGGAAAATTTTACAGGGAGACTGTTGGTACGTAAAAGATGACTTAGGAATAATCCCTAAGAACTGTCAACATCTTAGGGAGGGACAGAGACAAAGGAGCCACTAAGTGGCTGGGCAGTATCTAGAGATGGGAAATATTTTAGAGAGAGGCAAAACAATTGCTTAGCAGGTATGAGGCCCTGGCTTGTATCCCTAGCACGGGGGGGGGGGGGGGGGGGGAGAGGGAATCAGAACAGCAGCCTCTCAGAAGCCAAGATAAGAGAATGCATCATCAGCGGCTGAGTGTGGTGGGGCTTAGGAGAAGCCAGTATAAGGGAAGAACAGAGAAACAACAATGAGACTTGGACCTTTGATCCTGTGGTTTCCACGAAGGGGTAAAAATGGCCATCAAGAATGGGAGTGGAGGAATGGAGAAAACTCTTGTAAATGGTCCTTCACTGGAGTTTGTGAAAAGGAGATGAGAGAGGATAATGAGAGCTGGGGTGGGAAAAGAAAGCAGGCTCAGTGTCCACGAGGAAGAGGCAGTGTAGTGGGAAAGGTGTGAGATTCTGGAGAGACAGTGGGCAGCTGAGACTTGAGATTCCTGGGAAATGAGCATAGATGTGGAGGTGAGACAAAGTAAAGGGGTACGGGAGGCTATCAAGTCAACTCAGGTAAATCGCTGTCTGAATGCTTCCCTTTCTTTGTGGAATTTAGTGATGGGGTGTGACAAGAAGCCTGTGTATTGTACAGAAGTACATAGTGGTCACAGAGTCACCACAGAAATGCAAGTGAGGGCCCAACAGGGGCACAAACATGTTTTGCCTAGCTGCCTAGCCATATGGAAGCCCTAGTGGTTTTACTATGGTTCCTATCCATGTGGTCCTGAGTCAGTAACAGAAACTGTGGACATTTTTTGAATTTTGTTGAAATTTGGGGAATTTGCAAAGTGGATGAAGGATGGTCAATGGGACAAGTTGAGGATATTGACAACAAAATCCAAAATGTCCTCCCTTTCTGCTACCAATAATTTCTCTTTTTTCACTCTATTACTTCTTAGTTTCTATTTACTAAAGTCCCTTGTACTCCCCGCTCCTGTCCCTGTAGTACTTTCAGATTCCACAGGACTGTGCTGGGCGATAGCACTGCTCATTATTTTGGTGTTTGACAGCTCAAGATGATCTGCTGCCTGCTGGACAAAATATAGGCTTCTTTCTGTCCTGAGTCAGAGGATTCTGTCTGACCCAGTCAGCTGTACTTGGCATGAACATTCTTTAGGGAGTGTTCTGGGGAAACAGAATAGTTAGAATTTGAGTTCTGGACCAGCAAGATGGCTCCAAAGATAAAAAGGAGTTTGTGGCCAAGCCTGATGACTGGAGTCAAAGGATTGAACCCACGATGGGATACACATGGTAGAAGGACAAAACTGACTTCTGGAAGCTGTCCTTTGACCTTCATTTGTACAGTGCAGTGTGGGCATACGAGTGTGTGTGTGTGTGTGTGTGTGTGTGTGTGTGTGTGTGTGTGTGTGCCCACACTCACAAATAAATAAATTTAATGAAAGATAAATTTTTAAAAGAATTTTTTCTTGATCCAGGGCTGTCAGTGCAGGCCTATAATCCCAGATCTTAAGGATGCTGACATAGGAATGAAAGTTCAAACCATGCCTGAGTTAGACTGAGTTCAAAGCCAGTCTAGGTAACTTAGTGCTATCCTGCCATCAACATATATTTAAATAAAGAGGAGCTAGATATGGTCGTGCACACCTTTAATCTAGCACTCAAGACTGAAACAGGCTCTGAGTCCAAGAAAAGCCTGATCTCCATAGTGAGTTTCAAGAAAGCCAGAATTACGTAGTGAAGCCTTGTCTCAACAAAACAAAACAGAACAAAAATAGGATGTGGCTTTTCCCTCAGTGGTAGAGTGCTAGCCTGGCGGGTGCAAGGCTCTAGGTTCAACACCCTTTACCCCCATGCCACACACAGGCACACACAATGGTGTGTAAGGAGACTACTTAAGTCTGAATTCAGGTCGGCTCCTTCAGTGTATAGCCTTGGAAAATTTACTCTCCCTCGCTTCCCCCTAGTTTCCTCCTTTCTAAAGTGGGTTCACTAAGAGGAGCTGCTTCATCAGCTCTTTGTAAGGGTAAAATAATACATGAATGTGTCCCTGACGCACAGTTCCTTCCCCTGTAAATGCTGCTGCTTACTGTCATTGCTAGTGTAACACATTCTGCAAGAAGGAAGTATACAGACAAAGCGTGAAGGTGGGATTCAGACTCCATCACACTGAAAGAACAGCCTTCTTTTCATTTCCACATGCCCTCTGCCACCTTCTGGTCTGCTGGTCTTTCCCCAGGGAATGTAAACTCCAGGCTCTAAAAGTCTGCCTTCATCTTGGGACTCGGCTGCTGTGTCTGCTTGTTGTCAACTGGGAAGCAATCTTGGCTGTCTGACCCCTCCAACCCAGTCCTCTGTTTCTATGAGTCACAGGCCTCTATGCCTAGCAACTCCTTTTAGAAGAGGAGTGGGGGTGGGGTGGGGGTGGGGGTTGGGGAAGGAAGAAAGTGGCTGCAGCCTTGCCTCTTTCTGAGACTCTCAGCCCAAGTTGTAGGAATATTTCCTTTACACCCATCAGGAGAGGATTTGGGGCCTCACTGAGTGCAGACTGCTGTGGGAGGAGACATTTCAACTAGTCCACACAGCCCCAGATAGCTGACATGGGAGTAGTCCTTTCTCAGGCACCCTGACATCTTGGACATTCATCTCCTATGTAGCCCCAGAAAAGACTGTAAATTGCTGACACAGGAAAAGGGCTGGAGACTGCGTCTCTCAAAGCATCTCCCTCTCACATGCTCACAGATCAGGCCCCAGCCCACTTGGCCTGAGTTGGTATTTTCTCAAGATGTATGTTTCCAAGATTCTTTGGTTAAGATTGTCATGGGTGGTACCTGAAATAATTTCAGGTGGTTTATGGCTGAACATATACATTATAAAACTTTAGTAGTTGTGAATTGATATTTTTTATTTTATGTGCATTGGTGTTTTTCCTGCATGAATGTCTGTGTAAGGGTGTCAGATCCCTTGGAACAGGAGTTAGAGACAGTTGTGAGCTGCCAAGTGAGTGCTGGGGATTGAACCTGGGTCCTCTGGAAGATCAGCCAGTGCTCTTAGCTGCTGAGCCATCTCTCAACATATGTTAATATGTTTTAGAGTAAAACTTTAAGTAGCATGTTGAATCTGTCACCTTTAAGGATTGTATTTGCTTAGAAACATGTGGGAGATTTTTAAAGCAATTTTTAAAAATATTAAATAGATCGTTGAGAAAATTGTTAGGCGTTTGACAAAAGTCATGAGGGTGACTGGAGTTTTAGATTCACTAGTCCTGGGTAAATGGCATCTTTTTTCTTGTGTTTCTTTTGCCCTTACCCTAAAACTTAGTCTGTCTCCCTCTCCCTCCCACTTCCTCCTTCCCTCTCCCTCCTCTCTGACCCTTTCCCTCTCCCCTCCCTTTCCCTCTTCATCTCCCTCCCCTGCCTCCTTCCCTTCCTTTCTAAGCTTCGAAGTTGCACTGACCAATCCCCCAGTTCCTCTTCTCCCCTCCTTTAGAATGTCTCCTGTACCATGTGTGACTGTCTAGCTGTCATCGCTCATCTGAGTTCCATAACCTCAGTCTGCCATTGCACCTCACTACCCAATTAATCTTCCTCCAGAACAACTTTCAGCACCCCTCCCTCCTACATTGGTGCTCTAGTGAGTAGCACTCTGGGGCCAGATCCTGAACTAGCAAGTTGTAACCTTGTAGTATACTTCTAGCCTATACCATCTGCCCATATCTTCCATTTCCTGTCTCAGACCCATCTTAGTCTTGCTGCTCCTCAAACAGCCGTACTGTGCAGACTTCCAGGTTCTGCTCTCCCTATACACCTTAAGATTCTTTCCTCAGCCCTTAACATTTATTTATTATTTTCATACATTGCTTTTTGTGTCAGTTTTGTTGTTGTCCTTCTGAGACAGAGTTTTGTTTATTAGCCCAGGCTGGCCTGGGACTCACTACATTGCATTGGCTGGCCTTGAACTTATAGTACTCTTACTGCCTCAGCCTCCCAGGAACTGCAGTTAAGGGCATAAGCCTCTGTGTCTGGCTACTTGCTTCTTTTGTATCTCTCTAAGCAGGCCCAGTTTCCTTGTGGGAAGGAGTGTGCTGTCCAATTCTTTTGTAACCTCTTTGGTACTTAGTAAAGCCTCAGTCAGGTCCACAGTGCAGCAGAGCATGCTCTGTGCTGCAAAGTAACATAAAATGCAACCTATAGTGATGTAAATGACTAGAAGTTATGCTTCTTTTTCATGTAAAGGAATTTGAAAGGCAGGTGGTTTGGTGTTTCTGCCACACATAGCAAATCAGCATTGCTATCATAGTCATTGCGAGTGGCTGTCATAGAGCCAAGTATTACATTTTCATCTTATCAGAAAGAAAGAGCTTTCTCCCTGTGGGCTTTGTCATGTTGTTTTTAAAGGGAATTTTTCTAGGAGACTCTCCCTCACATTTCATTAACTATAGCCGTCATGTGCTCAGTCTCAGATCTGGTTTAGACCAATCTGGGTCTTCCCTGTCTGATGTGAAAATATCTTTATGAGCCACCTGAACAAACTACATACATGTCTGCTAACAAGCAAGAAGGTGAAGAGAGTGGCTGTTAGGTAGGTAGACCCAGTGTCTACCCTCGACACAGTAAAGACTGGTTCAGGTAACCATTAGAACATTCTGATCTAGAGTCAGGTTCTGCAACTTGCCAAGGTTAAGACCAAGAGGTTTCCAGTTCCGCTTCTGCCTCTCCCTCTCCTGGTTGAGAGGAAGAGCTTGGAGAGATTTAAATGCTGTCCTGCTAGATGACTGCCAGGTAAGTGGGCAGCTTCTTCATGTGGCCAGGAGGGAACAAAGAGGGAATGGGCATCTTGCTTCTTTGCGGGAGAAATCACCCCCATCTTTGGCTCTTTGGTTTCCATATTTGCTTTTCTAAAGTACTTCTGAAACAGAATTTGTGCCCAGTGAAACAATAGAGAAGATAATGCCCAAAGCTCATTATATAGTGTTACTATGACAACAGATACTATCAGATACTAAGAACAGCCAATAGCAGAGATCTGACTGAGCAGACTGTATGTATGTTCACCAAATGTGACAACTCTGTAAACCACTGATATATGAAAATACATGCACAGAAAAATGTTGAGTAGAAAGGTAGAACATAAGGGTGGAAACATACTATGTAAAAGGCTCATGGGTGCTTTGACAAATACCAAGGAATGGTGGTCAAGTTTGCAATCAAAGTCATCAGGCTAGGGTTGGGGATTTAGCTCAGTGGTAGAGCGCTTGCCTAGCAAACGCAAGGCCCTGGGTTCAGTCCCCAGCTCCGGAAAAAAAGAAAAAGAAAAAAAAAGTCATCAGGCTGAGGTTACGGCTCGGGTTTAGCTCAGTGGAAGATTGTTTGAGGGGCATGCAAAAGGCCCTGGGTTTCATCCTAGCACTGCATGGGGGAAGAAGGCATTAGGCCACTGAATCTGGTGTGTTGAGATTGAACAGCAACTCCAAAGCAGTTGGAAGTCACTGATGGGGTGCTTAGTTCACCTGGAGTTTAGGGAGCTGGGTCTCTAGCTCTGTCCCCTTTCATGACAAAGACAGATGTTCAGCTAGAGCTAGTACTTGTACTTGGGCTTATTTTCTGTCAGACTTCATTCTGACTGTGGAGAGAGCTCTACCTTCCACGGCACCCTCAACATGCCTGGCAACTGGTAAGATCCCCTTTTCTTCTCTCACAGCTGCTGAAGCATTTTTGATGTCAGTGTCTACGTCACTCTAGAAGAGTGCGCATTACTATGTGGAGACCCAGTGCGAGTTCCTTTCTTGGTATGAGCTGTGTTCCCCCATTGTGATGTCATCCAAGGTTTAGACTGTGAATTTCTGGACAGGACATGAAGAAAAGCCAGACCTCCAACTCTGGCTGCTTGGCTGGAAGCTTTGCCAAGGGTGTGGTTTGATACAGAAGATATCTCTTTCCTAAGAGGTTACTGAAGAGGATTGTGGTTTTACTGGCTCAGGTCTTCAGCTTTATTCAAGAATCTGAATGCAGAGGGGAAGCAGGATGGGTGGGTGTGAGGAGCAGAGTCTTGTTTTGCTCTTTTCCTGATCACCACCTACCCAGCAAGAGCTGTCACTTATTGAAAGATCACGTATTACCCCCACACTTTATTACTGGGAAACAAGCTCCAACAGAACTTACTCAGGGTTGCTCTTCCTCGGAGAACAAGGAAGGCTGATGCACTCAATACAATTGCATGAGTCACTTACACTGTAGAAGCCTTTCTGATGGATTCTGGGTATGCTGCTGTGGACAAGATAAGTTGCTCCCCTCAGCAATCTACAGCCATGGCAGGCTGTATTATAGATAAGCAAGCAGGCAGTAACAGGATAGGATGCGCCTTCCCAGAAGAGGAAGAAAGCGAGGCTCTGGGAGTGAGGAAGGAGGAGTCCCCATCACATAAAGAACGGGAAGTGGGTTATCAGTAAGGGCTTGGCAGGAGATGTGGTGTCTGGGACTGGAATGCCCATAGATGTATGTGCACTTGAATGCACGTGCATTCCATGGCCCACATGTGAAGGTTAAAGGTCAGCTTGTGGGAGTGAGTTCTTTTCTCGTCAGGCTTGGTGGCAAGGGCCCCAACCCACTAAGCTATCACACCAACCCCAATCCTTAATCCCTGACTCCTTCAAAACTTCCTTCGGCTGTGGAGTGCCCTTCCTGACCTTGGCCCAAAGACAGACTGCTCAGTTCCCCTAGATGTACTAAAGGGTTGGGATGAACTGAATCAGATGTGAAGGGACAAAGTTTGAGGCACCTTCAGAGCTTTCTCTACACTGCTCTTCTGTATCATCCCTGGTGCTTTGAAGAAGGAAAGGACTTTTAGAACTAATAGATGATGAAATCCTGCTGGGTTCCTGGCTTTGTGCCAGACACTTTCCTTAGCTGTGTTAGTGACAGTCATAACAAACTTTATGGGGTAGTGATGTCATCCACACTATACCTCTTTCCTGTGAGCTCTGTGACAATATGGGACACAGTCTTTGACTTCGTATCACAGAAAGCAGGGGTCTGTGCTTAGTAGTTTGATTTTTTTTTTTTGTAGTGCTGGGGTTTGAACCTAGGGCCTTGTGAGTGCTAAGTAAGGATGCTACCACTGAGCTACTCTCCCTTCAGGACATTGCATATGGTAGGTAAGGATGCTGTCACTGAGCTACGCTCCTCTTAACACCAGTGCAGTAAATACTTTTTGCAGTGACTTGGTTGATAACCCTATTTTTTCAAGGCAGCATGGCCTAGGTCAAAAATTCAGGACTTGGGGAAGAATCTTCACTACCTTCTTGGCTTGGACCATCAGTTTCCTTTTTCTAAGACTATTTTTCTCAAGTATAAAATGATAATAACTACTCTTTTTTTTCCTGGAGAGCGTGAGCATGCAAAGGAGTCTTGGTGACCTCCAAAGAGCTTTCTAAACTGTTATGTGGGGTGTCACACTTATACTAAGCTAGGCTTACTGTAAATTGTTTAAGATGTATTTGTTTGTTTCCTTCTTTCTTTATGTGTGTTTGTCTATTTATGTAATCTTCAGAGGTCAGAGGTGGGAAGGTATGGTTTTTTTAGAGTTACAGGACATGGGTGCTAGGAACTGAATTCAACTCCTGGTAGAGCAGTAAAGGCTCTTAACCATCAAGCCACCCCTACAACCCCTAAGCTTTTAGCCAAGCACTTGTCATCTAGAACTGTACTTCTCAAATGCAAACTGATGCCCCTCCTTTATAAACGAACTCTTCTGTGTTACAAAAGGAGAAAAATAATGATGCAGTTTTTCATAAAGCCAAAGTTCTTGATCTTTTTTTTTTTTTTTTTGGTTCTTTTTTTCAGAGCTGGGGACCGAACCCAGGGCCTTGCGCTTCCTAGGTAAGCGCTCTACCACTGAGCTAAATCCCCAGCCCCTCTTCATGTTCTTCTTGTTCTTCTTCTTGTTCTTCTTCTTGTTCTTCTTGTTCTTGTTCTTGTTCTTCTTGTTCTTCTTGTTGTTCTTGTTCTTGTTCTTGTTCTTGTTGTTCTTGTTCTTGTTGTTCTTGTTCTTCTTGTTCTTGTTCTTCTTGTTCTTGTTCTTGTTCTTGTTCTTCTTGTTCTTGTTCTTGTTGTTCTTGTTCTTCTTGTTCTTGTTCTTCTTGTTCTTGTTCTTGTTGTTCTTGTTCTTCTTGTTCTTGTTCTTCTTCTTGTTCTTCTTGTTCTTCTTGTTCTTGTTCTTGTTCTTGTTCTTCTTTTTCTTGTTCTTCTTCTTCTTCTTCTTCTCCTCCTCCTCCTCCTCCCACTCCTCCTCCTTCCTCCTCCTCCTCCTCATCATCATCTTCCTCCTTTTCCTCCTCTTCTTCCTCCTCCTCTTCTTTCCTCCTCCTATTTTCCCCCCTCCCATTCTTTTTCCATTTCCTCTTCCTCTTTTCTTTCTCTTTTTGCAGTTCTCACAATGTCATTCCAACTTAGGATGCTGAAACTTCTTTTTATTAGCAGTAGATGGCAGTTGTTTGAAAATGCCACTACTTTGTCAGATGAAATGCTGGTATTACTATGCCAGAGCCCCCAAGTGACAAAATTAGTACTGACTGCCCAGGAAAACCCCTGAACTGGATTGAAGAGATGTGGGCTTTGGTGTGGGCTTTCTCAAGGACCCTGCACAGAGTCCAGAAGGTTGAGAAGGAGACACAGGGTCAGAAAGACACAGGTAAGAATGTTGAGCCAGGCTGGGTCTTGGTACCCATATGCTGTGGGTGCCACCCAGCAAGCTGGCACCTCTAGACTGCCCTAACTAAAGGTTGTAGTACTGTGGAGCATTCGGGTGGGGAAAAAGTTGCTGTAATCCAAATACCCAGTTAAGGATGGAAACCTCTAGACCACTGCATCAGACAGCAACTAAGGACCTCTGCTGACGCTTCTTTGGATCTCCAGTCCTTCTTTAAAATAAAAAAAATTCATTATGTGGTATGTGTGTGTATGTGGTCATGTGTGTATAAATGTGTGTGTATGGGTGCCCCAGGAGGTCAGAGGTGTCACGTCCTGAATTCAGACCCCCAAAAGAGCATTAAGGACTCTTAACCACTGAACAATCTCTTTTAGCTATCTTATCGACCTTTTGACTTCTAGTCCCCATCTCCCTTGCTCAAGCCAGCTTCAGCGATGGAGGAATCACTCAGTTCTATGAGAATGTCAGGAGCTCATAGCTGAAATGCAAGGGCTCAATCACGAGCTCCACACACTTTCCCACTCACCTTTCACACACCAAGAAAAAAAAAAAGGAGAAGGGGGTTGGGGCAAGGCTGGCTTCTTGCCATGGAATGCCACATGGCCTGCCTGGGGATTTCGGTGGGGAGGTGAGGTACACAACTCCCTGCCTGCTGTGTGACCTCTGGCCTACAGGCAACCACAGGAGGCCCTAGGCTGCTGCAAGGGCCAGTACTTTCCACAAGTGCTCACAGTGTCACTACCTGGGCATGTGCTCTCACATTCCAAGAGCCCGTCTGGATTATCCATTTCTTACATTTCTCCAGACCTCTGTTCTAGCCATTAGAATTTTTTTCTACTTGGAATCCTTTGGCCAGTGGGTGTAACCACAAATTAGCCCACTAAGAACTCAGCCCAGGTGTCTGCTGGCTGTGCATGTGGCCCAGGCAGAAGGCTAAGGGGAACTTCTAGGAGAAGCCCATGGGGCTGGAGTAGAATGGAAGGCCAAGGAACTGTAGTAGAGCTGTGTCCATGCCCAGACCCATGACCCAAGCCTGGCCAACAATACTTGGCAGGCTTCCTGGCTCCCTGTTTAGGGCAGGTCGCCATGGTGCTTTGCCTGCTGCCACATAGAGGCTGGAAACAGAGCAGAGTGGGTAGGAGATGTGGCTACAGAAGGGGAGAGCAGGACTTCTTGCCTAGTTCCAACTGGATTTTCAGTCGCCTGAAGGGCACTGTGGTGCTATAAGGAGAAGCCCCTATGCCCTTGTGGCCCCAGGCATTCCTGGCACTGTGAGTGCTCCATGCATACAGTCTTCCCAAGGGCTTGTTATCTGTGCCATGGTTCTGCTTCCTCCACTGACTGGCAGATTTTTCTTATGCCTAGTAAGCTCTTCCTACCCCTGTATCTGAGCTCAGACAGCATTCTCACCTGGAACCAACCAGTCCCTTCTATGGGTGGATGTCCTCCCTACCCTCTCAAGATCTGTTCTGGCTTGATGTTTAGAAGCAGCCTATGGAGGACTGAGGAGAGGGCTTAGTGGGCCTTTTGAAGGAAGCATTAGCGCTAAGTCTAAACTCCTGGGCTTGGTGTTCAAAGACTTCAACAACTAATCTTTATAATACTCAACATTCCAATGCCACATATTTCAAGCATCAGGGCACACACACGTGCACACACATATACACACATATGATTATTACTTGCACATCTGGCTGTGTGTAAAAATATGGAAAATGTGGATGGAATGTTTTAAGTTTTCTTTTTGTATTTGATGTCTCATAGATACAGGTATGTTATAAAATTTTATTTGCAAGTTGAAAATTTCTAATTCTGTGTGTCTACATACATTTCAGTGGTCAGTATTTAATCTAGCAGTCAGTAGAAATTGGTATGTTCACGTCTGCCTTTTACTGGCAGGCTGAGCAAACCATTGTGCCCTCACCGAATTCAGATACAAAGTTAAAATAAAGTCCCCCTCCCACAGGAATGGTAGCTCATGTTAGTAATCCTGACCCTCAGGATTCTGAGGCAGGAGGATTGCCATGAGTTCTAGGCCAGCCTAGGCAAAGAGTGAGACCCCTTCCCAGAAAATGTAAAACCAAACAAACAAACAAAAAAAAACCCTATCAATCCATGCCTATACTCCAATACCATCCATTTCTCAATGCCTAACACAAAAACCATCTCCTCTCCCGACTGGGCACCCTTTGTTCTCCAAGCTGTGCCCTCAGCTTCCTTGGCTTTCCTCCAGTGTTTCCAGCACATTTGCTCAGAGGTTGTAGTTATCAGTGCACTTGGCTCTCTCCCCCATGGCCTATGCTCCCAGAAAGTCCATATCTGTTGTTTCTTCCTAGACACCATCAGCCTTTCCAACTGAGTCTGCACTTGCAAACTCCTGAGGATCAATGGCTTGTCTTTATGTCGGAGTTTACCTGCATTGAGAGAAGCTGCTGAAATCTCCAGTTTCTCTCTGAGAACTATTATTCCTTCTCAGCCTAGGACATTGAGTAGAGGTGCCTCTTGCTTTCCCTTTTGCTTCTCATCTCCTTTCCTACTAGTACCTGTGTGACATGTTTCTCCCCACAATTAGTCCTTGGGGTCATGAGGGGCAGGAGAAAGAGGGAGGGGGAGAAAGAGAGGAAGGGGAAGGAAGGGAGGGAGAAGGTGGGCGGGAGGAAGAATACATGCTGAAATCTAAAGTATACTTAAAATTTGAGTTCAGGGAAATGGCTCAGTGAGCAAAATGCACAAGCATGAGGACCTGAGTTCAAATGCTTAGCATGCTTATAAAAGCCGGTAAGCACAGCACAGGACAAGCAGATCTCTGGAGTTCACTAGCCAGACAGACCAGCCAATCCATGGTCTCCAGACTTATGGAGAGATCCTGTCTCAAAACAACAACAAAAAACAAAACAAACAAACAAAAAAAAAACAACAGTGAAGAACAAACAAAGAAGACACATGACATTAACCTGTGGACTCCACAAGTAAGTATGTGCATATGCATAAGCACATGTATAACCAGTCAAACATATGCACACATCACATACACATAGGTAATGGAAAAAGAAAAATATTATACATAAAACTTACCTGTTTTGTCATTTTACGTGGATAGTTTAGATGGCATTAAGTATATTTATATACTGTGCAACTGTCACCAAAAGTTTTGTCTTCCCAAAACAAACCGCCCATTCATTAATCAGTAGCTCCTCATTTTATTTTTTCTCCAACCCCTTATAAACTATAATTTCGCTTTTTGTCTCAATGAGTCTGCCTCTCAGTACTTCACACACATGAAACCACACCGTATCAGCCCTCTATGTCTGCTGTCTTTCTCCAGGTTTCATGTCTTCAAGGCTTATCTGTATCGTAGCCTGTGTCAGAGTTTCCTTCTTCTCAATGGCTGAAGGATACTCATTGAATACCCTATAGAATGTGTCCATTCATCTGTTCCTTGCAATTAGGCAGTATCCATCTTTTCGCTATTGTGACTAGGGTTGTTAGGAACATACATATCTAAGTCTTGGCTTTTGATTGCTTTGCAGAAGTCGAATTGATGGATTTCTTTTACATCCACTTACTGTCTATGTGTGGGGTCAGGGGTCAGGAGACAATTCACTTCTTTCTTTTTACTACGTGGGTTCTGGGAATTGAGCTCATGTCATTAGCAGCAGGTACCTTTACTTGCTAAGCTATCTCACCAGCCCATTTTTTCCCCTCAAGCTAGGGCCTTATAACTCAGGCTGGCTTGGAACTGTCTATGCATTCCAGGACAGTCTTGACGACAGACATGTGACACTTCATGAGACTCTCTTGTCCCATTACTAACCAGTCCTAATCCTGGTAAGCTTCCAGGATCACATGAGATCTGGTACTTTTAGGGTGGAATGACTGTAATTCTTGTAATTCCATATTTAAATCGAGGAACTACCAAACTGTTTTCTACAGTGTCTGACTCAGTTTCTAACTCCTCCACAGATATAAAAGGGTTCTGGTTTTTCTACATCTTCAAAACATCTCTCCGCAGTGAGAAGTGTGAAGCGCCGTGTCGCTATGCTTCGGGTTGGACTTCGTCGAGTGACTATTGATGTTGAGCAGTACTTCTCCTGCATGGGGCTAAGTCGTTGACCTGCCTTTGAGACCATGCATTTAGCACTATTTTCTAGGAGCTCTTGTAAGTCAGATGTTCCTGTAGTCTTTCAGGCTATAATGCACTTGACTTAAAGAAGTTCTTTATTGTATGGTCAGTGGCCTCTAGATTCATCACAGACAAAGCCTGCAAACCCACAGATGTGGTCCCACAGCGCATGCACCAGCGACATGCTCTACCGACGAGCTATATACAATATTTATTTTGAGAAGTGGTGTTTTGCTGAGTACTTTTCTGGCTTGTCCAGACTGGCTTTGAGCTTCATCCTTCTACCTTGGTAGCTGAGGTTACAGACTTCTGCTACAAGACCTGGCTCTACTCACTCTTTCTGAGCTGTACATGCCAGAGCCCCTGGTTTTCTTTGATCCTGGTTTCTGTTCATTTGACTCACTACTTTACTGTGATGGCTAGCAAGCCATCCTGAAAAGGAATGAGTCAGGGAATGGAGAAGAGGGGAGAGACAACAGGGGGCAGATTCCTTTCAATTCATTTTTCTGGTAAAAACAAGAAGATGCACAGAGCTGCTTCTCTTTCCAAGCAGAACAAATTCATCTGTTTGTGCCAAGGAGTCCCATCACTTCTTAGAAACTTAGCAGTTCTCCCTCAGTTTAATTCAAGATGAAGAGAAACATACCTGGCAGAAAGTGTCAAATGTCTGCATGTGTGCCACCCAGGAACTGCTTTTGTTTTTATTCTCCGTGTGTAAATAGCTGGCGACCCCCAGAGGAAAACAAAGCCTGTATTCAATGCAGTGGCACGAACCTGTAATCTCAGCTATTCAAGAAGCTGAGGTAGGAGGATCACCAAGTTCACAGCCAATGTGGAAAAGTTAGCAAGACTCTATCTAAAGGGTTTTTTTTAAATCCCCCTTCCACATTAAGGACTGAGGATTTGGGTTGGTGGGAAAGTATTTGTCTAACATGCACGAAGTGAAAACGTGCCTTTGGGTTCTCAGCAGTGCCTGTATCCATTCAGGCTGTTGTATTAAAAATCTATGGACTTTGTAGTTTATAATACAAAATTATTACTTACAGCTCTAGGGGCTGATAAATTCATGAATAAGACACTGGCAAATGTGGTGTCTGGTGAGGGGCTATTGATCATAGATGGAGTCTTCTATGAGGTGGAAGGAGCACATAAACTCCCTTCTCCTGGGTCTCTTTGAGAAGGACAGGTCCATTCATTAGAGGGGAATCTTTAAGAAGCTTTCCCTTCCTATAAACCCCACAGATTGGAACCACCACACTGGGTCCCAAGCTCTCAAATCTTGGAAGTTGAAGGACTTCCGAGATATGGGTCTTAGCTGGTAGAAATAGGTTACTAGAATTATACCTGCTTCTAATTCTAGATTTGTTGTTTCTTCTTCACTAAGACAAGAGGAGCTCCACCATGTGATCCCGTTACCACAGAGCCACCCCACCATGCCTTCCCCACTGTAATGGCTTGAAATTTCTCAGAATAACATCAGTTTTTTTTTCAGAGCTGGGGACCGAACCCAGGGCCTTGTGCTTGCTAGGCAAGCGCTCTACCACTGAGCTAAATCCCCAACCCTGAAATTTCTCAGAATAAATAGCCAGAATAAATCTTTCTTCCCTTAAACTGCCTCTGTGACATATTTCATCACAATGTTAAGAAAAGTAACTAATTCAGTGGGTCATCTGATTTTTCTCTGGGAGGAGCTTTAAGGTCAAGGTCCAGAGAGATCATTTTCCATATCATCTCTTTGGAAAAAAACCTCTAGGTGCTACCTGCATCCCATCTGAGAGGCGGCTGTGGTATCAGGTCTATGAGCTCAGGCCCAAAGACCTTGTTTTTTGAAGTTAGCCCCATGCACTCCTGGTGAGATGTAGATCTCATGATTTTAGATGATTATTTTTATGGAACTGTGTTTCTATTTTTAGAAGGGAAGGAATTCCATTTAGCTTATGTGAATTTCATTTACATAAGTGATCTAGACTGTATTGATTATTTCTCTCCTTGTTGTGCTCAAATGACTGACGAGAGTACCTTAAGGGAGGAAGGGTTTATTTTTGCTCAGAGTGTGGGGGCACAGCTCAGCATAGCAGGGAAGACACGGCAGCAGGAACAGGCAGCAGGAGCACGAGGCAGCTAATCATATTGCATCCACAGTTACGAAGCAAAAAACGATGAATGCAGAGGCTCAGCTTGCTCTCTTCTCTTTATCCTGTCTGAGACCCCAACCCATGGAGTGCTGCTGCCCACATTTGGGATGGGTCTTCTCACCTCACTTAATCCAGTCTAGAAGCCCTCGCACAGATGTGGCCAAAGGTTTATCTCCTAGGTGATTCTTGATCTTATCAAGTTGACAATATTAACCATCACATATACTTTCTTTTTTTTTTCTGGAGCTGGGGACCGAACCCAGGGCCTTGCGCTTCCTAGGTAAGCGCTCTACCAGTGAGCTAAATCCCCAGCACCCCACATATACTTTCTTAAAGAGGAAAACCTGAGAGACGGTTGTGGTGTATGAGTCTGAAGGTAGCCTGGGCTGCAAAGTGAGTTCCAGGACAGCCAGGGCTATGTAGAGAGACTTTTGTCTCACAACAAAACAAACAAACAATTAAGCCTCCCCCTTCAAGAAAAACTAAGAGTGAAAAGAATCAAAAGAAAAGTATTAATTTTAAAAGTGTGTGTGTGTGTGTGTGTGTGTGTGTGTGTGTGTTTAAAAAAAATCAAGGTGTCCACAGGTGCCTAGCGATTGGAATACACTCTAAACTGTTGAGATGACTGTGTAACAGGAATCGGCAGCATTCAGTTCCACGGCCTGTCTTCCCATTTCTGAATCTTTGATGTTGTCTGATGAGAGCAGGGGAAGCCTAGAATAAATTTCTCTCTCCTCTTGGAATAATTCTATGATAGCTTTCTCTGTAAGTTCAGAGGTAGGGCCATTAGCTGTGTACTGCATCCTGATTAGTACACAACCTTCACAGTAGTGCCACAAGTAGATACTGATACCATTTGTGGTTCTATGAGAGACATTTCGGATTCAAACCACAGCTGTAGGGTTATTGGGTACTGTGTCCACTCTACCACAGGGCACAGCTGAAGCAGTCAGGACCGGGAAGTTGACTGCACTTACCCTATGCCTGTGGCAGGGCAGGTGTCAGGCTGCATGTATGGGGAAGTGCAGTCTGAGGTGTGGGACAGCCAGAGCTAGTTTGGGGGTCGGTTCTTAGGCCCTAGGACACCCAGGCACTGCTGGATGCTGTGGAAGAGCTGGGAATGGAGTGGGGCCCCACTGCAGGCTGGATGTAGCCAGAGGCAGGTCGGAAGAGGGGAGCTCAAGCTTGTTGGCTTGGGCTTGGTTTGGTGGTGGCCGTGGCTAGGAGTACAGAGAGGCTTTCTACTGGAGATTAGATAGCCACTCTATAGGGGAAGGCCTTCTCCATGGTTCCCCACGCAGATCCCAATGAAAAGAGACAGTCGTGCCTTTAAGACATATATTGTCATGGTGGAAAGTGGAAGCTTAAAACCACACCTCACTTCTCAGGGTGGGCCTGAGATTAAACACCTTTTGCAGGGTGGAATGTCTGGGAAGGAAAGCTTATTGGTTAAACCCTTCAGGTCCTTTAGGTACCTCATTATAATGGGGATCTGTCTTGAGCCTACGTGACCTGGGTTCACATCCTCTACATGTGGAGGGACTTGGGGCATTGTCCTTATGTGACTGATGGTCACAAATCTATGGGGGGGACTGCTGCTAGTGACAGGGGCCTGCTGTCTGGAATCAGGTAAAACTCCTACCATCCCTTCAGGGTCTCCAGGGTTTCAAGCCTTAGCTCAACTGGGAACCCAGGCAGCCTTTCATGATCCTACATACAGCTTTCACTAATTCCCCCTCAAAATGCCACCAATTTATGAATTTGGAGTTTTGGTTTCTGTATTAGTAGCTCTTCTCACTGCTGTTCCTAAAGGAGGAAGGCTTTGTTTAAGCTTATGGTTCAGAGGGTGTAGTTCAGCATGGCAGGTAAGTTGGCTATTTTGTGGGTTCTTCTTTCTTCCACCCTTCTCCATCCCTTTTTCTTCCACCATTCCAACACTAGATAGGAAACAAAAAAAAGAATAAAGGGGGAAGGGGGCAATATTATCATTAGATTACTTCCTGGTGATTAAGGGCATCGAGTTCCTTGGGGCAAGTTTGATCTTCACTATGGGACATCTGATTTCTTCTTGTTGTTTCTTTGCACATTACTACCTAACAAAACACAAACAACAGCAACCAACTAACAACCAAAAACCCAACAACAACAACAACAACAACAACAACAACAACAACCTTTCTAGACCCATTTATATACCCTCTGAAGAGTCCCCAGAATTCCAAACATCACATAATTGTAGAAACAATCTACCATTGGCAAAATCACACCTCTAGTAGAGCACAAGGCAAATCATAGTCAGCTACTGTGGGCAATCTGAAGCAGCCCCATATCCCACACCTGGGATTAAAACAAAACCATATGTACATAATATCTCTGTGCTTTTTAAAGAAACCAACATTCTCATGACAGGTTGGTGGCAGCAGGAGCTTGCTTCTCACATGTTAGAGATGAGGCAAGAAGTGACAGTCCCCTGCAATCACCCTCAAAGGCCTGTCCTCAAGGAGCCAACTCTGCTCTCTATGCCTCCTGTTCTCAAGATTCTAAAGCCTTCCAAACAATGTCAATGGCTGATGATCAAGTGTTCAGCCATCTAAAGCTGTGGGAGAAATTTTACATTCAAACCATAGTAATCTCTACCACAAGAATTTGGTGGAATGCAAAATTCAAGCTGTAACAATGCCGAGGAACCCTAGAATTATTCTTCTTTGGAAGAATCTCTTCAGCGTATAAGTGTATTTCCATTTTCAGCCTGGCCCTCTAGAAAGAGGGTCAGTCTTTCCCCTTTGCCACACTTCCCTGGACCACATTCTCCCAAGGCACTGCTTGGAAAGTATTCATACTGTTTCTGTCCTGAAGGAATCCACACAAGACTCATTCTTCTGCTTGTAAGAGTGCTCCTTGCTCCCCTGTATTTGGGCGTTCCCTGGTGGGCTATTCCTACCTTGACCTAAGCACTCACTGTACTGGGTCTTCTAGCTCATTGAGCTCTTTGGATAACTTAGTAGGGAATCATTTGACATCTGGGAACACTGAGGCTTTAGGAAATTGCCAGGCAAGCAAGGGGCTGAAGCCAAGAGAACACGCCTCATGAGGGTCTTCTGACATCCACAAACTTGTATTCTTGGAGAG
Source organism: Rattus norvegicus (assembly GCF_021556685.1). NCBI lineage: Eukaryota > Metazoa > Chordata > Mammalia > Rodentia > Muridae > Rattus > Rattus norvegicus. The sequence goes on from NC_141554.1 coordinate 75,023,993, forward strand.
CTAGTAACAGTTTCCTCTACATGGGCTTTGCCTGTGACAACAGTGAGCTAAAGGGGAAACAGATTGCTTTGAGTCCAATCTGTCCTAGTGGGAAACACGCCAGAGGATCTCTGGAGAGCCTGGGACTGAGCCCGAGTTACTGTCAGGATGTGGCCTAGAGCCTCATTTTCCTTCCTGCCCCCCTTTATCTTCCTCTCCTCCTCCCCTGCCTTCTGCTCCATGACCACACTGCCCCTTCCATGGGAGCTGCAGAGCAAGCTGCACAGAAGGAAATGGCTATTGATATTTGACTTGCAGAAGTATCTCAGCATGCCTGCTCTGCAAATCCATGCGTGGCTGAAAACGAGAACCAGGGTCACTCTGGTGTGTTGTTAAGGGCTTAAATTCAAGCCAAAGAGGCACCTTACTGCTTCTCTACCTGTTCTGGGATCTTATTTTTGTGGTCCAGGCTGCTTTGGAACTTCCAGGCTCAAGCAAGTCCCCTGCCTCAGACTCCTGATTAGCTAGGACCCTATTCTTCTAAAACATAGTGGATGATGAATGTGCAGATTCTTTTACCCGGAGTTTCAGGTACCAATAAAGCAGCCTTCCCAAGTTCATGATCACCAGTTTCAACTTAGTCCTCATTTCTCACTGGCCGTATCAACCATACCTAAAATAGGTCCTGCCCGGCCCTCCTGTTCCTCCCATACCTGCTTATTTGACAGAGTCATGGGGCAGGTGGAGAAGGCGATGCTGGAATCTCAAGTCGAGTGACTCACCCCAGGTTCATCCTGTATTGGCTTCAGTTTGTTTCTTTCAAATGTGGCTAATTATATAGCCGACTTTCCCTGTCACATGGCTGTGATGCTAAGAGTGATGTGAAAACTATTTTGTAAAAGGTTCACACCATCTGAAAGCCATTTCTTTCCTTCTTTCCCGCCCTGCCTTCCCTTCCTTTCTCTCTCCTCCCATCCCCCTTATTCATCCTTTCCTCTTCCCCTCCCTCTGTCTCTCCTTTTTCTCCCCCTTTTTTTGGACACAGGACATCCATATATGGCTGGCTTTACACATGAATCCTCCTGCCTCAGCTTTCCAAATGCTTGGATTACAGGCATGTGCCATCATGCCCCACCTTCAGTGCCATTTCTCATTGGTGAGAAAAACTGACCCATTCTTTAAGGCTCAGCCCAGTGGTAGGTACCCCCTTGATGTCTTGGCTGCAAGTAAAAAGTGAGCCCTCTTCTCTTGGCACTTGGAAAGTCTTCATGGGGCTTGGAGCCCAGAGGGAAAGGTGCTATGTCTACACATGCGGCTCTTCTAGGCAGTGCACTTATGTGGAAGGCAGTGAAGTGGCTCAGCTGTCTTCCCTTTTTATGGATCCCAGTCCCACATGTGGTTGATTCTCAATAAGAGTGTGTGGAGCTGGGGAGGCAAAAATAAATAAATAAACAACGAAAAGTCAGTTTGTGGCTTGGAAGCTAATCTTGGCACCAGTTACTCGTGTGTCCTTCGAGACATTGTGAGGTGAGGAAATGACAGCGTGTGCTGGTAGAATAGCAGGGGAGGGAGGTGATGGGAATCTTTCACAAAATGTAAATTAGCCCATTTTCTTGACTCCATTTATTTTTCTCATTTGATTCAGGCTGTCGGTTTCGCTGGGATCTCTAAGGAGACAAGAACAGTTAGTCCTGCCCATCCCTGCCTTGCTCCAAGTACCACACAGATAAGTCAGACAACAGGTTACAGAACAAGGACAGTGCTTGCCCCCATGTGTCCCATACTTCAGCCACTGAGCAACAGAGGGGAGTGCCAGCCTCCGGATGCCACCTCCTGTAAGAGAGCAACTCTCCTCATAAGACAGCTCTCTTAGGAGATGGCTCTGAGGTTAGGAGCATAGACCACTCTTCCAGAGGACCTGAGTTTGATTCCCAGCACCTACCACTGTACTGTAATTCCAGGCGATCTGACTCCCTCTTGTGGCCTTGGCAGGTACCAGGCATGTATGTGGCACACAAACATAAGCAAGCAAAATACTCAAACTCAGAAAATAAAACAAAGCTTCTTGGAGGTCACATTAGCCACACAGAGGCATTGTTAGGTTCTTTCTAGGGGTTACATTTGAGTCCTCCTCTGACCATCCCTTTTGTTTGTTTGTTTGTTTTAAACATTATTGGGATAAAGTTGGCCCTGCTAAATGACATGTTTCCAGTAGGCAGGCTGTTGGGTTTTATTTCATGTATGACCTATAAAGCACCACTACCATCATAAATAACAACCATTCCCATCACACCCAAGCCTCCATGTTCCAACTCACCTTTACCTTTCTCTACCATGAAGAGAGCAGGGCTCGGTTGTTGGGTCAGTCTAAGATTAGAATATTCTCAGGAGCTGCAGCCTTAAATTTTGAGGACTGAGGCCAACAGAGCCCCAGTTGGAAGTCAGTCCTTCGTGAAAGCTGAGTCCCCTGACAGTGTAATGCGGATGGCCTGAGGCGGAGAGTGCTCTCTTCAGGCTTGAGTGTTTCTATCAGTGAAACTGGGCAAGACACTGAGCTTTCTTGTCAACCCGCAGCACATGCCCTTTCTGTGACAAAACCTTTCTAAACAGCACTTTAATATATATATATATATATATATATATATATATATATATATATGAAGTATAATCTATTTTCTTTGTTTTCTCATGGGTGGAGTTGCAGTGGTACTTAACTAGATGAGGATATGGCCAGACATGACCCAAATGTAGCATTCCTGACCCAGCCCTTCTCCCCTCACTCTCACCTCAAGATTACAGATGCGCTTCTCTCTAGCTAGCTTGTAAGGGATAGTGGTGTGTTCCTGGCTCTGTCTGGAGAAGCAAGGCTCACTTCTTCAGGGGAGAAAAAGGATGAGAAGGGATGGCTTCCTTTGTCAACCTGAACTGCTAAATCATGCCATAGAATGGGGACATTAGCTTTTCTTTGACTGGCGTTTCCAGAAAGCAGACATTCTTTTTGGGATTTGATGACAGAAGTGCGTGCGACCTCCCTGTACTGTGTGCAGACATGTCAGAGAGCCCTGGTGGTGGGAATACAAGACCAGCAGGAGAGGACAGAAGTACTTAGGTGAGAACGGAATGCCGTCTGGCATACTAATTCTTGGGGGTCGCCTCTGAGTATAACCCTCCAAGAGGACTTGCTTTGAACTGGGGTTGGAGAAAGGACTGGGAGGAGCAATATAAGACTTTTAGTGAAAGCATGGGCCTTGGGGGCTTTTCTCATTCCCCAGAGGAAGAGAGGAATCAGTCACCACCACCACCCCCACACACACACGCAGACGGTTAGTGTCCCCTGCCTATTTGCTATGCCCAGGAAAAGGTGGTAGCAAGGTTGTGAGCAGATTCCAGATTTATTTCCTCTGTGCTCAGCAAGTGCCCAGTAGGTGCTCAGTAAATGTCTGTTGACAGATGGAGTGTATGCTAACGCCGTGTCAGGCACTGGGAGGAATACAGAGAGAAACTGGCCCCAGTCCCCGACTGTGGTCGAAAAGGAAGGATAAGACAAGCACATAAATAACTTTACACAGGACAGGCTGTGGTAAATGCCTTGGGAGAAAACCACTGAAGAGCCAGGGGGGCGGGGCACACATCTGGCAGAAGAGGCAGCAGGGCTCCAGAGAAAACCACCTCCTGGTGCTGCCTCTGGTGCTGACCTGGAGTAGGGATGGGGTTTTGACCATGGCTCAGGAATGCGTGTGAGGGTGAGGGTGAGGATTGAGAACAGGCTGCATTCCAGACCCCAGGGGCAGACTGGGGACCTGAAAGTTCCTTCAGAATGTCCTCAGCAAGTACAGGGAGAATAAGTCATTGACCATTCAGAGCCTGCTTAGAACTGGGTGTTTTCTGACTTCTCGCTGTGCCTCAACCCCCAACTCAGAGAACAGACTTAGCAGAGGTCCTTGCTGGTTCATGGGTTGGTCAGCTCAAACCATAAGTGATAGCCAGTCCCAGGGGCCTACCAATGATTTCACAAAAGCCTTCCTTCCAAGTTCACTGTGCTTCTAGGAACAATAAAACTCCTTGACCCCAGGAAAAGGCCACACAATGGTCGCAGAGGATCAGTGGTTGGTGGCTGGCTTACTCCATCTCAGTCATGTGACTGAGACTCCATCTATCAGTCATGTGACTGAGATGAGCCATTGCTGGGTAGCAGTGCAATCAAGTGAGAACAGGGGCCACATTATTTTACATGCGATTGTTTATCTGCTTATTGGCTGCCCTAAAACTACACTGCGAGGAGTTTGGTGGTAACAGTCCTGGCTGTGCTATACATAGGCAGGAGCCTGGGAACCAAATCCATTCCTTCCTCCGCTCTCTGCTTCTTTTTTTTTTTTTTCTTTTCTTTTTTTCGGAGCTGGGGACCAAACCCAGGGCCTTGCGCTCGCTCGCTAGGCAAGCGCTCTAGCACTGAGCTAAATCCCCAACCCCCGCTCTCTGCTTCTTTGTTCCCTAGTCTGGGTCTAAAGGAGGTCAGTTGCTGTTAACTGATGTATCAAATGGTTTCCTTTAACAAGCTGTTACTCCATTCATCAGACATTTTCAACTGTTTCATGTCATCGAATCTTCAAAAGCAGTCTTCTAAGTGGGAATTATTATTTTCTCTTGACACATGAGGAAATAGGCCAAGAGACATTAAGGGCCTCATGCAAAACACACCCAAAAGGTGAGGAGGCTTTAGCCCTGGTCTCCTAATTGCAAGTGACCCCAGCTGCAGAGAGCTTCAAGTCTGAGAGTTTGAAATTAGTTGTAAATCAGCATGATCCAGGAACCAAACAAAGGAAAGGTGCAAGAGACCCCCAGACTAGAGTCTGCCATTGTAGAGACAAAGTTCATCAAATGGGCAGAGAAATCCTAGCACATCAAGTCCAATATGGAGGCATCTAGAAGTCTCCAGGATATTGGAAAGAGGGTGGAAATGGAACTCGTCCTCATCTGGGATCTTTCCTGCCCACTGTGCTACAGCCCCAGCTATAGCCCATCAGGAGTACACAGGGGACAGCTCTACTCACAGCCTCAAGGCTGATGTGGCCAAGAGGGGCCCTAACCCTGATCAAATTGAATCCACACATATATGTTACCTATACAAAGCAAGAGTCAAGGTGGATGTGACATGTTTGTGTGTGTGTGCATGTTTGTGTCCTGGTGCAAGTGTGTGCACGTGGAGGCTAGAGGAGAACCTTGCGTATAATTCTTCAGCCTCCAACCACCTCATTTTTTGACATGGCATCTCTCATTGTCCTGGAGCTCACCAAATAGGCTAGGCTGGATGATGAGCAAACCCCAGACATCTTCCTGTCTATACCTCCCCAGCGCTCGGATTACAATCCCACACCGTCAGGTTCATACGATTGCATGGTGTTCAATGTTCAGTTATCACCACAATCAGTTTTAGAACATTTATCATCCCCACAGAAAACATTACACCTGTTATCCTTGACCTCCAATCTTTCAGCACCCTTTACTCCCTACTCCCCAGACATAGACAATGACTAATCTACTCTCTGCCTCCATGGATTTGCCTATTCTGACCATTTTATATAAATATTATACAGTGTCTTCTTTTATAGATGGATTCACTCACTTAGCATAAGCTCTTTTGAAATTCAGCCATGTTGGAAGATAGGTTGACACCTTCCTTTTGTGGAAAGATATTAAATTATATGAATATTCCACATTTTGTAGATCTGTTCATCAATTGATACAGCTGACAATTTTTAAAGGAAATTGTTTCTAATTTAAAAAAAATACATTTATTTATTTATGTGTGTGTGCACACATGTGTGCAATGTACCACCACCACAAGAGTGTGGAGGCCATAATACAACTTGTAGGAGTTGGCTCTCTCCCTCCACCATATGAGTCCCAGAAATGGAACCTTGGTTGTCTGGGTTGGCAGTAAGCAAGACTTTTTTTACCCACTTGTTTTTTACTCACTGACTCATCTCACCAGCACTGACAAATCGTGAGGTGGGGGGGCAGGAGTGCTGTTATATTCTCTTGGAGACGGTGTGTGAACTTTTGAGCATATATGAAAGTGACTGTGTACCAATTAGTTTTTGTCAAGTTGACATAAGCTAGAGTTATATGGGAACAGAGAACCTCAGTTGAAAAATGCTTCCATGAGATTGGCCTGTAGGCGAGTCTGTATGGAATCATCTTGATCCAGCCAGCCCACTTTGGTCAGTTTCATCCCAGGTGGTCCCGGGGTATATAAGAAATCGGGCTGAGTGAGCCATGGGAAGCAAACCAGCAAGCAGCGTTCCTCTGTAGCTTCTGCTTTAGTTCCTGCTTTCAGTTCCTGCCCTGACCGCTCAGTGATGGACAGTGATGTAGGGTGTGAAAGTCAAATAAACACTTTCCTAAGTTGCTTTTGTCTATGGTGTTTATCAGAGCAGCAGAAACTAAACTAATATAGACCGCATCATCTCTCTTTATCAGCAGTAACTATCCAGTCTGACAGTTATCAGAACCATCTTAGTAAGAAGTGGTATCTCATTGCACTTTTGAGTCATATTTCCTTAATGATTCCTTATGTTAGATATGTTATATGTTATGTTACTAGGTCTTGTGTATTTTTCTTTTTTTCTTTGGAGAAATATATTCACATTCTTTTCCTTCCTAGAATGGAATGGTATTTTTATTGTTGACTTGTAAGTGTTCTTTATATATTCTGCATACTAGAATCAAATAATTTACAAATATTTTCTCTTATCCTGTACATTGTATTTTACTGTCTTGGTAGGGTCTATTAATGCATAGAGGGCTTAAATGTTCATGAAGTTGAATTTATTTAATTATTTCTTCTGTTATAAAGCCTTTACTGTCATATCTGAGAAACCATCGCTAAACCCAAAGTTGATATTCTCTCTCTCTCTCTCTCTCTCTCTCTCTCTCTCTCTCTCTCTCTCTCTCTCTCTCACACACACACACACACACACACACACACACACACACACACTGGCATAAAGAAGGAGAAATTTTTATTCCTTTACACATGGAAACACAGTTGTCTTGCAACATCGTTAACATCGTTTATTGAAGAGACTCTACTTTTCCAATTGAAAGCTGCTGTCACTGTTGCCAAACATCAATTGTCCATAAATGTATTGGTTTCTTTTAGGATTTTTACTTGATTCCATTTATCTGTATATTGGTCTTTGCACCAGTGCAGTGTGGTTCTGGTCACTGTTGCTTTGCAGTATGGATATTGGTAGACATGGAAGTTCTGTGGGCATCTCCAGAGGAGTTCCTGATTCTTGTGTCCTAAAACTTGAACTTGGAACAGATGAGTTATTTTTCTAGCTTCTGTGGTAAAATACCCCAGAGAAGCAGCTTCAGGTAAAAGTCGTTTATTTTGCTTCGCAGTTCACTATGGTAGGGGAGGTCTGCGTCAGGATTGTGAGGCAGCTGCTCACATCATAGCCATAGTCAGTAAGCTGAAAATGACGCATGCTTATGCGCAGCTCATTTTCTCCTTCAGAAGCATAATGGCTGCACAAAGGATGTGGGTTTCTGTGTCCTATAGCAGGAGTTTTGAAGGTCATTTACATAACAATGAGCTTCCCTTTTTTTCCTTTTAAATTCTATTTTTACTTTTATTTCATCTGTAAGTCTGTGCACCATGTACATGCAGTGCCTTTCGGAAGCCAAAGGAAGGTGTTGGATCCCCTAAGACTATAGTCACAGACAACTGTGAATTGTCGTGTGGGTGCTGGGAACCAAACTTAGCTTCTCTGGAAGGGCAACCACGGAACCATCTCTCCAGCCCACACTGGGCTTTCTTGAGTATGTTCTGTCTTGTGTAATTGTACATGCATATATTGTATATCATATATTGTATGCCTCATTTGTACCTGAAATCTCTGTGCAGAGATGGGTGTCTTAGCACTATAAAGAACCACAACTTATCTTTAGACACCCTGAAGTACCTCTGCACCTGCCCAGATTTATGGATTTTAAAAGACTTACTGTTGCTAAAATGTCAATATTATCAATTCTATCCCCCCCAAAAAACTGCAAAGAGATATGTGGTAAAGCATACCTGTAATTTGGAAGCTGAGGTCTGAGGATTGTGAGTTCAAAGCTAGCCTGAACTACAGTGGGAGGCAGGCAGCGGAAGGGGAAGTGGAAACTATAAACAGAAGAGTGGGCGTGTGTTGGAACCTTCTAGTTGCCTATTGGTTTATTGCAGAGGATAATATTGCAGTCGTTGGGCAAGATCATCTGGACCTTACTTTACTCTCTGTCCTATTCCCCTGCCTCAGTATGACCAAAATTCAGATGTATGTGTTTGCTGTTCTTTTCTGAGACTAATTTGACTTAGAAATTCCAAAGGATGCCTTAGAAATCCATGTAATTTTAAAATTAGTTCTTGCATTTATGCAAAACAGGATCCTTAGGATTTGAATAGGGCTCACATGGTGCTGGTCGGTTTGGGGTTATGTTTGTTTGGTTGGGGCTTATTTCTTTATTTAGATTGGGTCTTCTGCAGTGCAGGCTAGCCAAAAACTTCCGAACTTCTGATGTCCCTGCCTCCAGCTCCCCTGTGCTAGCACTGAGGCATGCACTTTTGTGCCCAGCTCTGAGTGGTGTCTTTCTAGTATATGGTTTATCCTTTCCTGGTTTTTCATAATTCATAGTTTTTTATTGGCAACTGGAAATTTGTAGAAACTCGTGTATTCCAGCAACTCTTAGCATTAGTCTCCACACATCATCCCAGCATTTCTTTATGATACTTCCTTGCTTAGTTCTGACTGCACAGTTTTCATAAAGGTCACCCCCTCAACCAAAGACCAACAGGATGTGATCCAAAGGGTGTCCTCACATACCCTGGCTTTTGACTGAACTGTTACTCAGGACATAAATTGTTCCCTATCCTGTCTAATCAAATTGTGGGTTTTGTTTTTTGTTGCTGCTGTTTTGCGTTTGTCTTGTTTGCTGTGCCAGTTCCCTAGATTAGTGTTTGTGGCTTTTTCTGACCCTAGCTACTATTGTCTAGAAAACTAGTCAGCCTATAGTTCTGCTACATCCCAAGTCATTCACCATCCCCTATCCATTGCCTTTCGCCTCACCTCCTCTGGTTAGGTGTGCATGGATTTCTCCATGGTGTTAGAAATGAAGTCAGTTCCTTTCAGGAGTTGTTCAAACCTGTCTGTTCTATAGCCTGTTTTTCTCCCAGGACAAAATCTCTGAGACACAGTTTTGTTCTAAGGTCAAAGACAATGGCTAATTTCTGAGTAAAACCCCTCCTTCCTCTCAATTGTGAGCTAAGAACTCACCCAAAAAGGAACACCACTCTTTTGGGTCTTCTTGGCTTACTTTTCCTCAACTACTACCTGAGCCCCAGAAGTCAAGACGGAGGACATTAGTATTGTCAGTGGTGGGTGCTCTATCCCACAAGAGGAAGCTGCATGGTAGAATGAAGCGCCCCCCCCCAACCTCTTTCAGGCTCCTTTACCTGGAACAGCCTGAGAACAGGATGAGAAATGCTTCCTTGCCACTCCTCCTAGGAAGATGCCCTCGCACTGAGAGCAGAAGGAGAGGATTCCTGTGTTCTCAGGGACAGCCTGGGATGGGTTTTCTGTCTCTTTGTACTGGGAAGGAAGGGAGGGAATACGTCTTCTTTGAACTATCCCAGGCTCAATGTTACATATTAAAATTTAGTGGACTTTCTTGAATGAATGTGCCCCCCCCCCATTCTTTGTACACTTTTAGGAGCATTTCTAGGGACTCACAATTTTACAAATGACACTACTTTAGAGGGTGGTTGCAAAGTTCCCATGGCAGCCTCCCACATGCCTCCCGCATACACATCATGGTGTACCTCCTCCAATGTAGATGCTGTACGTCACAGAAGGTTTGTGATGACTGACGACCCATGCTTATCACCGAAGCGGGCAGTTTACATTAGGGGTCCCTCCTGCTGCTATACTAATGTGCAGCAGTCTGTGTTGTCTCTTGTCTCACACAGAATAACTCCACTCCCCTAAACATTCTCTGTGTCTCACCCACTCCTCCTCCTCTCCCCAATAAGACCAGACAAGCCCTGATCTTTTTTACTGTCTCTGTAGTTTTGCTGTTCCTGGATTGTCATATCAAGACAGGATAAAAAGCCAGGGGAAATGTAAGGGATATGGGAGGGAAAAGAAGAGAGTCCATAACTTCAACACAAGTGGCAAAATAAAGATTACCTACAGAGACAGTCTCCTTCCAAGAGAGGGTTTGCACAAGAGCGTTAAAATTCAACAAGTTTGCCTTACAATTTCGCTTACAAAATGCAAATTCTTTAAGAAGATAACAGGAACTGGCTCATATAGTTTTACTTAATTTTTAAATTTTCCTTAATCTTTGAACTTGGTTGAAAATCATATCCTTGGAGTAATGCAATTTCAACAGCCATGAAACCTTATGTCAGTAAGTAACACTGAATCTTTTCTGAGGCTGGTGAGACTGCTCAGTGATTAAGAGCAGTGATTCGATTCCCAGCACCCACGTGGTGGATCACAGTCAACTAGAACTCTAGTTCTGGAGGATCTGATGCCCTCTTCTGATCTTCAAAGGCACCAGGCGCATACATGGTACACAGACATACATCACCCAAAACACTGCCGCATGTTAAATAAATAAATACATACATATTTTTAAAAAAATATTAGCCTTTTATTGTAAAACATTTTTTTGGTTCTTTTTTTTGGAGCTGGGGACCGAACCCAGGGCCTTGCGCTTCCTAGGTAAGCGCTCTACCACTGAGCTAAATCCCCAGCCCCATTGTAAAACATTTTAAAACTTGCATTTACAGCAAGAAATTGCAACCTTTTCATCTCTTACTTTGTTAGACTTTTAGGTCAATATTTAATTCCCCTCCCCCGACCCAACCTTGTACAACCCTTGTTAACAGAAAGCCACCCATGCACTTCAAGATGGCCTAGAGCACTGGTCCTCTCTTTCCTTTCCTTCATTCCTTTTCTAGTGAATCTTTGTAAACTAGCCAATCAGAAAAGCTGTGATGTCAGACCCCAGCCAAAGAGGGAAAAATACACTCACCACCTGCATTTCAGTAAAAATCAAGTTCACTTCTTATCTTGGTACTCTTGCGATTCCAAGTACATCCTTTTGATGAACAGTAGAGTTTGCCTCTTGAAACAATTCAGTTGGACTGGTGGTGTCTTTGTGACCCCACTGGTTTTTTAAGATGATTGTTGAGACACTCAAAGTATCTCTCTGTCTCTCTGTCTCTCTGTCTCTGTCTCTGTCTCTCTCTCTCTCTCTCTCACACACACACACACACACACAGAGATGTCCACTTGTTTGAGCACTATTTATTGAAGATTTCTTCGCTGCAGCATGTTGCGTTCTCCTAGAGCAGATGACGATGTTGAAGTCAGCCTAGTTCTGTCCCACTGATCTGTTTGTCTTTCACAAACATCCTGGTCTCGATCGCTGCAGCTTTATATGTGATTCTTATTGGATTGTGTCCGTCCTCCAGCTTTCTTTCTCTCCTACAGTATGGAGTTAGTTACTCTGGGTCTTTTGTGTCTCTCTATATAAAACCTTAGATTTCGTTTTAGTGATATCCAGAAAATAACTTTCTGGGATTTCAATTGGAATTGCATAGACCTGTAGATCAACTTGGGAAGAACTGGCATCTTGGCAATATTGAATTTTCCTGTTGTGAACAGAACATATTTCCTCTATTTATTATTGATTTCTGTCATCATGGTTCAGTAGTTTTCTCCATACAGATATTTGTCTGTTTTGTTTTTGTTTTACTTCAATAATTTTTCTCATTAATTCATTTATTTTTTCATTTTACAGTCTGATTGAAGCCCCCTCTTTCCTTTCCTCCCAGTCCCCTTCACACCCCCTTCCCAATTCCCCCATCCCCTTTTTCTCTAAATACTGAGGATTCTACAAACAGCTTTCTGTTATCCACTTCCTCTGTGGTCTGCAAGTAGATAGCATGTGATTCCTTTTCCATTAAAGTGGTTAATGTGTGCTTTATGGCCCATAAAAAGTTACTATTAGCTAACCTTTGCCAACTTGTCCTCATTGAACTTTCAATAATCAGTCAATTACTATTCATATTTTCACACTCCAGTACTGTTTTCTGCTTATGTAACTTCCATGTCTCCTTTCACACACATCTTCTTTTTGAGTCATGGTCTTGCCACAGTGTACTGGCTGGTCTGGTTGGTCTCAGAACTCCCCAGAGATCTTCCTGCTTCAGCAGCCTGGGTACCAGGAGCTACCGATGTGCGCGCGCAACCACAATATGTCTGTAAGCTTCTGTGACCTTAAGTTGTCACTGTCTGTATCTAGTGTCTGTCTCCAGTTTTTAAAGGCAGCAATTTGCTGGACCTAAAAAAAAATATGGGGGCTAGAGAGATGGCTTCGTGGTTAAGAAAACTGGGTGCACTTCCTGAATTCAATTCCCAGCACACACGTGGTGGTTCATGACCATCTAGAAAGGGATCTGGCGCCCTCTTCTGGCATGAAGATGTGCATGCAAGCAGAATACTGGTGCATTAAAGAAAAGAAAATCTTTTAAAAAAATGTTTTTAAAATGTTATCCATGTAGTCAGCTTTTCAGTTGACACTTTGAGGTTTTTAGTTTGTTGGTTTAAGTTTTGGGTCTCTGATTTTATGTAGGAATTGTTGTGATGGTGGGTGGTTGTTTCTGTTTGGTTTTGAGCCCAGGTCTCTATATGCAGCCCAAGCTGTCGTAGAACTCTAGTTTTCTATGTTCTTATTTATTTTCTCTTGTATTTGTTTAAGTTTTTGCTTGCTTTGGATTTAGTTTATTCTTTAGTTTCATAGGTGATTTTTGGTTTGTATTTCCCATTTGTTCCTTTGCTCTGTTACTTGCTTCTTTGGCGTTAAGTAAATGCCTTCCAGTTTCTGACATAAATCCCGTTAGTGATTTTTCAACTACATTAATTTTTTTTGGTTCTTTTTTTCGGAGCTGGGGACCGAACCCAGGGCCTTGCACTTCCTAGGCAAGCGCTCTACCACTGAGCTAAATCCCCAACCCCTCAACTACATTATTTTTATCTCATTTTTGTTTTGACATTTTAGACCTCTGATTTTTTTGATTGTTCTGATACTAATATTGGGGGGTTGATTTTCTCAGTTGTTTCTTAATTGATTTGAGGGCTATAATATACATTTTAGCATATGTATTGGTTGGGGGTTTTTTGTTGTTGATGATGCCATGATAAAAATGACAACAAGCAAATTATAAAGGAAGGAATTTATTCTGGCTTATGGTTATGAAGGAGGGATCTAGAGTGATGGAGGAGACATGGCAGCACGCAGGCAGAGCAGGAAGCTGAGAGGTCACATCTCAACCGCCAACATGGAGCAGAAGCAAACGAGAAGTGTGACTGGCCTATGAATTCTCAACCTCACCCCCAATTGGCACGCTTCCTTCCGCATGTCTACACCTCTTAAAGGTCCCATACAACTCCTAAACAGTACCACCAGCTGAGGACCAAGTGTTGTCACATGCGAACTTGTGGGAGACATTTCTCATTCAAACCACCACATTCCACTCCTGGTTCTCACAGGCTCTCAACCGTTTCATGATACAAAGTGCATTTAGACCAATTTCAAAAGTCCTCATACTCTCTCACAGTTTCAACACTGTTTAAAATCATAAAATCCAAAGCCCCTTCTTAGACTCAAGACAATTTCTTAACTGTGATCCCCTGAAAAAACAAGAAGCAAAGTACATAATTCCAACATACTATGCACATTACCATTCCAAATTGGGGGCAGAGGGGTGAAGACATGGTGAGGATACTGTGCTAAAGCAATACTGAAACCCAGCAGGGCAAATTCCAAATCCTGTAGCTCTGTGTCCACTGCTTGTATGGCTTTGCTCCGCCAACTCTGCTGCCTGCCTTCTCCCTCTCTCTCTCTCTCTCTCTCTCTCTCTCTCTCTCTCTCTCTCTCCTTTCTTTTTGTGTCTCTTTGTCTTTCCCCTTTCTCTGTGTGTCTCTGTCTTTCTCTCTGTATCTCTGTGTCTCTGTCTCTGTCTCTCTCTCTCTCTCTCTCTCTCTCTCTGTCTCTGTCTCTCTCTCTCTCTCTCTCTCTCTGTCTGTCTCTCCTCCCTCCCTTTCAGACTGGTTCCACCATCTGTATGCAGCTTCCCTTTGCAGATGTCTCACAGCTCTGGCATCTCCACTGCAACTCGGGCTTCACTATCATAACTGCAACACAATGGCTTCTCATGGGCTTCTGCTCTCTGGGGGCCTTCTCGCAGTAACTCCAATACTGCCACACAGTGCCTGGCTTCAGTGACTCTCTGAAACCATGGAGGTAAAATGTACACTTCCCTTATACTTGTACCTTTTATGCCTCCAAAGCCAATACTGCTAAGCTCAGCCTGGGTTGGACCCTCACCACTTTGAATCATGTTAGTAGCAGCTTTCTCATAGTGAAGCTTTCTCATAGTGAAGCAGTTAGTTTCTAGAAGCCGAAAACCTCCTAGGCTTTCTCTTTATGCAAGTTGGAAGCTTAATGGGCTGGGATATTGCCCTGGGGGAGCCCTTCCCATTGTTCTAGGGCAAGCCTGACTCTCCATAACGAGTACAGCACATACCTTGGCTGTAACATTAAGCTTCCCAGTGATTTTTTTTTTCCACCTCACTTGTTCTTTTCCATTAAAAAACTCCATGTTACCAGTAATAACCATGCCATGTATTTGACTTTATGCTATTTGAAATTTCCTCAACCAAAGAAGTTAGTCCATTACTTTTCATGTAGCCTCCAGCAAGTTCTTATGACACAGGCAAAAGGCAGCCCGATTCTTTGCCGAGATATCACAGGCGTGGCCTGTAGTCCAGCTGCTAGTATTGTCTGAAAACTCATGAGCCCCACCTCTATTTCTGCATTTCTATCGATACTGCTGTCTTCCAGGCTCCTACCAGAATGTTCCATTAAATTCTGCTTACAGATTCAACTGCTTCTCTAGTCCTGAGTGCCAAAATCTTCCACATATCTCCCAAGCAACTTCTCTGTTCATTACTTTTCTGTTGATGTAATAAAATTCTGGGAGTGAGGCGATTTAGGAGGAAGAGGTTCATTTTTGGCTTCCAGTGCTAGAAGGAGAGGCCTTAATAACAGGGGAGCCTCAGAAGCAGGTGAGCAGAGCAGGAAGGTGAGAGACCACATCTTCAAGCACAACCATGAAGGATAAAAGAGAACACTAGGAGGGAAAAAGGGAGGCTAAGAACTCTCAAAGGCTGTCCCAGTGAAACACTCTCTCCACAAGACTGCACTTCCAAAAGGTTCCACGATGTCCCAAAACAGCACCATCAACTGGGCAAGTGTTTAAATATGTGATTCTCTGGGGGACAGTTCTTTTTCAAGCCACAATGGGCTGACAAAATCTACTACAGATATACACTCAAGAAAGAACCGCATTCTCATGTAGCTGCCTCTCTTTCTCTTTTCTTGTGCTATTATTGTCTGCCCATGTACATTCCAAATCTAACAATACCTGTTTTGGATTACTGTTTTATATAGTCTTACATCTTTCAAAGAAAATGCAAGAGGAAAGAAAGAACAATATCGACTTTTAAAGTTTCTGAAACGCCATCACTGGTCCCCCTCATTTCTCCCTGCACATTTGACTTAACATCTTCAGTCATGTCCTTACACCAGCACATGTACACAGTAATGCTTTTATCATAACTACCTCCTTTATAATGAGTCAAAAATGTTTTATTTATTTAGGATTCAGGGATAAAATATACTTTTATAGATGTTACTCATGAAATTAATTTTAAATCAGCTAAATGAAAAAAATAAGTTTATTATTATAATTCCCCCCCCCACACACACACTTTCTCCAAGAAATGCTGGGTACTGTACCCAGGGAACTCGGGCCCTTACAGATGCTTATGAGCCTCCTAAATATGGATGCTGAGAAATAAACTCTGTGTGTAAAAGCAGCAAGCACACTTAAGTGCTGACCCATTTTTCCAGCCCCATGAACCCAAGGTCTTGTGCATGGTAAGCAAGTGCTCTACCACTGAGCCACACCCTCAGCCCTCATTATAACATCTTTTTATTGTTATTTACATAATTGCCTTTCATGGAACTCCTGATCACCTGTGTGACCGTGCAGTGCTATTGGGAGTCGTTTCTTTTCACTGTGTGCCCTTAGTACAGTGGTTTTCAACCTTTGGGGGCGGGGTCGAACAACCCTTTCACTGGAGTAGCTCAAGACCATTAGTAAACACAGAGATTTACATTATGCTTTATAACAGCAACAAAATTACAGTTACCAAGTAACAATGAAAATAATTTTACAATTTGCAGATCATCACAACATGAAGACCAGTATTTACACAGCATTAGGAAGGTCGAGAAGCTTTGTTTTAGAATGTTTTGTAAAGTATGTATGCTGACTATACATTCTTTTTTCATCTTTTTTTCTTTTATTGGATATTATTTTATTTACATTTCATATGTTATCCCCTTTCCCAATTTCCCCTCCAGAAACCCTCATTCCCCTTCCCCCTTCTATTAGAATGCTCCCTCACCCACCCACCCACTCCCTCCTGCCTCCCCGCCCTGGCATTCCCCTACACTGGGGCATCAATCCTTGACAGGACCAAGGGCCTCTCCTGTAGGTTGATGTCAAGGCGATATATGATTGGACAGTGGAGACTGGGGCAGGGACAAAGTTTTTGTAAGGCAGGAGAGAGGAGAAGAGAAAGGGATCAAGTCTACAGAGGAGGATGGTTCAGATTTAGATGAACTAGATCGATTTTATCTTGTCTAGATGGGCGGTTTATATCTTTATCAATTGGTGGTGAATTTATTGTGTGGATGAATTGTGAATTGAGAATTTAACATGTAAATCTAATTGCTAAATTACAAGTTTCTGGAACTTTGATTTTACCTAGCTAAAGAGGAAGTGTGTGAAAGAAATGGCTGAGAGGCAGTTGGAGCGGGCGGATCTGGTTCTGTTGCCCACAAGGAGTAAGAACCGCAGGGCCCACAGAATGAGATGTGCGAGATGTGCATGTGCATGACAGACATGGTAACTACCGCCTAGGGGGCTGTGCGGAGAGGGAGGCTAAAAGAGAGACAGCCGGGAGAGGGCAGCTTGGGCTTGCTGACCACATGGCAGAGTAGCAGCCAGAGTGAGCAGATCTGGCTTTTGGGAACTGATAGCAAATGATCTTCATTAATTTTTACCACAACACTCTCCTCCCATTAATGCCCAACAAGGCCATCCTCTGCTACATATGTCCCTGGAAGCTCTGGAGGGGTCTGGTTGGTTGATATTGTTGTTCTTATGGGGTTACAAACCCCTTTCAGCTCCTTCAGTCCTTTCTCTAACTCCTCCATTGGGGACCCTGTTCTCAGTTCAATGGTTGGTTGTGAGCATTCGCCTCTGTATTTGTCATGCTCTGGCAGAGCCTCTCAGGAGACAGCTATATCAGGCTCCTGCCAGCATGTACTTCTTGACATCCGCAATAGTGTCTGGGTTTGGTGACTGTATGTATATGGGCTGGATCCCCAGGTGGGGCAGGCTCTGGATGACACTTTTCTTCACACTCTGTTCCACTGTTTGTCTCCATGTTTCCTCTCGTGAGTATTTTGTTTTCCTTTCTAAGAAGGTCTGAAGCATCCACACTTTGGTCTTCCTTCTTCTTGAGCTTCATGTGGTCCATGGATTTTATCTTGGGTATTCCTAGCTTTTGGGCTAACATCCACTTATCAATGAGTGCATACCATGTGTGTTTTTCTGTGATTGGGTTACCTCACTCAGGATATTTTCTAGTTCCACCCATTTGCCTAAGAATTTCATGAAGTCATTGTTTTTGATAGCTGAGTAATATTCCATTGTGTAGATGTACCACATTTTCTGAATCCATTCCTCTGTTGAAGGGCATCTGGGTTCTTTCCAGCTTCTGGCTATTATAAATAAGGCTGCTATGAACATAGTGGAGCACATGTCTTTGTTATATGTTGGAGTATCGTTTAGGTGTATGTTCAGGGGTGGTATAGCTGGATCCTCAGGTAGTAAGTACTATGTCCAATTTTCTGAGGAACCTCAAGACTGATTTCCAGAATGGTTGTACCAGCTTGCAATCCCACCAACAATGGAGGAGTGTTCCTCTTTCTCCACATCCTTGCCAGCATCTGCTGTCACCTGAGCTTTTGATCTTAGCCATTCTCGCTGGGGTGAGGTCTGACCATGCATTCATACAGGGTTTGTTTTCCTGGGGTCTTTACTTTGCCTTTATTTATAAAATGTGGTTTTGTTGGGTTTAAGGATTAACAGGGTTTCTTTTCTTTCCATTTTTTCCTTTAGCACTTATGATGAGTTAATTTTTTTCTTTTCCTACTTCAAGATTTTCTCTTTGTTTTTGAACAGTTCAATATTTCAATAATTGTGGGGGTTATCGCTACTTGGAGTCAATTGAGCTGGATATGCTATTAATATTTTCCATCAAACTAGATTGGTTTCATGTTTGTTTTGTTTAAGATTTGGGATTTTTATACACATATATATGCTGGTACACTTAATGATGTCCTGTGTTTTCTCTGAGGTTCTGTATATTTCTGTCATTTGTTCAGATTAAAAAGTCTCTTCTGACTATCTTTCCAGGTAGGGGTGTGTGTGTGTGTGTGTGTGTGTGTGTGTGTGTGTGTGTGTGTGTGTGTGTGTACATTGTGGCTTGGACAGTGCCTTTGTAGGCCAAGAAACTTTAGAAATTTGTTCTCTGTTCAATCACAAGCAAATAGCTTAAACGTTGTCCCCCAAGTCATTCTTGGAAAGGGTGTGATCTTAGGCAGACCCAATGCTCAAGACTGCCAGGGATACATGCTGTTTAACTTTAAGCCTGACTTCGCAAGAGTGGCTCTTCAGTGAAAGCATCTGATTCCTCAACCAGTGTCAGGTAAGGGGCTGTGAGCTAGTAAAGCATATGACCTTTGCCCTTTCACCTGCAGGTAGCTAGGGACTGTTTGCAAGTCTGCCCCATGCCCTGCTCTCACGGTTGCTTACTTGGATCCAGCCTGTACATGTATCAAGTCTTTCAGGTCTTTGGGCATGGTATGATGCTATGAGGTAGCTGTATAGCTGTCTCCCTCCCTGGTTTTCTCTAGTGTGTCTCAGACTGGTCTGACATTTTCTTTCCTGTTGCTACTAGTTTTGTATAGCCACCAGTCTCCTGTTAATTGCTCATGGCTAAGATCTCCATTGATTTTTTTTACAATATTCTCATGTGTGAACTTTTCCATGGCCTCTTTTAAATAAGCATTCTCTATAGGGTAGACCTGTGGAGCTCTCCACCCCACCACCTACCTGCAAGGTCTGTAGACCACTGACATTAAGGATAGCTTACATCTCCCAGACTGAAAACCCCTTGCCCTGTGATTGGGCACCAAAAAGACAATGGTAGTACCAGTCCTTCTCTCCCTGTCTCTCTGAGTATAGACTCTCCATTCTCTAAGCTGGAGTAGAGTGATTGGAGGCCAGGGTTCTTGGCCTGCAGAGCCTAGGACAGAACATGTGCCCTGTAAGTTGGACCTGCAGTGTCGGTTACACTGACGTAGGGAGACAATGCTCCTGGGGTGGAAGTGTCACTATTAGCCTTGGAGGTGAGGAAGAGGGAACTGTGTTTTTGTGACCTCGCCCATCCAGAACATTCACACAGAATGCGGTTGCGGGGGTGGGTGGGGTGGGGACATGGATGGGGATTGCTGTGGACTGTGGTGCAGATACTACAGATTCGGGGTCCTTACTGACATTTAGTAGATTTCCTTGGATAAATACTCCATTTGTGTGTACTCTGAGAACAGTTCCCAGAGACTTTAAATAGGTGCTTTTAAATTTTTCACCAGTGAGATGCCTGTTACACTGGAGAGGAAAACGAGCTTCCCACACAACCATCCTGGAAGTCCCAACCCTTAAATTTTTTTCCAGGGGAAAAAATGTTTCTTTTGTTGGAGACTTTGTCACATATTATCTCTCCTAGAATTCAATCAAGTCCAGATCCGAGAGTTCGTGCAGGCGCAAATGAAAGCACACAAAATGGCAAGGATAGGTTTCCAATATAAGGCTCATTTCAAAAACCAAGTGAAGAAATCATTTGAGGTGCTTTGCAGAGTAGCTGCTCTCCAGAAATCAGGCGGTAATCAGAGGGGAAACACTAGTAATTATGTGTAAATCACTCTAAACCCGGGAACAGCAGAAATAATCTCATCCCTGGGAACTGCTGGGGGGTTATGTTGAGACTTCTCTGCTGTTAATACAACCAGAGTGTTGAAATTTCAATTGAAGTTTTATGAAGGTGGGTGGGAAAATTGCCTTTAATAAATATTGGCAAGAACACAGAATAGCCCTCATCTGGTTTCTCGAAGCACCTAGGACGGGCTGCAGTGTACAGCAGATTGGATGGCAGATGGACCGAATGAGACATTGCTGGGCCTCTGAACTACTTGACCATTGGGGAGTTGATGCCCCTTCTCTCTGCCTCACTTTCTCCTTCTGCAGCTCTTGCCTCACTGGAGCATGCAGAAATGTGTGCCCCTGGGACAGATGCCTTCCGATTGGATACTTTCTCTCTGGTTGGACTTCAGCCCCACAATTTGTTCAAGAGAATGTCTAGTCGTGACCAAGGGCAGTATTGCCAAAGAGAAGACACAGCCCTAGCAGCCTTTACTTCTGTTCCTTGGTATTCATCCTGTATGTCCCAATTCTGAACAGTCAACATCCTTTGTGTCCCAAGCAGACAGCCGCTTTCCCTAGCTTCAGGGCTGAAGGGGTAAACACTGACTCATCTGCTCCCTGGGGACACTCCCTTACTTGCCTTTTTCAAAGGAAGTTCAGGATTGATGGCCAGGGGCACACTGAGGACTGGCTACTTGCAGTCTCTGGCCGCTGCAAGGGTGACCTGATCTCTCCCTTTCTCATCCTGACATTCACGCATGTACTCTCCCTTTTGTATCAAAATACCCCACTCTTCATCTCTCTTTGCTAAACACAGCCTTTCCTCCCACGGCTTCCCAGCACATCTGCAGTGGGGCCTCTCAGCTTTTTCCAGAATATCGTGAATTTAGATACTGCCTCCTTACTTCCCTGCATGCTATCTGTCTCTCCCTCTCCATCTCTGTCTCTCTCCAAGTCCCTCTTCCCCTCCTTGCACTCTCCCTACATCAGTAAATACCTTCTATTCCTTCTCTAAACAGCCTGGCCACCATGATGACCTCACCTCCTTGACCTTTGGACTTCCTTGTCATATCAGTTATCTCAAGGCTTACTCTGAGCCTCTTTTCTTCTCTTCTCCTAGCCCGAAGTACTCTTTATAGAGACAACAGGAGTCCCTCCATACCCATCCCCCACCCCAGAATCCAGGTTTGAAGTCTGATAAAAGGCAGGGCTCTTCTCTAGTCAACTGAAATGACAGAGAAGTAGGCATAGTCGGCCCTGTGGAATGTTCAGAGTCCAAGGGAAAACCTGCTGCTGGACTCACACACTGTGTCCTGTTAAAATGCCCACTTGGTAGACTAAACCTCTGGCAAATAAGAGAGGAAGGAAGCTCAGATGGTAATACAAACTGACTTACTTTTAAATGTTGACAATTATTCTTCTTCTCTTCAAGAACCTGGGAGAAGGGCTGGAGGGAAGGCTGAGCAGTTAAAAGCACTTCTGCTCTTACAGAGGATCTGAGTTCAGTTCCCAGCACCCGCATGGAAGCTCACAACTGCCAGCAGCTCCTCTTCCGGGAGATTCAACGCCATCTTCTGCTTTCTGTGAACATAGCATACTCATAGTGCACACATACATACTAGAAAAAAACCACTCATATACGTACAGTTAAACTAATTAAAAGACCTGGGAGCAGTAGGAAAAACACCTCCCACTCAGTCCCCAGTCCTGGAAGGTTACTGGCTCAGGGTGACCCATTTCAGTAGCCTCAAAGGTAGTTGAGCATGGTGGCTCACACCTGCATTCCCAGCACGTGGGAGCCTAAGGCAGGAAGATTGCTGAGAATTCAGGGGTATCCTGGGCTATACAATGCATTCCAGAACAACCTGGAATATACAGAGTGAGAACGAGAGAGAGAGAGAGAGAGAGAGAGAGAGAGAGAGAGAGAGAGAGAGAGAGAGAGAGATCTGTATCAATTGGTGCATGGTAATTCTTGATTTTAAAAGCTATTATTAATACGATCAGAATATGAATCAAGAAATCATTAGGTCTGTCTGAAACTTTCCCTCTGGGTTTCCTTTTCTAGCTTCATTCTTGCTTTCCCATGTGTTACAAGCTCCTGACTGGAGGGTGTGCCCTTCAAGAAGGAATCCTGCTCCTCACTTTACCAACCTCCACCCTTGGATGCTTTAGACCCAACCTCAGCCATGGGGCTCTCACTTGGTGCCAAGACTCTTAGAACATCTACTTGAAAATCTCCCCCATACTGTCATGCTGTTAGTATTATGGTATGTGCGACTAAAAGCAAAAAAGTTTCCAAGCTAGATGCTTTGCTCAGCAGTGGAGGTGCAGAATGGAACTCATATACCAGATATGAAGTTGTTAGTGCATTCCTTACTAAATGCTGGGCTTTGGGCTCGGTATGGCAATCCACCCACTGAATCCCAGAGCATGGGAATCTAAAGTAGTAGGATTGTGAGTTCTAGGCCAGCCTGGGTTACAGAGCAAGGCCCAGTGTCAAAACCCAACCCAAATCAAAAGTGACAATGAATGCAGAAGTTTCATTTATATTCTTATAGGCTATTCATGGCTCTGGCGTCTTTCAGCCTCCTCTGGCCTCACATTCTGTCCAATACCAGCCATGCACCATGCAAAGTGAACTCATCCAGCCATCCTCCCATGTATCTGAAGCACTTATTACATAGCACACACTTACATAAAGATAGTGCGTACACAGGACCAGTGGACAGAAGGATGCCGACTTCTGCATTTCTGCAGCTCTGTAGCACTGAGATTTGGAGATTTGGTGATAGATGGGCCCAATGCACATCTTGGCTCTACCTCTTTTTTTTTTTTTTTTTTTTTTTTTTTGGAGCTGGGGACCAAACCCAGGGCCTTGAGCTTGCTAGGCAAGCGTCGTACCACTGAGCTAAATCCCCAACCCCTTGGCTCTACCTCTTGTCAGTTGTGGAACATTGGACAAATTCATGTCTCACTTTGAAGGTCTCACTGTGTTTCTTTTCTATTGTTGTTACAAAATGCCATGACCAAGGCAACTACAGAAGGAAGGGCTTGTTTGAGCTTGTGGTCCCAGAAGGGTTAGGTTTCCATAATGATTGAAACAGCATGGCATCATGGACAGGCATGGAGACTGGAGTTGGAAGCTGAGAGCTGAGGACTCACATCTCAAACTACAAGCAGGAAGCAGAGAACGTGAACTGGGAATAGGGACACATTTGAAACCACACAGCATACCCTTAGTGATGTGACTCCTCCAGCAAGGTCATACCTCCTAAGCTTCACCAGACAGCATCATCAACTGGGGGGTCAAATATCTAGATACCACAGCCTATGAGAAACATTCTTATCAAAACCACACAGTAGGTACCAACAGAGTCCTAATCAATGACATTTCCTGCTTTTTACAAATCATGATTTCGTCTAATCCCAATACCCAACTGATGCTGTCTAATGGTGCTGGAGTGAGTTCAATCTCTCTGCTAATTAACTCATTAAAAGGCAATAAAGAAGTGTTACTGGAAATGTTGGGGAGTCCTGGTGGAACCAACATGTGATTCCAGGGAAGACAGACTCTCCTTTCGAGGTTGTCTTGTTAATAAAAGAATTTGAAAATAAACTCAAATGGAAACTCAAGGACAGTTTATCAGAATGTTAATAGAAAGGCCGCACGCAGGGCAGACAAGCTGTAAATCTTGCATCTGCCTGGAGGAGAGGAAAAGAAAAGAAGGAAACTGTCATGGCCTTTGGGATGCTCTGACATAGAGGTCAGCCACATGACACGGAGAGAAGAGTAAGGAAGCTCAAAGCATTAGGGAGTTTAAAAGGAAAATCCCAATGTAGGCAAGCTTCAAATCTCACAGCTGCCCTTGGGGGAATGTGGAAAAGTGAATTAGGGGTCAGCCATTTGAGATACACTGGCATGGAGATCAGCCTGTGGCAGCAGGCAGCCACATGTTGGGGAAAGGAACTTTAAAGGGAGTAAGGAAGCTCAAAGTACAAGGGAGTTTAAAGGCATACTTAGGCTCTGGCCAGCATCCAAAAGAAGACAGTAGAGAAGGAAAAGGAATAGTTACACCTTCCTAAGGTAGGACTCAGAAAGCCTCACAGAGCCAGGGAAACCTCAAGGTGTCTTGTAGGGACCGAATTAGTGGGTGAGAATCCTCGGAAGGAAATGCACTGCTTTATGGTGAGCCTGCCATTCTAAAAGTGGTGCCTTAGGTAGGTTCTTGACCTGACTGACTGAATTAGCTCTTAAGGGAGGAATCAAGAAAGTCTCCACCTAGAGGTAGATTCCATTCTTCACTGTAAACAGGGTGTTGCTTGTAGAAATAAAAAGAAGGCAAATCCATAGCGGAGGGACAGAGTAAAGGTGGGTCCTGTGTATAAAACTTAACTCAGAATGGATTGATCAAAGGCATACATGTAAGAACTGGAGCTTTTAAAGTCTTAGAAGGTAGCATAAATCTTCATAACCTTTAGTTGGCATAGACTTCTTAGATATGACACCAAAGGCGCAAGTGACGAAGAAAAAATTAGATACACTGAACTTTGTCAAAAGTAAAAAAGGGGAAAATGTGCTTCAAAGGACACAATGAAAAAAGTAAGATGCTCTCCTAACAAAGAAAAGCCCACAGCCGGATGGATTCTTTCACTTCTGAATTCTTCCAGACTTTTAAAAGAAGGATTAACACCAAGTTTACTTAAATGACTCCAAAAAAAAAAATGAAGGGGAAGAAAGAATCCTTCCAGACTCGTTCTGTAAGACCGTTACCTTGAATAAAAATAAAGCATCCGAAGACACATGGAAAACAAAATTACAGACCACTGTCCCGAATAACCAAGGTGAAAAGCTTCTTCACAAAATGCTGGCTAGCTCATCCCAGACAATAAACAGTCACCCTGAGCAAGAATGATCTCTCCAAGCAATGCAAAGCAATGTAAGAGATGCAGACCGATAGACTGTCTCCTGTCTTTTCTTGCGGAAACCTCTCAGCAGACTCTGTCTAGACACCCTTGGGTAAATATCAGAGGAATCAATGCAGCACACAATGGAGGTCCCTGCGTACCTGTGTTCACTGATCGTGGAGCCAAGATAACAGAATCAGCCTAGATAGCCATCAATAGGTAAAGGGTAAAGAAAATGCAGTGAGCCAACCTTGACGGCACAGGATCAAAACCTAGCTAGGCATAGAGTGAGTTCAAGGCAAGTCTGGGCCACTTAATGAGATCCTGTGACTAAAATAAAAATAAAATTGGTGCATATACATAATGGAATATTATTCAGCCATGAAAAAAGAAAGAAGTCATTTATTTGCAGGAGAAAGGCTGAAATGCCCAAGCTTCACTTTAGTGAAATAAAGCAAACCCAGAAAGATGAGAGTCACATATTTTTATCCTATATATGGAATCTAGATAAAGATGAAATGAAAATGGAAGACGACTATTAAGAAGATATAATCTAGGAAGTGGGGAAAGAAGGTAAAAGAGAGGATACTGAGGGGCAAATGTGATCAACAGTCTATGGGAAGGCGAAAATGTCATAATCAAAACCATCTTTTACAATTAGTATAACTTTTTAATCTTGCTTTTAAAATTAGGTATAATCCAAGAGCAGTAGTACACATTTATAATCCTAGCACTTGGCAGGAAAAGGAAGGCAGAGTTTGAGACCACACTGGAGTACATAGTAAGTACCACACTCATCAGCATGATGAGACCCTGTTTCAGAAGAATGCATACGCTTAAGTGTTGGTGGCTCATGCCTGTCATCCCAGCAGTTGAGAAGCTACAGCAGAAGAATCATAAATTGAAGGTTAACCTGAGCTACAACCTTCTGCAACTCCAGTTCCAGGGTCTCTGATGCCCTCTTCTGGCCCCCACAAGTACCAGGCACACACAGGGTACACAGACATATATGTGAGCAAAACACCTATAAAAGAAACGACCAATTTAAAAATAGGAAAAATCCAAATACTCTGTACCCAAAGTAGATATACAAATGAGCAACAAACATGAAAAAAAATTCAACATGATTATCCTTGAGGGAAACTTGAGTCTTAACCATATGAGTTACCACTTCACACCTAATAAGATCTCTCTCTCTCTCTCTCTCTCTCTCTCTCTCTCTCTCTCTCTCTCTCTCTCTCTCTCTCTCTCTCTCTAAGATTATATTAAAGGAAGGTTTATTAGGAAGCTGCTCTCATGTGGGTGAGTTCACTGACCCCAAGGACCAAGGTCAGGGAAATCACCATGGGGAAAGAGGGGATAGCGGAGGGAAAGAGAAAAAGAGAATGGGCACAGGAACAGAGAGAAGAGAAGAAAAAGACAACTGTGATTTTTTTGTGTTGTTTTCATTTTGTGGTACTAGGGTTTAAACTTGGGACCATGCACACATTAAACAGGAGCTCTGGTTGAAGCACATCTCCAGGCTAGTCCAGGGTGGTTGTAATCTAGTAGACAGACCATAAAAGGTGTTGATAGAGATATGAAGCAATTCGAACTTTCAGACATTGCTGACAGGAATGTGAAATGATGCAAGTCTCTGTGAGAGACAGTCCAGTAATTCCTGAAAAATAATCAATCATATGTTACCATATAATCTAGATATCCCCCTTGTAGATATATTGGAGAAATAAATGCATATGTCCACATAAGAACTTTTACATAAATATTTATGCATAACAACTAGAAAGTGAAAATAGCAGAAATTTTCTTTGGTATGTGAGTGGGGAAGCAAATACATATGAGGGAACTCAGTCATGAGAAGGAATGAGGTAAGTCAGAAACATTCCTGAATCTCAGCACAAAGGAGGCTGAAGAGAGCCGGGAATTTGAGACCAGCCTGCGCTATACAGTGAGTTCAAGGTCAGCCTCAAAACCAGAATGAGACCTTGTCTTGAACGCAACCAACAACTCCCCCACCCCGAAGGAATTGAAGATGCGTGCTGTAATGTGGATGAACTTTGGAAACATTGTGCTAAGTGGAAGAAGCCAGGCAAAGAGCTTCCAAGATTTTAGTGACTCCATTTATGAGATGTGCTCAGGTGAGGAAAATGCATAAAGACAGAGAATAGACCAGTGGTCGCCAGTGACTAAGGGGGAAAGGAAATAGAGCACAAACAAATTTGGGGTTCCTTGTGAGGAGCTGCAAATTATCTAGTTAAATTGTGAGAGGGCTACACAATTGTGAGCGTATTGAAGTCCACTGAATTACATACTTTAATTGGTTGACTAGATGGTGTTTTCATCAGTTTTCTATCACTATACCACATATCTGAGATAATCAACTCACAAAGCAAAAAGATTTATTTCCATTCATGGTTTTGGTGTTCAATCTTGGATCAATTGCCCTCACTTTTGAGAACCCGTGGCAGACAAGGCCAAGGAGCTCAAGAATGGTCAGAAGTCAGGGAAACAAAAGAAAAGACTAGGGTCCCACAGCCCCTTCAAGAACACTTCCTCCATGGCCAAAGACCCCCTCCCCCACTGTGCCTCACTCTTAGGGTTTATAGGTGTAACTGTGTTTCAGAAAATTCTGATCCTGGTCTGACCCTAGGCCAAGCTATCACATAGGCAAAATTCCCCCTCGGGCTTTTCAGCTCAAGATGAAAAAATTTGAATTTACTGTGCTTTGAAAAAAATCTTTGCATTCTGATTGGACACCATCACTGTGTACAGATTAGGCTGCAGTGCATTTTCTTTAAATTTGTGAGGCAAATTTAAAGAAACGGATTTTTTACTATTTATTTCTATTTGCAGGCAGGGCTGCAAGAGAGGAGTGGAGTTGTAAAGGCTGTATGGGATGGGCGATTGGGGGCTGGAGAGATGGCTCAGCAGTTAAGAGCACTGACTACTCTTCCAGAGGTCCTGAGTTCAAATCCCAACAACCACATGGTGGGTCACAACCATCTGTAATGGGATCGATGCCCTCTTCTGGTGTGTCTGAAGACAGCTACAGTGTACTCATATACATAAATTAAACAAAACTTTTTTTTAAAAAAGACTATAGGTAGTGTATATTAGTATATTAGAATGTCATCACTAAGCCTCCTGCCAGCTATCCTAATCTGCTTATTGTATAGAAGACCCAGGGACAGAATGCTAGACTTTCCCAGAAAAGACTGTCTGATGAAGCCCCAGACCACTAACACCAAAAACAGAGGATTCTTAGAGGAATTAGCTTTGACAAGTCCCCTCTTTAGGTTTTGACCTGCCTCAGATGAGTGACATTTGTGGCATAATGGAAAGAGAGCTGACACTTAGACTTGTAGCACTGATGGTAAAGTCATGGACAATGAGTACCACTCTAGACTTCCATATCATTCCTGGCTGGACTTTAAGTAACTGAAGTTGAACATATGCATAGAAAGACATGACAATAGCCTGAGACAGCCCCCCCCGCCCACCAGGCCTGCCCCTGTTTCTTCAAGGCCATAAAGTTTAGTTCTTCATTTCTTTAAACAAAATGTTTCAACTATTATTCTTTCTTTTACCATTTGGGGCAATCTGTTAACTTCTGCTCAGCTTGCTGAGGATTTCATGCCGCTATATCACCCATCATCAGTCTTCATCCAGGTTTGTAGTATCCTAACACCTTTATGTCCCTGCCACTGGTTAGCAGTTACCTTTCAACCCCTGCTTGATGAGATAAGATGCTGGTCCCCTTTCTCTCTCTACCCAGCTCTCACTAAGAAACATTTTAGTAAACTATTTGATCCGTATTTTATTTCATTTTATGTTTTTGAGATAAAGTTTCCTGTAGCCCAGGTTGGTCTCTACCTGCTATATAGCCAAGGATGGACCTTGAACTCCTGATTCTCCCACTTCCACCTCCTGAGTGGAAGGATTTCAGGGGTGAGCCACCACTCCTGTCTTGTCTTAAAGTAGACATGGAGGATGGAGCTGGCTTTCCCTGAGCATACACAATTGTCATGGGCTATGAATACACCATCTTAATCCTCGAGGCAATCCTGACAAGGGAATCACATCATTGTGATTTGAGACATGAGAAAACTGTGACCAGACCACACATCTGGTAGGGACCCAAGCTGGATTTGATCCAAAGTTGAACTCCAAAGTCCCAATCCTTCTCCCAGAGGGCCATGACTCCTTCAGCTTCAGTTTCATCTACAGCATTTTTGAGTCCCTTTTCTATGACCGAAGTATGGACCGAAAGTCATTATCTATTTTTGGAATCCGTAGAGATTCTGGCTCATTCACCAGAGGGCACAGGAAAGGGCAACTCAAGAGGGAACTGAAGGCAATTGCACTGTCATGGGATGGAGGGAGTGGGCCATCTGCTGCGATGGATGGTTTAGCTGCACGTCTTGGCAGGCCTCCCTCTCTACCTGGGGCCTAGGCCTTGGCCTTTGGAAGCAAGCATAGAAATTTCAGATGGTGTCTGAGGTGACACTGGGAGCCATGTGATAGCACCACCATGCCTCTCCCAGTCATGCCGTCTTACATATGAAGCGAATTTTGAATTTCAAAGGTTCTATAGCTGACTCAGACCATTGCTCTGGCATTGCGGTCATAGACCCATGTGGGAAATTCCCAAACTAACTTTCCCACAGAGCTGTTTTGGAGTAGGGGACAGAAAGAGGCCGGGGGTGGAGAATGTATTTTATTTATTTATTTGATTAGTATTTGTTAAATTGGCAGACCATTTCAACCAGAGGCTCAGAGTGGGATTCCCCTAGGGGTCACTTCCGGGCATATAAGAGGCTAGAGGTTAGAAGGCCTGGGTTCAATTTTCCATGGTGGGGGAGGGGAGGGGAGGATGATAGAATAAATCTAGATTCTTTTTACTCCTCTTCATGCTGTTGTCATAGAAAAACATTTGGACATCCATACCCATCTGATTCTCCCCAACCCTGGACCACTGGGTTCTTCTCTGCTGAGACTCTAGACATGCCCCTTGCCACACGCCTTGGCTACACCCTAGTCTTTCCACTTCCTTGCTTCAGCCCTTCTTCTTGATCCCTGGCTTAGCATGTGCACCATACCTCCAAAGTCCTCCCATCCTGCTGCCTGACCCCAGTTCATCTTGTCACCACTACTAGATGGATCTGCCTACAGAGCTGCTGTCTGAGGACTTTCCCAAGGCTGCTATGCATCTTACATCATAAAGTCCAATGCCTCCGATCAAAGAACTCAGCCAGTCCTGGCCCAGGTCTTGCCATCCTCTAGTAACTTGCATGGTTTTGTGTGTAATTTGATTTATTTTGTTAAATAGTTGTGCAGGGGACTCTTTCACTGGCTGAATGGGTAGCCTTGGATAAATCTTCCTATTTTCTGAGCTTCTAATCTTCCACAAGCGTCTCAAACTTGCACTCAGGCCAAAGTGGCCCACAGAGGTGTTTCTTGATGAGCACATGAAATTCATTTGAAATGCCTTGTGTCAAGCACATGCATGCTCTAGTTGTGTACTGTGGCACCCTGTTTCGCCCCTCCCCACACACCCCATCATTTTCATTAGCTGTTCAGTGCCTGAAGGCATTTACATTTGTGACTCTGGGATTAGATGGTGTTTACTTCCCTTTCAACTCTGGCACGGCTGGAATTCTGTTTAACCTGCTTTGAAAGGAAACTTGCTAGTGCTTTGCTTAAGTGCTTTGCAACGCCATCTAATATCCAGCAGCCAGACAGGACTGACCATGCTTCCTGAAACAGCCCAGGAAAGAACAGTAGTGAGAGACTTTAGTATTTCTGACTTGTGTGGTCAGCTGCGCAGGGAGATGCTATTCCATTGAAAGTGATTGTTTTTACATACCCAAGCACAAGTGGTGCCCGTCTACAGTGCAGAAAGGACCAAGCACAGCGTGCCATTGGCAGCCAGCTGGGCATACAGAGGGCATTGGTTGGAAGCACAAAGTATGGATTTAGCCCAAGTTGCCTGGCAGGGTACTCTCCAGGACAGAGTATTGAATGGGAGTGTGTGCTGGATATGGCCCGGTCTGTGGAGGGACTCCACAGAGCCACACACAGAGGGCAGAGGGGGATCAGGGAAGCATTTTCCCCACTGAGTTCCTTGGCATTAACCAGTCCCAAGGGCTGCATGAGCTACAAATCTGCCTGGCCACCGGCCAGCAGGGCACAGCTCCCTGAGAGATGTTAGACAGACACCACAGCGACTGGAAGGCAGCAGCTCGGCTCCAACAGCAGCTGAGCCCCAGTCTTTTGGGGCAGCATCTAGGTAAGAAGTGCTGAGAGCTGGGTAGATGGCTGGTGAGCGTGTGGGCCCATCAGAAGACATAGTCAGGCACAGGGTGAGAGTAGAGCTGCTGATGGGCATGCACAGTGTCAGGGCTGCCCCTAAACTTGGCATGGATGCTGGAGAAGGGCTGTCCTTTTGGGGAATCACAGTGGTCAGTGCACTGCATGTGGGTCGTTGTAGGCTCCAAAATGGTGAGTAGGAAGGGGATGGGTGGCAAAAGGGCGTGAAAAGCCACATGTCTGATTAAGCTGTCTGGAACAACTCCAGGGTGCGTCCCAGGACAGGAGACTGGTGCCACGGAACTTGGCCTCCCGATCTCTGTTCTTTCCTACTCTGCTGCTTATGAATTCAAGGAGACAAATGTCCCCTAGTCCTGTTTGTCAACCTCAAATAGAATGAGAAAGGTAAACTTTGCAAAGCAACTTCACCGAACACATTGCAAAGGCCGGAGGAAATGTTTTGACATGCTTGTTGGGCAGGGTTTCTTTTGCATGACTACAGCCCTCTCATGTCAACCAGGCACTGAATGATACATTTGGGACTGGGGCCTACAAAGAGTAGTGGGCACTTGGGTGGTGGGGCCGTCAGGCCTCACAGGCACTAAAGGATGATAAGTGCTGACTGGGCGAGGCTCAGTTGTAGCCATGACCAAAGATCGGGAAAATGAAGAAGCTAGGGCATGTGGAGCTGGAACACAAGTCGAGGAAGACTGGGGTTATGCTATGTGTTATGTGTGTGAGAGAGACATGCTTGGAGAGCCTATCTGGAGCTGTGGCAAGTGGATTTCTTCTGAGCAGCTTGAAACCAGAATGCTCTGGCCTTGACAGCACGACTAGGGACAAAGCCAGAGAGCCTAGTGTCTGCTAGGTAGGAGCAGCAGGAACTGGCAACCAGACCTGTGTCTGGCAGTCGCAGACCCACTGAGGTTTCCTTGCCTTCTCCAGCTAATGTGCTCTGTGCTCACTGGAAGCCACAGAAATACACAACCAACCTGTGCCATTCCTGGCACACTCAGGAACACCTGGGGCTCTGAGCGAGTAGAGTTCACGAAGCCAGGATCTTAGTTGCACACACACACACACACACACACACACACACACACACACACACACACACACCCCTGCTCCTCTGTAGCTAAGGCTATATCATCATTGCCTGGCCTTGCTGGAATGTAGCTGCTTGCTGAGATCGGAGCTATAGGAGGGGTTCTGGGATCCCTGTTATCTCTTTTTTCAGTACTAAGAGTTCAGAGCATCCTAAAGATTCAGAGAAATCCTGGGCTCTGCTGTCTGTACCCTGCCCATCTTTCCCATCACTTCCTACTAGGAATACCTGAGGTTTGATTCAGAAGCTAGCCAGCACTTGGCCCTTCATCCTTTTGGCTACTAGGCAACTGGCCAGACCTCCATGGTGGAGGCATCCACTGTATGAGGGTTCTCTGTGAGCGATTCAAGGACAAGCATCCTTTAAGCAGCAAGACTTTGGTCCAGCAAGTGGACCCTGTGCTTTCTGGGCCTGGGGATGCTAACAGATGCATACATACAGGACCACACTCTCTACCCCAGCCCTGGCAAGGAGCATATGAGTAGGAGTCGGCCAAGTCTGAGACAACTTGTGGTATGAGCAGCCGCAACGCCCGTCTCCTCACATTACATTTGAAAACACTGTGCAGGAGAAAGAAGGCCAACCCCAAAGCATCTGCGAGCCATATTCAGCCTCCTTGCTGCCAGTTTGTGACTGATGTAAAAAGCAACACTGGGTTGCACATCTCTGAGAATTCTTTTTACTTAGTGAACTATTTTCTTCTTTAAAGTTTTTTTCTTATGTGAATGTAGGGGAGAGTATGTCCTGTGTGTATGGATGCCCAAAAAGGCCAAAAAAGGGCATCAGATCCTCTGGAGCTGGAGTAACAGGACTCAGGTCCTCTGGAAACCAGCAAGGACTCATAAGCACTAAGCTATCACTCCCCTCCTCAATTGTTTTCTTGGTCTTCTTAACTCTGCTCCTTGAGACAAATAAACACTTTTAAATTCAATCCTTAGTGTTGCTACTGAAATGCAGCTGAATATTCATTC